>NC_081141.1:9687737-10030626 GCF_958295425.1 Solea solea | reverse complement strand
TGTGTTGCTGTTTCAGAGTACTCTGTATGTTGTAAATAAGAAAACATGCTTCAAAGTGCTTGTGAATAAGATGCAGGTCACTAGCCAACAACATAATATTTTGTACATTTTACGGTGCAAATGGTACACAATACTATCAACCACCACAACGTGAAAGTGATAATTATTGTTTTTTATTGGTTTCTTTTGTAAAGATGTACCGGTCTTTGTTTCAAGTATTGATTGAGTTCTTGTCTTTGTACAGGGTAGGAATCAGTTTACCTCCAATTAAGATGTAAAAATGGAGGCAATCCATCTGGTATCACACTCAAAAGTGCTTGAGTATGGCAAGTCTGAGGAATCAATTTCAGAGAGAAAAACAAATCAAAAGTATTTATTTGAGTGGGTGAGTCGGCTGGAAAACAAAGGCAGAGAACCTGGATTACTGCCCAAAACTAAGCATCTCTGTTTTTTAGGCATTTTCTTCAACAACAGGCATAGTAATCATGCACACTGAAATCACAACCCAAATTATTGGGTCTGAAACAAAATGAAGAGGATTAAAAGGAACAATTACGTGGACTGATGGACAAAAGATCTGAGCTGACTCGAAATGGGGGAAACAAAATGGGCTGCACAGCCTCCACCAAAGCAATAGATATTTTTTGACTACTGATGGCAACTGTACTGTGTGTTTTTGGATACATGCACATTGCTGTATATGGTAGCAGCAAGACTGTAAAAGTGGGGGGGGGTCAACCAGGTACAAGGTGAAAAGCAGTTTGAGGTAATAGTGTAGCAATGTTCTCAGATCTCAGACCTTTTTGACATGTTAGAACTGTGAGTTTGATCATCATTTACAGGCTGTGACACCTATTCTACCTGTTGTTTCTAAAAAATAAATAAATAAATACATGGACAGTTGTAGATAATCTTTCGGAGGTTCTTTAAATTTTGAGTCTGGCTAATGTCAGACTGCATTCCAATGCATTCGGCGATGACGAAAATGCTTCTGTAAGCAGTTGGAAAGAAGTTTGTTGTAGTTTTCTAGGAGCGATCTAATAATGGTGTCTAATGACTGTTGTCTAGCCTGGCTAATGTCAGACCTCAGCTCACCCAGACTAAGCAATAGCCAAAATCAAAAGAGCGGATCTTTGGTGGCCGCCCTGGTGGATGTATACAAAAGCTGCCAGATATTGCTTCTCTGTCGTCATTGCATTAAGCCCACTTTGAGCACGCATTTGTGATTGGTTCCCTTTTTAGGAGAGTTTGTAGTTGGCCAAAACAACTTCCTTGCCAGACGTGTCTGCAGAGCAAAATCAAATCGCTGGCAGACTCGACTGGGTTCAGATTGGATTTTAGTTCTCTTAATTGAAAGACAAATTTACTTGCATCATACAGTATATCTTTGTTGTGGAAGGGCTGCAACTTCCTGCATTGTTACTTCATTTAAAAGTTACTAACAGTTGGCATCTTTGCAATTGTCAAAGGATTACAGAAACGCCAGAATAGTTTATTCTGCTACTGAAGAATAAAAGAGTTGTGAGACACACTGATCACTCAAGGTTTGTATCTTAATCCTTATTTTCCACATTCTGCTCAGAGGCTCCTTTGCAGCTATATGGAAAAATTGATATGCAAATACCTCTCTGACAATCTGACCATTATAGAGTCAGGTTCATATTTATCTGGTCATGCAGTACGTTCACTTGAAACTTTTAATATTCAGGAAGGCGCTAGGGGATATGGCTTAAAATGCAGGAAACATCAAACACTTGTTAAACAGACATAACAACATAAAAATAATGTATACATGTGAGATCTCAGTGTTTTGTATGAATGTATTACATTGATATGCATTTAACTCTCGTTTTGTTGTTATTAATTGCCAGGTTCTATATTCAACATAGAGCTGCCAAGGATCATTAAAACTTATTTTACTTTTGTAAAGCAGTTTGATATGCAGAGCTGGATTATGCTCTGATTTGTTATATGTATTTGGAAGGCATATATATATATATATATATATATATACATAGTGCTGCCTTGTTTGTTTTTTTTAGAGAAAATATGGAGGTCTTATCAGAAGGCGCTCTTCCATAATTAGTCATCAAACCAAAATCTTAACATCCTTACAAAGGTGTTCAGCTGGTGAAGTGGAGCAACAACAGGTAGAATAGGTGGTGGTCACAATCCCTGAATGTTTTTCTTTTTTGCTCTTGTCATTGTTTAAACATAGTTCTTGGAGGCCAATAAAGACTCATAACCAAAAGGTGACAGTCTGCTCCTTTGTCTTATAAAACTCTCTCACTGATACAATTATTTTAAAACAGTCAACCAAAAGGTTCATGCTCAGATTGCTTGGGGTTTTGATGTTAATCATAAAACACATAAAACAATAGCATCTATACGTTAGAATCAAGCAGAATTTAGATGTGTATATACTGTATATTTATGTTTTATTTTAATGAGTGGTGAAATGTCAATCTAAAACAGTGACTACACTCTAATGTCAAAGACTGCATAGATATAACACGTTATGATTTAATATTGCATGACTATCCTTTACAAACCCTAACCCAAAGGCATATGAAAGGCTTGTTCCACTTGGGAATATGATGGTGGATTTTGTACATCATATGAACAAAAGTTGGTGATTTTACAATGTAAACTTGTTGACAGGGCTATTTAAATGTAGAAACATTTCTCATCGGTTATGATCATAAATGAATCACAGTGGATTGTCCACATCCCCCAAAAAACATGTGCACTTACTCAACCAGTTTATGGTTATTTGTGTGAAATAGTTTAAGGGATTTCCCTGGAAAATAAATTCTATTTAGTAATGATAGACATCTTTAATTTGGAGAAATGATGACATAATGAAGAAGGTAAACCTAAAAATGAATATGGACTGGAGGTCTAGAATGTGAAGCCGATGCAGAAGTCTCTCGTCTATGAGAAAATCCCCTTTCTTCTCGTTTGATTCGTATTTCAATTGACAATTAGGGACTTTATGTTCTCAATTCATAGTTTCATGTGTTCAAAGACGTATGATGTTCATTTTGTAAATTTAGTGTTGAATACTACTGTGTGATTGACAGCAGCTGTCATGCTTCGTGACCTTCCGGTCCTTGGTTACAGTATGTTGATGGGTGTTCGATCTGTCACCTACTGTATCTCTGTGCAGCTGTGTATGTGTGAAAATACTGAGTCACACCAATGCTTGTCCTACAGCCATGCACAGCTTTGTTGCATTACACCACAATGGAAGTTATTGGGTCCTAGCATTCCTTTGTGGCGTCATGCATTATTATTTTGTGATTAATGTCTTTGACTTGGCCTTTAAACTAAAGCAATCGAGGACTATGGTTTTCTGGGTAAATTCAGCTAGGCTTTGATGGTTCCATTAAAAATTGAATAAGAACAAGATAATCGGGAAGACCAGAAAATCTATCTATCTATCTATCTATCTATCTATCTATCTATCTATCTGTCTGTCTGTCTGTCTGTCTGTCTGCCTGTCTGTCTGTCCATGCAATCGAAACTTAATATCAAGAAAAAAAAGGGATCATTGATTCACTGACTGTATGAAGAGACTGTGGTTTCATGTCTTTTTACCAGTGGTAAGTCAACAACCTGCTTTTGTCTCAAAGTAGAACAATTTTATTAAAATGGTTAGAAATGGAAGAAAAGGCTCTATATGACATTAGAAACTCCCACACAGGCACACAGCGCTGAGCACCTTATCGTCTGATATGTGCTCCCTCTTTCTTTTTTGCATATTAATTATTAAAGCACACAATACATCTACATCATGTAGTTTCACCCTGTTTGGATGTATTATTGCTTCCGAGGCACGAACGATGAGCCTTTGTGCAGTCAGCTGAACAGCGGACAGTCAGATATGTCTGGAGATGGCATCAGCGCTATCGAATTACACTCAGCGAGCACTTCATTAGAAACACCATACCACAGTAATACTGGGTGAGACCTTCCCCTTCCTCTGCTGTCAACACTGCCTCACTTTGTCAAGTAATAATTCCACAAGATGTTACATTATCATGTTACATTTTTGATGCATGTTGACATAATTGTCTACTGCTCAGATGATGTGAAACATGTCAAAAATCACAAGTTTAGGTGTAGTTTCAGGTTTGTAAGTGTGGTTTTGTCTGCACCGACACTGCTGTGTACTCAACTAACAGGTCAACAGTATATTACTGTATCAATATTTTGTCTCAACCCTGTAGGATTAATATCAGAATACAGGTAATGCACACAGAGTTTATGAATCAGCATGTGTATACATGTTCTTAATTAAATTTTTTTTTTTTTATATATATATATACAATGTTGTGAGCAAATGCTTCACTGTCATTCGTTCACATGCTTTTGGGCTCCTTCACTATTTTTGGCCATGCATTTTTCAAAGGCATCTGTATTGGTAATACACACCTTCCCTCTCTGGACATCTTCTCTTTAGAAGAGAGAGGAAAACCATTGCTGTCCTCTGGCCTGGATTTGGAAGTTTCCCTGTTTTATGACTTAAAACCCAAACTAATTTTAATCATTCAACTAATTTTTTTATACAATCCAGTTATAAACACGGCCAACACAAAGTGTAGTAGTCTGAATAAGATATGGAGAATGTGATTCATTATCTAAATTTTAAAACAAGATATCAGATAATCAGATTCTGCATCATAATCTGAATGTCATGCTTTGTATTGCTCATGCCAGTAATATTTTACAATTGAGATGTAACAATGTAATAGATCAATAGATACTCTATATTATATTATATTAGATATATGTAGATAATATAATAATATAGATAAAAAAAACACATGATTTATAATTTTACCTAATTCCATATAATAATTTTGTTAAATTTTGAGCCTGCTTGCTTAGGTGCTTGTGTGAGTGTTACAGAGTGGGGGGGGGGGGTGTCAGAGTCATGCAGAAACCTGCGGATCCTGTTCAGAAATGTATTTTACGCCCCACTGAGATTGAAGCTATCGACAGAAGCCATGCAGACTCATGAGGGAAAACAAATGTGGACCTGCGTTACTCTTTATGAGTAGTAAGGGTCACACTGAGCCTCTCAGGCTATTTCTCCAAATATCACTTCATTTCCCTCCATCACATACAGTATATCAAACGCCGATGTAAGTGTTGTTCGAGTGTATTCTAATCAGTGTTTGCTTTATGTATCGTTATGAGGACCCAGCTGCCGTCCAAATTATTAATTTAGTGTGTTTTCAGTATTAAATTCTTGGTTAATTTAAATATGTAGTCGGGTGAACGCTGCTGCTGCTGATAATGATTATTTTCACCAGATACTTATCCGTCTTTGATTTTCTTTATTAATTGATTAGCATAACATTGTATTTTGTTTATTTCCTTAACCTCAAAATCATGACGCCCTTAAATGTCTTAAGCTATTTGGGTTACTGTCAGGAGCAAAGAAACAAGAAGAGGTTTTAAGAATCTCAAAACATAGAACTGGTTTTCATCTTTTACAAAAAAATACCTATTGTAACTTAGTTAATAGTTAATTTAGCACTTCATTACAAATGGTTAAATTGTTTTGGTTGTTTCTTCCCTTTTGTAATTTCAGATTATGATGGCAATTAACTATTGCAGTTACATTCTGGAGGCCTTAAACTACAGCTGCTGACTGTCAGCCAAGTTGCTGCTAATGTTGCTCCACTTGTTTTTAGTTTCTGATTCCCTCAGTGTTCGTTGTTGTGGAGGTTTTGACTGTGAGTCCAATTATCAGCACATGTCTCCTCCTCTCCAACACAAATGGAGCAAGTAATTAAAATGAGTGAGACACTGAATTATGTAGTTTCACATTTCTCCAAAGCTCTTGGGTGAACATGGGATGTCAGAAGGGGCACTGAGAAGGACTCTTTTCACTGATAAGTTCATCTGGTTAAAGGTTATGGCTACAATGAAATTAAGCTATAAAAAAGTGAAGACAACGTGACTTGAAACTCAAAGAAAGTAGTCAGCTGATTTAAAGGACCAGTGTGTAGGACATAGCAGCATCAGGGGTAAAGTCTCTCTTTTCAACCTTTTGCAAACAAACATGGAAGAGGACCTGCTTCAGTGTAATACTATTTATTATATCAAAATCGGTCTATATGAGCACTACTCAGCTGTGTGCCCAAAACATGTGTCTGTTATGATGAGACGACATACTGCTACTATTGTCTGCTGTGTAACTGTCTGTGTTGATCTTATGTTAACACAAACTTTTTTTCACTATGTCATCTCACTATCTCCTTCTCCTTTCCTAACCCCTACAGCCACTAAAGGTCACCTGACAATAAAACTTAACGATGGGTCATAGTAAACTCCTTACAACCTATGTGGCTCCGTTTTTATAGGACAGACGTTGATGTTCGGCAGCCCGTGGCCAAGTGGAAAGGGAACTTGACTTGTAACCGGAAGGTCGCTGGTTCAAATCCCCACCCGGCCAAAAAAGGGCTGGGGTACCCCTGAGCAAGGTACCCAACTCCCAATGCTCTCCGGGCGCTACTCATTGCAGCAGCCCACTGCTCCTAATTCTAGGATGGGTCAAATGCAGAGAATATCAGTCAGTCTGAGACTGAGAGTAATTTCCCTAAGGGGATTAATAAAGTATCTAAAAAAAAAACTACTTTGTTGGTGTAGTTTGCCTGGAACTTCAAGCTGCCGGTGCTGCAGCTTTGTCTGTAGGAGAAGTTATTACAAACCCCTGGACTGAGGCTATTAGTGACACATGGGATGATTCACCTACTGATGGAAATGAGACCTTTGCTGACACTTAAAGCCAAAAACTATCTCAAAGAATTTCTTCAAATTTGGTGCAAATGTTCACCTAATCTTAATCTGGTTCTGAAATGAGCTTCCCTGGCTTTAAAGATGAGCATTGATCTGCCCCAATGTTTACCTACCTTTTTAAATATACTTAGAATTGTGTGGTCAAAAATCAGGCCATGATGGCCTCACAAAACACTTCTTCTGGCTTCTTGATCATTAAATTAATTTGATGTCAACATGTCACCCAATGTCAGCTGAGATTGGCACAGCACCCCCCCAGGACCCCCATGTGCAGGATAAAGTGGTAGGAAATGGACAGATGGATATTATATATGTTTAGAATAACATTGTGTCGTCTGAGACTGCATCAGTCAGTGGAGGGCATACAACCGCTGGGTTCCCGTGACAACTCTTCACCTCCTTTGCACACACAGTTTTTTCAGCTGTCCACACAGGTAAACACAAATAAAACAATCTGACACCTTGTCTTTTTATTTTTTTGTGCATACTGTTTTTCTCTGATGTTAACCCTCTCTTTTCTCTCCCTCTGTCTCTCATGCACGTAGAGTATCACACTCCAATTTAGTGCCACTTTCCATTAACACATGTTTTGTCCGTCCCTGCGGGCTGTGCTCTGCTACACTAGTTGATTTACAGCTCTTATCAAATACATATTGCCAAGCGAGTGAGACATGCAACCTTTCATTTGCACACCGCCACCCTGCAAATACGACACACTACATTAACAAGAAAAATGACTGCTGCTATGCATGCCAACAACCTCTGTGTGTGTGTGTGTGTGTGTGTGTGAGTGAGAGAGACAGAGAGAGAGAGAGAAAGACAGAAGGATGAATAAAAATAAGGAAATACTGTAGACTAAGCAAGCATAAGTTTAAGCTGTATCATTTGTGTGGATGAGAGAGCAAATGTGCTATATGCATTGCAAATAGTATTTATGGCTGCAAGTATTTATTCATTTATTTATTTTTTTAAATATGATACAGAAAAAAGCCAATTTATGCTCAAAGAAGAAGATGAAAAAGAAAAAGGAAACACTGTGTTTAAAAGTGTCAATATACATTTCAGTAAATCTAGACTTCACTTTGTATATTAAAGCTAAATTACACTACAATTTAATTCATTGATTACAACTGACTTTATCCTCCACATGAGTCGCAAATACTATATAATCCAGAATTTTATAGATTTACTGATTTTTTTGCCATATAGTACCTGTCCCCCTGAATCCTCCTGGTTGGCAGTTTTTCCCACTGGCCATGTGTCTTTGTGTAAAGCACTGACTCACAAAATCCCTAAAACCCAGTGTGCACATGCCCATGCACATGCTAGTATTTCTCTGCAATTAAATCCACTGGCTCAACCTGCTGGATTCAGAAATTGGTGTATGGACACAAAGTCAGGACAGAGGTCAGACTGCAAGGTGATGTGCACAATCTTGTTATTTCTATACTGACACACACACACACATGCACCTTAGCTTAGGAACCTGTTCAGCCCACCCCACCATTCATGCCTCCTCCTGTAGTCTGACAAAGTCTGCTGTGATTTATGACTGTCCAACTGTGTGTGTGTGTGCGCACATAGGCCTGTACTAATAAGCTCTGTAAATACAGTATGTATACATGACTAAATGCATGCAGATTGTACATAACTGTGTACGTGTGTAGGCGTGTGATGTATGATGTTCAGTCCGACTGGGACCTTAAATAGCACCTCTTCCATTCATCGCTTCTTTATTTAATGATAACTGGTGTATATAATAATGGTGTATAAAATAAAGGATAAAGTAGTGACAATTACAGATGCAAGTAACAGCAGCTCTCAGCCGAGCGCTTGCATGAATTTGAATACACCTACATCCTTCCCTCTGTTCCCACATTTCCCCACATTTCTCCCAAAAGGATTAATACAGTCGTCTGTCTGTCTGTCTGTCTGTCTGTCTGTCTGTCCACATACAGTGTGAAGATTCTCTGCAAAATGCTGGAATTGCAGATTGAAATGCTTATCAACTTATACACTTAATGCAGGTAACCAAACTCACCTTGGAGTCTGACATATCCAGCATATTCTTTATCTGTGTGTTTAGATATTAATTAGAGTCATTATGCCGTGTTCACACCGAGCGCGATTTGTCTGAATTTACATGGAATGTCACTACACACACACGCACAAGAACCATTTAAACATTCCAACTTCTTCACTGACACTTTGCCACGCTTTGTCTTTCTTGTTTCTGTAAGAGAAAAAAGTTGTATCATACAACTCTGGTTAACCGCACTCAATCTGTCCTCCATAGTCTCCAGTCTGGATGCTGGTCAGTACGTGACATCATTCGGAGAATCTCATCACAAATTGGCCATCGCGTCAATTTGAAATATTACAACTGGAGCGACAGATGCGATGGGCGGCATTTTTTGGTGTCACCGCGCACCAATTGTGTCTATCGCGTTGCCCAACCCGGCCAGTGCAAATATTGCATCTGTGCATTGACTTAGTATGTAAAGTCATCGCATCATAAATGTGCGTTGTGTCTATTAGTAGTATGTGGTTTCTATTATATTTGTGTACGTCATCTTTAAAAGGAACCCTGGCTATGAAGACATGTAGGCCCTAATAAGCCACAATTGTTCTCTTGTACTAAATATGTTGTCAGAAACACATACCATGTTGCCATTGATTTAAAAATCTATCACATGTTTTCCGCATGCAATGCAATGGCGATGACGTATGGTGGTTGCACTTGGTAGAATAGCTATTGATGCTAGTGTTTGTTGACGTGCTTACAGTCATAGGCGCCGATCCCGTGCTCCACTGAAAAAGTTGAGCACCCACCGGGGGATAGCCATCAAAAAGAAAAAAAAAAGCTCTGCAGCTCTGTGCGTGTCCCATTGTTGTGTGGGCATGATATGCACATCAGTGCTTGTATAGCCAGTTCAGTGTCACAGCACCATGGACAGTGCTGTTTGTGTGTGTGTGTACAGGTGACAGAGACAGAGACCGTGTCACTCAGTTTAATCTTGTAAATAAAACTTTCGGCCCAAATTCAATTTTCAATTTCAATTGAAGTGAGGAGAGAGAGAAACGGGCGGCGGCTCCTTCCCGACCCAGGGCCTTCTCTCTCCCTCTGACCCGCGGGAATAGAACACCACCCACCACCCTCTGATCAAAATAGGCTATATAGCATGAATTAGAAAACAAAGAAATTCTTTGTAAAATCAGATGTTCAGAAGCAGTGAGCACGCCACCCCTATATAGTCAGAATTATATGATATTTATATGATGGTATTTATATAATTTAAAATATAAATCTATAAATTTGTGAAACACTGTCAGTGCTGTCCTCCTCATTACTGTTTCCCTCGGGTTCAATTTGAAATGGCTGAACAAATGCATTGCAACGTCAACAACAATGGCGCTTATAAAAACGAAGACATCAAGAAGGTTTTTTTATATCACTTTATTACAACTGATGCTAACATTTATCTTTTAAGAACTACAAGTCTTCATAGCCAGGGTTCCTTTTAAGGAGTGTAGCTGTAGCAGGCAGGTATAGCGCCACTTGATGGAGAGAGAGGCGAAATAGAGTGAGAGTATGTTTTGTTTCCTTTCATATTGGATTTCACTGGATATCCAGCAAAAATAAAAACAAAAAAAAATATTTTTTGTTCCTGTTTAAAGGATTTTGTGAGTGAAACTTTTTTTAAAAACGTCAATAAATGTTTAAAATTTGCTGAAAGCTAAAATGTTAGAGTGTGAAAAGCTTTCTCTATGTAACACGACACAGCAGGTGTGTTTAAATGTGCCACTAATTGTGTGAGATGACCTTTCTAAAAGTTGTAATACTGTTTTATTTTAAACTTGTTATGAGACATTTAACTCTCAAATGTCACTCTGTGTCCCACACTGATTTTGTCGATTTTGTATCAACACTCTAACCTGGGAAACCAAGATGGTGGGAGAAGACATAGGAGAAGAAATACACAAGTAACTGCTACTGCTCAAACTAACTACACCGCAGGGACCTCAGAATTCCTTGCTTGCCCTTGTAATGTTGTTTCAAATTGGAAATCTTTATTGTCTCCTGGCATATTAAGCACATTGGTCGTGTGCTGGTAGGAGAGAGTGGAGGTATCACAGATCAAAAGGGGGACTTAGGGGCCGAATGTGGCCAGAGGGCTGCTAATTGACCTAAACCTTCAGAAATAAAAATGTTTAATTCCGGTGTAGTTTAAAACTTGAACTCAAGGTTTGTGTGTCTGCGTGTGTGTGTGTTTGTGGGGGGGTCCTAGTACCTGAATCCATTGTGCTACAAGCATCATAACTGCAGAGAGAAGTTATATTTACAAGAATCAGCCCAGTAGGCAAAGACACAAGCAGCCAGTGTTAAAAACTGTCCAAAAAAAAACGAGCAAAGAGGGACACAAGGAAGTAAAGGCTGGAATGACAGACACAGTGATGAGATGAACTGTCAATAGAGATACAGAAATTACACACACAGGTGAATCACATTTGGGTGTAGCATGTAATCAGGGTGGCGACAAGCCCAAGGGCAGGAGTGAAGTTTTAAAGGGAAAAAACCCCAGAAATAGAACAAGAAAAGCACAAGATGAGTTGGATCATTTAGATCAATGCAAGGGTTTGCTCAATGGTACACCGCAGTTGTCTGACTGTAAATCTAGGAGAATTGTTCAGTCACAATCCAGACCTTAAATCAGTTATCCTCTCTGCTCATCAGGTTATGCTGTTTGACGATGTAAGCAGCAAACGACAGTTAGCCAAAAAAGTGGTTTATGGTGGTTAAAGGAGGGCAATAACACGTTTCAGTGCCTAGCATAGTAAAACGGTTCTAGGTTTGATTCCTAATTGAATGAATTTAACTGGAGACTGTTTAATTATAAAGGGAAATGGAAAGTTATTTAGTTTCCAATATCAAATCCAATGATTTTGACCAACCTCATCCACATTTGCATTCATGCATAAGGTATTGCAGACATGCAAACTCACACACACACACAATCAAATCTAATCATTTAATTGTATTATTTTGCAGAAAAAAATATTTTGCACAACATACAGCTGTTACAAAATGACCCATTATATGTGGTGAAGGTTTGCTATGTTACAATATATTAGTTAAAAAGAGAAAACATCCTGAGGGGATGATGATTTCTTGCTGGTGTGAAAAAAGCATTTACAGAATACTTAGTGATAGATCTATAGAGTATGTCTCTCATACTTTAATGTCTTGGACCTGCAGAAAAATGAAGTGCAAAGTGATTTTGTTTTTTGCCGGTCTTCAGAGAGTTGTGCGCACAGTTGAGATGGCGAATGCAGTGAGTCCAGGAGGAAAGTTTGTGAAGTGTTTGAAAGGTATTTATGGTCATAGCTGAATGATCGATTGCTTCAACATCAAATACCTCTGAATGTCCACCTCAGGTTTTGGTTTTGAAGACCGAAACCTAAATTTGTCGACGACCAGAAAGCTGTCTGTGGGAGGAAAACAAGCCATTTGGAAGCTGGGGAAAAGAGTGAAAATCGATCAAACCAATTGCACAAACATTGGTCATGGCTAACAACAATTTGAAATGTCCTGAAAAGGGAAGTGACTATTGGTGTACTGAGCAACAGGCACCACACAGGTCAGTCCGGGACAAAGAACAGCAGCTGATGACAGAAATGTTGTTGCAGAAAAAAAAATCAGTGACATTACCACCACCATCATCCACGGGTCAGTAGTGAAGGTATCACATCCATTGTTCAAATAACACTTCAACAGCAAAAGTGTACGGGCCACAACACTAACCAGCAATAAGAACCAAAAGGCCAAATTAGAATTAGCCTAAAGGTTCAGAAATTAGTTGTGAAAGAAGCAAGAGGCAATATCTTCTTCAGATCCAAATAAAAAAGTGGAGAGAGACTGTGGTCCGCCCATGTCATAGAGTTTTAATCAGTTTCGGCAGAGATTACAATCTTTTCTTGGCCAGTACTCGTCAGCCAATCGCAGGCAGAGTAGGGTGAATAGAATAGAGACGCGGGAAACAGCTGGCACTCTTGTGACAGCGCAGTGACAAATACGAAGGATGGAGAAGAAAAGAGAGAGAGAAAAGCGGCTAAAGTGTGAGTCAGTGTGCCATGGCTTGTTCGAATCGGCGTAAGGTTGACATCGAAAACCAGGCTTTTAATCCAGAATGGACCGAGGCGCTGATGTTCATCCTTCTCTTAGGAACCTCGAAACCGCTGTTTCACCGTGGTTAAAAGTGGGAATGTGAAACACCACTATGAAACCAAGCATGAAAATACATTTCATAAACGTTACCCACTAAATTTGGCCATTAGGCTCCAAAAATGACTGGCCAACAACTCGCTAACGAGTGTTCCCTCAGAGATGCGTGGATTTTGGGACGCCACGAAAGCCTATTCAGCTGTGTACACATTAAAAAAAGTCTCACATAATTTGTTTATGTATATATATATTAACTTGTTATTATTATTGTTTTTATGAAAGTACTTATTGTTTATAGTTCTCAGTTGAATATCCAATTTACTTTGCTTTTACTTTTGTTATTTATTTTTTTATTGTATATATAGTCCTCCAAAGTTGCACTAAAAATAAATATTGTTTAAATGGCATTGGATTCCTTGACTTCACACAGTGCAGATATTGCTACAATGACAATGCTTAAATTCATCACACTGTAAATAAAAATAAATTGTAATGTACTACTAAATTATAATCCATCTTAATTCTCTTAATTCATCTTAATCTTTGATGATGCTGCAGACCTGTACATGAGGAATTTTCTCAATCTGGACCTCCTTAAATCATAATTACCTATCTGCTCTAAATTGACCATAGGTGTGAAAGTGGATGTTTGTTTGTCTCTGTGTGCCTGTGATGGACTGGCATCATGTCCAGGGTGTAAGCCGCTTTTCGCCCTATATATCGGCTGGGATTGGCACTAGTGCCTCATAACCCTTATGTGGAAGATTAAATGGTAGAAGATGAATGAATGAACTATTTTCCCCTTTGGTTTAAAGTGCAACCAACCACGAAACTGCCCACCGCTTTTAGCTGTAATCACATTTAACAAAATTTGCAGCGAGTAGTGGTTTGTTCCAGTTGAAGAGGAAGTCTTGAAACACAACTTTTTTGTTTCTTAGTTATAGAATATTTTCTCTCTTCACCTTTTTGTTCCCTCTTTCTTCCTCCTACCTCCTCCCAGTCTCTCCATACTATAGGCCTTATTTACATTCAGAGCCAGGCTAAATCCCCTGGGGAGTCCTGCAGTTGTCCATTATCCAGCCTTGACAGAGACAAGGAACTCTTTGTGAGGCTAGCCCATCTTGGCATCCTCAAGTTTTAGCTCAGTTTGTCTTATTCTCTTTTGCAGTTTATTTCACCCTCGTTGTATTTCTTTCTCTCTCTCCATTCCTTTTCTTCTCTTTATTGTGTTCGCTGAGTAAAAGGGACATTACACAAACTATAGTGTAAATCTCATTTGGTTATGTGGAGCTTTGCACTGCAAACATGCTAACACTGTTAGCATCATGCACTCAATCTCTATACAGTAAGCTCAGGATCTGTCAAAGTGGGTTTTAGAGCTATATTGCACAGCTGCAAGGAGGCAGAATAAAAGGTCACCGTTACTGCTACTCAGGATGTAAAGTTACAGCTTCAGTTACTTGTGGTGACTTTTTTGTAACGCTAACGTTGAAGCTAAGTCACACGATCGAGCCTTTATCAGCACACATACATTCTTAGTGGACATAAATGAGACCAACAGTGGTATCAGAGTGGTGTTTGTTGTATGTGAAGCCATTTAACCTGATTTGTCTGCAAATAAATGCCAAAAGCCAGGTTCATGTGCTAACCCGGAATTTTTACACCACTTCAGCCCTGGAGCAGTTTATATGACTCATCTTTGCTCTTCTTCTATAGTCTTTGAGCAAAAAGCATGAAAGTGAATTACAGACGTAGCTGACTACTACGTGTTATTCTAAATAAATGAATGAATGAATGAATGAATAATAATTGTGAATGATAGACTAATTGAAAACAAATTGTCAGATAGTGGACTACCAAAATAATTAGGCTGCAGTTAGTTGCAGCCCCTAATAAGAAGAAACTGATAAGTGATAGACCTAGTGTTTCTGTTCATAATCAGGGTTTACTATTCAGACGATAGGCTATTGAAGCCATCCATGGTGGGTGCTATCTTTTGACAACGGTTTCAGCTTTGGGTTTGGTTCAGTCAATATTCTCTTGGCTTGGTAAATATACTGCATGTGTTTTCTCCAAGTCCATCAGATTTACACTTTTCTTTCATTACTGTCTTTTCTTAATCTATCTGGGACATTTCTGTGTCTGTCCACCTGCTGTCTTTCTGAACTGTAAGAGCCAGAAACATCAATGACAGTAAAATTATGGCCCAGTAATTGCAGTGGTGCTGGGTTTGGTCCTGGGACACCATCCGTCTCCAGGCGGCCAAACTACTTTTCAGGAAGCAACCACTGGAACTGATTTACCCCCAAATTTATTTCAGCCACCACTCTCTGCCTACTACTTTTACCTTTTCACCGCTATTCCTTCTTTGTTTCCCCTTAAATCATTTGCTTTTTTATTTTGTATTTAGTGTTTTCTGTTTATCTTCAATTATTCTATTCCTGTCTGTTTTAAAATGTGATGTAGAGACTGTAGTTTTCTTATTGAATAGGTGGTAAAGTTAGTTTACAGCCCAATTAAACCTGACCTGCTCTTTGCTTTAACTAATTAAGTTTTGGATAGGCCACATCAATTGTAGCTATAAAGTAATTCAGATAAAAAAAAAAGTTTTAAAACAAGTTTTTGAAAAAAATAAAAATCTCCACATTTTGTGCATTTGGAGGATAAAGGAATTCAGAGTAATGGGTGGATGGAGTTATCTTTTTTTGTGAATGTATGCTAGGATATGAGTTCTATGTGTGCTTTTGTTTGAGGCTCCCCTTTTGAGAGGCTGATGAGATGTTAGGTTCCATATTAGGAGGCAGCCATGCTTGTAAAGCGCCTGTTGTTGTTTTGCTGCAGCAGAGGGGAAACACACTCAAGAGATGAAAAGCGTTTGGAAATGAAGAAAAAATGAACAGCAAAAGGTGAAAGTGGGCTGATTTGAAAAAGTATCTCTTTTCTGTCCGTCTCCCCCTATTCTGCCTTTCTTTCCACCTGAGTGATTGTGGCTTGCTGGTGTTTTTCGATTGTGCAGAGAAACATCTTTTTTCCATCTCAGAAATGCTTTCTTAAATTGGCCGATCAAAGTGGGGACTTTTTTGAACGGAACAGTGAACAAAAAATTATTTCTGGACCAAATAATTTACACCCAAGTGAAAGGTGTGTCTGTGCTTTGGCTCCACAGTGCTGACACCATCAAATGGATGACAGAAGGAAAAACATTTCCTTTGAAATGTTTTTGTAAGCATTACATTGTGACAATTTGCTCATGTGGTAGAACCTTATATCTTCCCTAACCTCAGATGTTGTAACTAGAAATGTGTTGTTGTACAAATGTACAAATGTGATTTTTAATTGTTCAGACTGTAGGAACACTTGTATTAGACTGTGATCTCTTTGCACTGGGGCTGGGCTCCAAGATTCAAGATTCAAGATTCAAAGTGTTTATTGTCATATGCACAGTAAAGAAACACGTTTCCCTGTACAATGAAATTCTTACTTTGCTGTCCACTCAAAAAACACCAGCATAAAGTAAAAAGTAAAAAAAGTAAAAAAGAGATGCTTTTGTAAAAAAAGTATAAATATACATAAGAAAAATATAAATATTACAAGAGACTAAAATAACATATATGCATAAAATAAGTGTAAAAATATGAACTGTACATAAAGTGAACACAGATTTAAAGTGACACACAGATTTAAAGTGACAATGTTTCAGGTTTTAAAGTGACGGTAACAGATTAAAGTGACAGTGTAACCAGGTGACAGGATTATTGTAGTCCCGTTCAGCTGTTGAGGATTCTGATGGCAGTGGGGTAAAAAGAGTTCTTTAGACGGGTTGTCCTGCATTTGGCACTCCTGTACCTCCGTCCTGAGGGCAGGAGTGTAAACAGTCCATGTTGTGGGTGGGTGCTGTCTTTGATGATGGTGGCAGCTCTCCTGTGGACTCTGCGGTGGTAGATGCTGTGCAGTGAGGGCAGTGGGGACCTGGTGATCCTCTCAGCTGTCTTTACCACTCTCTGCAGGCGTTTGCGGTCCATGGCTGTAGTGCTGCCGTACCACGCGCTGATGCAGTTGGTCAGACTGCTCTCCACGACACAGCTGTAGAAGTTGCTGAGGATCTTTGTCGACATGCCAAACTTCCTCAGCCTCCTCAGAAAATACAACCGTTGCTGTGCTTTCTTGAGCAGCTGTGTTGTGTTGGTGGTCCATGTGAAGTCCTCAGTGATGTGGACCCCGAGGTACTTAAAGCTGCTCACCCGTTCCACTTCAAGATCCCGGATAAACAGTGGTTGGTGAGGTCTCCTCTCCTTCCTCATGTCCACTATCATCTCCTTCGTCTTGTCTGTGTTTAGGGTGAGGTTGTTGTCCTCGCACCAAGAAACCAGACTGTCCACCTCCGTCCTGTAGGCCGCTTCGTCCGCCGCAGTGATGCATCCTATCACTGCAGTGTCGTCAGCAAACTTCAGGATGATGTTGTCTTTATGGGAGGCGACACAGTCATGTGTGAACAGGGTGTAGAGGATGGGGCTGAGGACACATCCTTGTGGAGTGCCAATGTTTGTGATAATGCTGGCTGATGTTTTATTGCCAATCCTGACAGTCTGGGGTCTGCCAGTCAGGAAGTCAAGGAGCCAGTCGCAGAGGGTGGGGTGAATGCCAAGGGTGGACAGCTTGTGGGTGAGTTTGTAGGGGATGACCGTGTTGAAGGCGGAGCTGTAGTCTACAAAGAGTATCCTGATGTAGGACTCCTTGTTTTCCAGGTGGGACAGGGAGTGGTGGAGGACAGCTGTGATGGCGTCGGTGGTGGACCTGTTGGGTCGGTAGGCGTACTGCAGGGGGTCCAGTGAATCCGGGATGCTGCTCTGAATGTGCGCCAGCACCACTCTCTCGAAACACTTCATTATGATAGGAGTGAGTGCTACTGGTCTGTAGTCATTCAGGCAAGTGGGTGGGCTCTTCTTGGGGAGGGGGACGATGGTTGTTGTTTTGAAGCAGGAGGGAACGGTGCTCTGGTTTAGGGAGAGGTTGAATATGGATGTGAAGACATCAGCCAGCTCGTTAGCACATGCTCTGAGTGCACGGCCAGGGATGTTGTCTGGTCCTGCTGCCTTGTGGGGGTTGATTTTCTTCAGGACTTTGTGGACCTGACCTGAAGAGACTGTTGGTGGTGGTGAGGGGGGTCCAGTGGTCCAGGTGTGTGTGTGTGTCCCTGTGTTTGTTGTAGCCTCAAAGCGGGTGTAGAAAGTGTTGAGGTCGTCTGGCAGGTTGTCTGTGGAACTGATGGTGCTGGTGGTGGTCTTGTGGTCTGTGATGTGCTGCAGGCCCCTCCACATCCGCCCAGAGTCAGCAGTGGAATAGAAGCTGTCCAGCTTCTCTCTGTACTGCCTCTTTGCCGCTGTGATGGCGTGTCTCAGTCTGTACTTGGCGGTTTTGTACTCAGCTTCGCTGCCTGATTTAAATGCAGTGGAGCGAGCACGCAGCATGCTTCGTACCTGAGTGTTTACCCAGGGCTTCTGGTTGGGGAACTTCCTGACATGTATGGTGGGCACGATGTTGTCAACACACGTGCTGATGTACCCAGTCACATACTCAGCGTAGTCCTGTACACTGACAGAGGAGTCCTCCAGAGTGGCTGCAGCTTTAAAAACATCCCAGTCTGTTGTAGCAAATCCTGGTTCTAACATTTCACTAGTTCCTATAAGATCTGTGTCAATGGAACTAAATCACAAACACATTCCAGTGGCTGAGCTGAGCTAATTTTGCCCTGCAGCACCTTTTACTCCTATCACGTTTGCTGCATCACTGAATATCCATTGTCCACAAGCACTGTTCACCTCTACCTCTACCATCGGAACATCTGGCCCCTGTGCATAAATGTGATGTGTTAAAATAGGGATTTTGACCATGGTCACTAAGCCTATTTTAAAATTCCCTTGTCATTTGTCATGTCGTGTTAACTCCTGAAAGCTCAGAGTTCAGTGCATCTCAAAGACATTTGAGAACATCATCATTTCCAGGTTTGACAAACACTGATCGGACATTTTGCGGACCAAACAAACAATCGAGAAAATAGTCGACAGATGAATCGATGATAGAAATAATCATCAGTCTCGGCCCTAAAACACTAATGAGACAATTTAATCCTGTTTCACTTGAGCTGCTGCATAAATAAATCCAGGACAAATCCTCACGATCCTCAGTCCACTTCTACCAGAAACACAATCACCACTAGATGTCATTAAAATCCTCCACACTGGTCCTTTAATCATCTGCAGTAGGTGAACTGCTCAGTGACTCGCCTTGGACTTGTATCTCTGTACTTTTGCACCTTTTTAAAATTGTCGTCAAGGTTGGTGGGATTTTCAAACTTTGGTTTGATGTGTCATACCACTGGCAACGATTATTGAAACACTTCCTGCTAAATTCTATGTTCAGTAGTGCACAGCAGGACTCCTTGATGACATCATCTAAAGCGTGGTGTGTGCATCGCAGCTGTGCTCACACCGGCTGCATGTCTGCTGCATTTTACTTTTACTCTGTCTCATTGGTCTCCCCAAACCACCAAATCAGTTACCAAATAGTTGTTCATGTATTCAGATTCAGTGAGAGGTCACAATTTAATCGAATCATGCTGGTAGATGGCTTAATGATTATCAACAGATCTTCATTCTTTCTATTTTTGCTGGAAACCGCACACTTCCCGCGTGAAACATTTCCGACAATTCCTCCCATAATCATGCATCAGCCCAGCGTCCGCGTTCGCTCACTGCTCCATTGACTTCCAGAGAAGCTAAGCTTCCCTGGAAGTGATGATTTTGCCACATTTATCCCATCACCATCTCACTCACCACAGTGGAAAAAAGCTATTCTGTGCTGTCTCAGAGACATCAGTTCAAGCTGAGCTTCCAGTGGTTTTAATGTGTAAAATCGCTTCAGACGATCTGTAATAATCAGTTGATTGCATTTTAATCATACTTTTAGTAATAAAATAGTACACATTCAACCATGTATGTTATATTTAAGAGAAAGCAGAGCTTTCCTTGCTGTTTTAGCCCAATCATGTCTGATATGTATATACTTGAAGGAGGCCTATGCTTGGACTACAATTAATTACATAATTATCTATTTTTTGATGAACATGTCTAATGATTTAATAATTTCAGATGTTATCCAGTATTGTTAACATCAGCTCTTATTGATTCGATGATTTTGAGAGCGGTTATTATACTTTACACCCACAGTAATGATGTCTCATTCAATCAACAGATGATTTTTGACTTGCGTGAGCAGGTATATATGTGTTATTAGACTGTTGTCAGTAAAACTATGTGAATATTTTGCTTTTGCATGGAGGAAGATTTTCTGTAGATGGTATTTCTAAGAGCAGATGGAAATGGTGATTAAGTTACCCTGTGAACAATTTCCTTTCATCAAAGTTGTGCAAACAAGAAACCTGGTTTTGGTTGTGGTTATGTGTTTGTATGTAATTGTTATTCCACACCACATTTTTTTCAAGTCTGTAGAATAATTACATGACCCCTGCTCACCTCCCTCAGTGTACAAGTGTGTGTAGTGCAAGAATTTGTCTGGTATGTCAAGGTCTGACCACTCCTCCGTTTTTATTATTTATAAACGTTATGTAAAGAATACTTTTATTTATCTAATACATTCCAGTGAAAAAAAAATGTGGACCTGGACTAGAAAATCCATCAACATGAAAATTAAATATTTGATATATAAATATTTGCGTCATTTAAAGGATTATTGAGCAGGTTTTTTTTTGGTTTCTGTTTTTTTTAATTAGCAAGAAGCTCCTGAGTCCTTTGTGTTCATAATTAGCTGTTTGAATAGCACCCATGTCCACAGAAACCATGTCTGCGCTATGATTTAATTTCCCATTAAATATATAAAAACATCAAATCTACCCTCATATGACCATTATCATCCTTCCACAGCTGGACAATAAGGCCTGTACTGTATGTACATACACACATGCATTTAAAGTCTGTTTAGCGTGGGAGGGAGAAAAAGAGCACAGGGGTCGTTGTTGACAAGGATGCAAATAAAATAATCCTTCTATTCATATACTGACACATACAGTGTAATTTTCCCGACATTTTGCCGCTCACTGCATTTAACATCACGACCCAGAAAAGTGGGAGTTGTGACACGCATGATTTCCTTTCCTCCATCCATGTGTCCTTCAGCATTAAGTCAGATCATATTGTATTAACGCTTAGAAGAAATATATGACTCCAAATAATGAAATTCAAGAACCATTTTTTTAAAAATATGTTCATATAATCCACCATAATGTGGTCAGTTAGGTTGTTTTTATCAGCACACTACAGACACATACACTAATTAATTTATGTAAAGATTGTTCTCTTTTTTCTCTGTTAAATATGTGAATGCACAGTTTATACATAAGTATATCTCAACCAAAATGATGGTGTTATTGATTAATTTATCTATTGAGTTTTATGGATTAAAGGCTGTACAGGAGTAAAATATTGAAACAATAGTCTTTCTGTCAATATATCACAACTTAAGTTTGAATAATTCTTTGATTATATTTGTTCAGTAAGCAGTAGATGGTCATCGCTTCTTTTGTAAGTAGTGAGTAGTCAATTGGTGTTCAGTTTATCCTTTATATGTCCATTTTTCTCTGCTTTCCTTTGCTGCCTCTGTCTCCTCTTTCTGTCTCTCTCTGTCTTCTTTCTCTTTTACCCCACATTTCATTTTCTCTCTTATTTCTTCCCAGGTAACTAATGTCACATAAGAACAATGGGCTATTGTGTTTTATTGAGCTGCCAATGCCCTGTTTTCCATCTCCCTGTTCTCCCCTCGCCCATTCACTATGCCCTCATCAGCCTCTCTCACTCTTTTTCACTTTCATCCTCTTTTTGGTGGTTTGGAATTTATTTTTATTTTACTCCCAAGAGATTGTGAAGAAGAATGACAATGGACAGGTGATAGCTGCATAGATTTAAGAGTTAATGTATGGAGAGTGGGGAGGAAAACTGTATTACATGCCGAAGGATGGATGGATAGTGAAAACAAGGAATTACAATACATAGAATTGGAAACGTAGAACAATGGAGGGCAATCTGGAAGCAGGAAGAGGTAGAAGGTGTGAAAAGGTGGATGATGTTGTGAACAATGTCAGAGGAGTGTTGAGGCAATGCTTGATTAATATTAATTGGTTTAGTCCTGGCAGTGAGGCGTGGCTAAACCGATGCTTTCTGCCCAGATTGATTGTCGAGAGGGCACCAAGGGCATGCTAACATTGGAGCCCCCCCTTCACTTTTCTCACACACAAACACACATTCAGAATCACTCATGTGTCCTGACCTTGTGAAGCATCCTACATCTTAACCTTAAGACACACACACACACACACAGAGCCCAGTAGAGCAGGGGATTTTCTAGACAAAAAGAGAGAATAGATGTGTACACTTGAAGGAGGTTTTTGCTGATCAATCATCAATGAACTGATAATATATTTATTTAACAGTTGGTTGAATTTTTTATAGTCAGAATTCATGAACAGGTAACTCAACTATAAACTGACTAATCACTACTATTACCTCATGTTTTGAATCATTAAACTGAGTCAATGTGGGTTCCTGCTAGCATAACAAACTGGAAGTGGAGGGGGAGACAGGAGACACAGACACAAATCTCGGAATAGCAACGCTAAATCTGGGAAATTCATTCCGATTTTTTGGTTTGCATGAAAGTATGTAATAGCTATAAATACAACATTGAAAAGGCAAATCTTTACTACCACTTTTTATTACATTTACTTCTGTTTTCATTTTGTCACTGTTCTACAGTAAGGAAAAAGTGACACATGCTTGTACACGCACTGTTGAAGACCTTGGTGGGTGGTTTAAGGGTTGGTCTAAGGCTTTTTACATCTTTGACACTGTATTTAATTGAGCTTCTTTCATTGAGCTGACTGCACCTTTACAGTTTATAGGCCTAATGTTGAAAGTGGGAGACAGATGGACCAATAAAACAAATACGAAAGAACAGATACTTTGAGAAGATAAGCAGGGAAACACTTTATGGTAATTTGTAAGTATACAGAAGGAATGTTAATGTCTCAGGCAGACACACAGAAGGTCTGTAAGAGCCTAAAGGCAGTGCAGCAACACGCTTTGTGGTGGCGATCATTTAGACCAACCAATTTTTTCTTCACCTTAATGTAAAGAAATGCATTTATAGCTGAACTTATCGCCGTTGTCCACAGTGGCAATTTATCTCCACACGGATGCCTTCTGACTCCCTTTAATTCCAATCTTCAGGCTGCCAAACAAAAAAAAACCTTTCTTTCAACTTCATACGATGTCTGTCTCGGCCTTGGAAAGGTTTCTCATGTTCACCGTGTTATGCATCTCCATGTCATGAAATCATGGGGCGGTGTCCCTAAGCCATGAATATATAGGGGTGGGGTATTCAAATTATGATGGTTTTAAGATGCCACGTTTATCAAAGCCTGATCATTCCTATGCTGTTATTGGGTGAGACCTGGTGTGATTTCTCCACCTGAATCTGCACCCGTTTCAGGGGTAAAGTTTGATTAATGACAGCTATTGTGTCTGAGCTAATGATGCACAAACAATTCTACTTTCCTTTCTTTATTGATTAAATCTGTTAAACATTTTCTTCCTGGAAGAAAAATGAAGTGACATTTTTTAGCTGCGTCCCCCAGTCGTGCTTAGGGAAGGAAGGAAAGGAAGGAAAGCAACTTTATTGTCATTATACTGGTATTGTACAACGAGATGTCGAGGTCAGATGGAGGGTTGATCAGAGCCGCTGCGACTGAGCGCGCCGCCACAAGGGACCAACCTGACCGAATGTAACTAACATTCTAACAGGAGTGTCTTCCTGTGTTTGTGTGTGGACACTGTGGCTATGTCTACGAGTGGCCTCACTGAGAATGCTGTACAATAAGGTGTGTGTGTGTGTGTGAGAGAGAGAGTGGTCTTTCTACACATGATTAGTCTTGATGCTTGGTTGTTTGAAAAACACCTGTTGGCTTTTAGTACAACATGAGCGCCATGGATGTCTATGAATTTTACCAGATTGGTATTCTGGAACGTCAGATGAGTTTTTCCAGCACAGATTGGAAACACATCCGTAAGCATGTGTTACAAAAGCAAAAACAAATCATTTAACTGGAAATGTACAGTACCATTGATGTACTAATTGGCTGTATAGGCCAAGATAGTGGCAGCAGGGAGCCTGTTATAATGTCAGGACATGGATTATAGATGAACCCTTTTGGTGAAATAAGATATTTACAGAGATGTTTATTAATATGCACTGTTCACCTTGCTGCTAGTCATCAGCTGACCTGCAGATGACATTCCCTGGTAAAGACTGTTCCATGGTAAAGTGATGTTTATCTGGATTTGTGATCATTCAAAGGTTGAAACGCTAAAAGTCTAAAGCAGTTCAGTTACTGTTTACAATGTTTGTAAGGGACAATGTGTACCTTTCACTGAAGATAAAAACAAATAAAATAAAACTAACAAAACATCAATATCAACCATTTGTGTCTTTTTTTCAACATCAGTAAACAAATATAGGGTTTCAAAACCAGAAAACAAGTGCCTATCAGCTCAAATCAAGAACTTAGCCCAGTGTTTGCTTCTGTTGTGCACATGTCCACGAGTGTGTGAGTGCGTCGTGCCAGACCTGCATTCATTTACTCTTGGTGTAGGAAAAGCTCACAGTGACTAGAATTGTTACTGTTATTCATGTTTGCCTTGTCATGTGTGGGTTTATTTACTGGTAGCCTCTGACTGTTGAAGGCCTCTGCAGGCCCAGATAACCAAAGTCATTAATGCTGGAGAATGAAACGTGTCAAATCTGAAAATTACATGGACTCTTTTTATTGAACATAAAAGGAGAGTGATTGCATACACCTAATGAACCAGTCTTTCAAAAGCATGGAGGCTAATAATTTTACCAACAAGATAAGAAAGTACAAGTTTAGTCAAAGTGTGTGTGTCTCTTTCTGCTCCTTGTGTGTTTAGTATATAAATCATAATGGTTTTTTTGTGTGTTAAAATCAGAAATTTTAATTGAAGCATTTTGGCCTCAGCATCACACCTCAACATTCAAATGTTGTTCATTTTATTTAATTTAATCTAGAAAATCAGTTGACCAGCTGAAAGATAATGTCAGTCGATAGCCGACATATTATCCTATATTATTTGGAAACAACTCTTATCCTTTTTTAAAATAAATGACGGGAGTGACCTCATCACCCTTTTGTTGACGCTGTTTTCTTTGTATTTATATATCAAATTAGTCACATTTACCTCCTCTCTTTTTTTGCCATCTCATATTTCTCACATTTTACTGTCATTTCAGTCAGCTTTACGGTGATGTTATAATTGACAGTGCAAATGTTTTTTGAGACCATCTCTGCTGTTTTTCCATACGCAGACTGCTCTCTCAGAATCCAATATTGAATTTGGGTTTCAGGTTTTGCACACACTTTAATGCTGGGAAGCAGATAAGAAGCTTTGATACGTGTGATAAGATAGTTTGTCCCTCAAGCCTTCCATCCTCAACATAAATAATCTCCTATCATTTTTCAGATTAAATATAAATCCCTGGGGTATTCAGAGAGGAACTTTGCACTTATTCTGAGGTTCAGCTGAACTGTGGAGACGACCACCGTTTGAATTAAAGTAGATTAATGAGAGAAAATTATTAATTCAGCAGAAGAACATTTTAGGTTCAGAAATTTAGTGCTGTGCAATATGGGGAAAAAAATCAGATAATATATTTTTTTATATTTTATCATTCAATACCGATATATGTCATGATACAGTATAAATAAATACATTTTTCAGTAAGCCTGCATGATATGGGTTATACATAATCTCTATGTTTAGGATTATATCCCGATATGAGCTATATCGGGATATAAATACAGGTTGTTTGGGCATGTGAAACATTTTCTTGTGAGATGTTTGGGCTTCTCAAAGGAGAATGACAATACACTTTAAATACAGTATATAGTATATATATATATATATATACTGTATAATACACTCTAAAATGAAATATCTACTGTTTATGATCTTTATTACATGATGAAAATACAGTTATTGCCTTCCATATAATATTTAGTGAATTTCAGATTTATTCATTATAATATATATTATAATTGTCAGTGCAACAGCCTTTTAAAGCCAGAAAAATTAATCACAGAGACCTTATCATGATATGACAATATGAATATTGTGGTCATTTAAGGCCATTCATTGACTAATTATCGGCAAGTTGAAGATTTTAAAAGAAAAGGTCGGGTTAGGGTTAGAAAATAAGTTATGAGAAAATAAGTTATAAGTGACTTAAATCAACCCTTGAAAAATGAATAGCAAACTGATGAAACGCCATACACGGAGCGAGCGGCATATTTAAACCTGTGCACTGTAGTAATGACTGTGAATGGATTGGAACAATCAGCAAAGAGAATCTGAACATTTTGTTGAATTTAAATACATTAGAGCATCATACTAACTTTTTAACAATAACACAATTTAGTATGAGCTTTTTTTACATGCAAGTGTAGTAGCGCACACCCGTGATGCACACTGCAGCTAATGTCAGATTAACCAGCTAGTATAGACTTAATATTTTGTTGATTTTCAACACAGGAATTAATCAGCCTGTAACACCACCACAGTAAATTATAAGTTGTTTCTTAACGATAAGTTTTACAACAGTGCAGGCGTAGCTTGTTAACACGACAAAGCAATTAAAGAAATAACTCATTCTGATTCTGAAAGTGTGTGTGGGGGCTTTATGACTTTATGACGATACAGAATAACATTACCAAACTTTGGACTTCTTACAAGGGCCTTTCTGCATGGAGTTTGCATGTTCTCCCCGTGTGTGCGTGGGTTCTCTCCGGGTTCTCCGGCTTCCTCCCACAGTCCAAAAACATGCAATGTGGGGATTAGGTAAATTGGAGACTCTAAATTGACCATAGGAGTGAGTTTGAGAGTGAATGGTTGTTTGTCTCTATCTGTGTGTGGCCCTGCGATGG
Source organism: Solea solea (assembly GCF_958295425.1). Lineage (NCBI taxonomy): Eukaryota > Metazoa > Chordata > Actinopteri > Pleuronectiformes > Soleidae > Solea > Solea solea. The sequence goes on along the minus strand of NC_081141.1, from coordinate 10,003,525 downwards.
ACTGGCAAACTGTCCAGGGTGTACCTCGCCCGATGTAGCTGAGATTGGCACAGCACCCTCCGCGACCCTCTGGTGGAGGATAAAGCGGTAGATGATGACTGACGAGAGATGTGCAGATGAGCTGTAATGTCATGATACCTGCATCTGCCCGCCACCGATCATCATTCATTGTAGTCGCAGTCTTCTAAACATATGGAACACAGCAGCTGTGCAGATCGTCTAGGTCGACTAATTATACAAATAATTACTAATTATAATAAAAATAAATTTTAATAATTATAATTATTATCATAATTTCTGCCTGAAATTTTTTTTTTTTAGAATGTTCACATTTCAGATCTAGACAATATGTTAACCTACGTACTATGTATTTGTTTATTTATTTCAACAGCGACTCGCCCGCAATTCATCCAGATATAAAAAAAATTACACAATCCACCCGCCCCGTGGATTATCCGGGTGTAACCGCCAACCACGCATCTCTAGACACAGCTTCCAATAGAGTGTCTGGTTTTTGTTTGTTTTTTTGCAGCCACTAAACAACCAATGAAATATCACTGACTAATGATTATTCTGGTCGGCCAAACCTAGTCAAATCTCAGTTCCTAAATTGGACACCAGAATAAAGTAATCAAGTAATTTGAAACTGAAACCATAAATGTAGTTTTCAGAAATATCAACAGTGCAAGGAGGGAAACACATTGTCATCCCCACACAGATCTAAATGTTTTAGAAGAAACACCACAATGTTAAAGGAGTGATCTTCCACAAATACAAGCAGACACAGTCAAGTCAATTTTATAGCCCAACATCACAAACACAATTTGCCTCAATGGGCTTTACTGTAGAGCAAGTGACAGCCTCTATCCTTAGACCCTCACATCAAGTGAGGAAAATCTCCACAAAAAACCCTTGGAAAAATGGAAGAAACCAATCCTTCTTCCAGGATGGAGAGCGTTAAGACACTGGCATTGTGAGACTTTTTATAGACAGTTACCACTTGTTTCAGGTTGTCCTTATTGATTGAAACACAATGTTTCTTTTGTTGAGTTATGTCAGAAGTGGGCAGCAAGTGTGCTAAGATAGACTTAGCTGTGAGATTTCAGTGACCTGCTGACAGTGACTGACCAAGAACTCTCTCTCTCTCTCTTTCTCTCTCTCTCTCCATCTCTCTGTGACCAATGTACAGATCTTTGCTCAAGCATCATCGTCGTGTGTATCCTATGATGGGAGGTCTTAAGCTGCCTTTGCCTTAAAGGCTCACTAGACAAAAAAGAATGGGTTTCCACAGTTCTCGTGGACACATTTTCAAAGTCTATTGACAGAAATGGGTGTTTTTCTAGGATGACAGTAAAGCAGTCATTTTGCTAATGTGAAACGACGCAAAATATGAGGCAGACAATGTGATTAAATCTGCTTTCATTTCATACAAGGGACTGTCAAATCATTAGCAGTAAATGTATTTATTAACTGGATTCCTCTGAAGCTTAGACAGCAATATGATTGCACCACCCAAGGAGCCATCAACACAAACAAGCATACACACTACAAGATTAGGAATATTACAGAATCCATGCACATAAAACAGGATCAGTATACAAACAAACACAAGTCCTGCCATAACCGGAAAATGACTCCCTAAAAGAATTACACAGGAACAGGAAAATGTTCTTTCTTTGGAGGATATTCTTTATCCCTCTGTCCCTGTGGAGCTTTCCAAAAGCTGTTACACAAGGTAGGTGGTCACAGATTTCATATCTGTGATGCCTGTTGTTTCACAGAGACTCTTAGAGGAATAGTCTTTATGACTGCCAATTGCACCAGGCTCGACACAAAGGGAACGTGTAGTGACAATTATCAAAATCTCAAATTAACAAAGGCTTGTGTCATATGGACGACAAAGGCATCACATTGTTCTGCCAAGTACAACAGAGGGGGAGAGAGAGCACGAGAGAGCAGGAAAAAAATCCTCAAAATATAGCTATTGAAAGAAATAGGGAGACACTTGAATACATGGACACAACATGTGATATACCTTGTGATTTAAATTGTAAATGGCACAAAATACAGAAAACATCTTCTGCAACATTTGCACTGAAGTCTGGCTCTAACACTATGTAAGGTGCTGTTGTTTAGTTTAGTTTTGTTTTTGCTGTTTTTTTGCTGTTTTTTCTCTGAATAAATACATTAGATTATTTGCCAATCATTACACTTTCACATACACAAATGTCGTAGCTGTTGGTTGTTTTTTTGTTGTTAATTGAACTGAACTTAATTTCAGCTCAATCCTCTGGAAGTGACTCAACTTTGTTAGCACAATCTTTTACAACAATTTAAGGCAATAACTAGATGCAGTAACTTTTTGCTTGAAAATAAGACTTTTTTTTTAAATGAATATAAGTTTTTATATTTTGTTTTGCCAGGAAAAACAGGGTAAGAGATGATTCCTCTCAACATTAAGCTCCACCATCATCTCCATGACAACAATTCTCCTCATCACAACAGCGATGGACACACCTATCTTTGATAAATGGATCAAAATAGAAGAGAACACATAAGAATAAACTGAAATTGCAATAAGATTGGCTAAAGCTGTCTCTAAAGGGGAAACTGGGGTTAATGAAATAACAGATTATCATAATGGCACTGATAAATGCTTTAGTTACCCTTGAGAGTTTCAGCACACACACACATGCACTGCAGGGTGAGTGGATAATAAGGCCTTGTTCCAAAAATGCTTTGGAAAATTGTTAACATGCCTGCAACAGTAAATGAGAAGGTACAAATATGTAGCTCATCGTTAAGGGTTATTTTATTAAACATCATGTGATTACATATTTTATAGTCATGTGTTGAAGTGACAACTGCCTCTCGTGTACCAAAATGTGAGAGAAACCTGCAACAACATTGCTTAGTATAGAAATTTTAATTGAATTGAATTTTAGTTTAGTTGTTCTGAGGAAATTGCGGTGGGATTGCTGCCTTCTGCCTGAGCTGAAGCCAAACTGGCATGTTGCATTGAACTGGGATGACTGAGTTGAAATTCAAGCTTGTGATGGTATGTTTTAGAAGAAGAAAAATAGTGCAAAATGAGTGATTGAGTGTCGTAAATGTATCAAAAACCTGAATACATCCATTAGGGCTGTCGTGGTAATTGCAAAAAAATAAATATGAGCAAAACCAAGAGGAAGACAAGACATAGCACAACTGCACATAATACTACACATAATATGACACTGGCCACAATTATCAAAACATTGAGTAATGCCGTCGTCACGACCCCTCGTATATTGTAATATACGTATTGTTGGGGGCCACACGGTGGTGTAGTGGTTAGCACTCTCGCCTTGCAGCGAGAAGACCGGTTGGAAGATCGAGCCCCGGTTGGAACAAGGGCCTTTCTGCATGGAGTTTGCATGTTCTCCCCGTGTGTGCGTGGGTTCTCTGCGGGTTCTCCGGCTTCCTCCCACAGTCCAAAAACATGCAATGTGGGGATTAGGTGAATTGGACACTCTAAATTGACCATAGGAGTGAGTGTGAGAGTGAATGGTTGTTTGTCTCTATATGTGTGTGGCCCTGCGATGGACTGGCGAACTGTCCAGGGTGTACCCCGCCTATCGCCCGATGTAGCTGAGATTGGCACAGCACCCCCCGCGACCCTCTAGCAGAGGATAAAGCGGTAGATGATGACTGACTGACGTATTGTTGGCACTGCTCCTTCCTTTAGGTGAGGTTTGGTGCTGTGTCCTGCTTTACGTTGCCCAAAGTGGTTACCGCATACATGGAGGTATTTTAGGAAATGTAGCAGGGATATTCCCATCAAATTTTAAAGATATCCACTGAGCTTTACTTTGCTCATCGGCGGGGAACTTGTGGAGCGTCTGGTATTGTTTATCACAACCCAGAACAGAGCAAACACTCGCTGAACCTTTTTACGACATGTTCTCAACCGATACGCTCAGCAGCTACAACAAGAGTAGTTCTTCTTCTACTTCTACAGTTGAAAGTACGTCACCGGATGTGCCCGGACTCTAGTGCCCGGACTAGGAGGCGCTGCTGTTTACAGGAGTGGTGAGATTCTCCAGTGATGTAATTAGTCAACGGGCTATGGCCTCTTTAAGTCTGTAATACCTGTCTGAATCCAGGCTTGTTAGGTGTCTAGCATCTGAAAGAAGAGGCAGGGAAAACAAAACATGCCACCAGTGTTTCATTTTCCATGATGAAACAATTAAGCGCTGATAAAGAAGGCATCAGGCCATGTCCGCTCAGCCATGGGAGGTTTTTGGGCGCCCCAGAGTTTTCTTATCTTTTGCACTGCGAGGGTGTGTCTATGTGTGTGTATCACTATGAGCAAAAGTTTATGAGAAAGACGTGTGCTCCTGAAAACCGGAAATACATCACTTGACCGGCACTTGCTATAAACAAGTAAACGATGTTAACATTTTGAATGCAGATTACACAAGATAGTCACAGACTGTACAAAGTGCAGCACATTTATTTAAATTTACATGTTTTTATAAATTATTTTAGATGATTCCTATCGTCTTCTTCATGTGAGACTGGTGGGGCGGCGCCATAGTGCCCTCTATGGACGGGCTGCCACTGCCCAGATGACGTTGGGGCAAGTGGCATGTCACGTCCGGAACGAGATGTTGAAAATGATGGTGATGATGATAATTGTCATACATTTTTAAAAAGCTCCTGAGTTATATCTTCTTCTCTATCATCTCTTTGTTAATTGTTTGTAATCTTCTGAAATTGTTACTGTACATGTGACACCTACTGTCCATCCCGGGAGAGGGATCCCTCTGGTGTTTTTCCTTACTTACTGTGAGGGTCTAAGGACAGAATTTTGAAAAATTGTGTTTGTGATGTTGGGCTATATAAATAAAATGGACTTGATTTAATCTGCTTAATCACTGCTCTAGTAGTAGCACTACATGGAATACAGAGCAGGTCAATTTAAAATACACGAATAGCACTACTGACACCTTTCCACCTAATTTTTAAGCAAAGACTGTCATTCATATTGCTGAAACAACTATTATTGTTGTTGTCAGTTTTGGTGAAAGTTATAACAAGACTTTTGAAGGTCCTGCTGCTTCTGTGTGTGTGTCTGTGTGTGTTTGTGTAGGCACTGGGTGCTGGACAAACTTCAAACTTTGCAATTCATAAGCCAAGAATTTTCACTTAGGTAAATATTATAAGGTCTTTGCTCGACTCATCAGTTTAGTTTGTTTATGGTTGTTGAAACACCACTCCTGTTGCTTAGTTATATGTGATCAATTACTTACGTAAACATAATTATAAATATTAAATCAAATTTCTGGTTCAAGTAAGTTAATTGTGACAATCACTTGGAACGTCAGTGATCAGAAAACCCTTAGAACACACACACACACACACACACACACACATACACACCTGCACCTGCACAACATGGCCAGATAAATATCGAGTAATTAATGCAAGTAAGGCATGAAAGCTGTCATGCACACACACACACATACACACACACACACACACAGACAAGCATCAGTAAACACACTCCCACTATCAAGGATCTAACAATGTATGTGAGAAGACACACATTGGACGTTAATTTAGACGCACACCTTTTGAAAAATTGATGAGGCCTATTATACATGCGTATTGATGTGAACATAAGTCACCAGTTAAATTACATTTCAAACAGGCCTTTGAAATTGCAAACCAAGAGGAAGCTATTGATTTGCCAATCTGTATGCATGGCCTCTGTATAGATGACACAACCTGAAGCAGACACACTGTATAAAATATGTTTGACAAAGGAAAGGCATGGCAGACCAGGCACTTCATAAAAAAAAAAAAACAGGCTTGATCTCAGTATTTTTTTTCAGTATTATTACTTTTACTTGTATTGTTCAGACTGAATGCTTACATTGACATATAGCATCAAATGAGTGAAAAACAAGCTGCTGGAAGTAAAAACAGACATGAAAAAGGTTTGGCAGAAACATTTCGGAGGTACGACTTTACCGTAGCTGTTAGGTGTTATGCTTCTGCCTTCTGTCCCTCAGTGGTGACATAAAACACATCACTCTGTGTGCAGTGCGGGAATGTCACCACAGACATGAAAACATAACACTGACAAACACGGGGAGAGTCATGAGAAGTTGATAGGCTCAATCAGCATTGTGTGGACTCAAATAGGAAAAAAAAACAGTAGATGTGCCACTGATGACAGAGCCTTGACCTGCTAACCTGACAATGAATTAGAAAAGGCATCGAAGAACTATACTGATTCTTTGTGGACACCTGATTTGTCAGTGTCTATAGCGGACTATAACCTTTAGGACTGCAGTGCTATTGATACTGGCACTCAATAGCACAACAGCTTCATCTATTTCCATTCGGAAACATGCTAGTTAACATTGCCTGGAATTGATCAGACTGGAAGTATCAACCTGAGTTTTATTAGTATAAAACGGTCCTGTGTCCACATTGGATTTGAATTCACGTCAGTGGTTTACAATAATATGACAGACTGGCAAAGCTGGAAATGTATCCAGATCCCAGTTACCTTTGGGATCTGGACATGGTTTGTCTAGACGTGGTTTAGGCAATAGTTCAAAATAAAACTCTATGATCCTCTCCCACGGGAGAGGATCCCATCTTTTTTTTTTATCTCTTTTTTTTTCATGTTTCTTTAGGGGCTCCATAAAACAGAGCCATGATTCACATGAAGTGCAAATTATTTCTGTCAGTTATGACTGTGACTGTAAAGATAATAGTTTGACTGATAACATACCTTACACTGTGATTGGTCATCTGGGTTTAAAAGTGAGGGAAACCGTCATCTGTTCAAACATTTCTGTAAACACGGCATAAAACAAAAGGACATACAGTATTTAGAGAACTATAGCTGTAAAATAACACAAAACTCTAAGAAATGAAATGTTCCATTTACACATTGTTTACAGGGACAGTGAACATCATCCCCCCCCCCATGTCTGTCTTTGCAAAGTTCATGTCATATATCCAAAATGGTATTGAATATTCAAAATAAAATACTTTAAATACTTTAAAGTACTCTTTGATGAACTTTAAACATATAGTGTGTGACACATCTAGAAATACAAAGGCAACAATTAACTGTGAACAATGAACTTCTCTTATAATACCTTACTGCATAACTTCCCATTTGAAGCACCAGTGTTGGACATGAAGACCTCTCTCACACCTGCAAGAGTGCTAACGTGTTCCCTGCTAAACTGGGTTAGGGTCTGCTCACCTACACAAACACAGACCCACCTAGGTCGATAAATGTACAAAGTAACGCAAGCTTGCAAAATCAAAAATGTTATTATAGTACAATATTTGAGGAGTTTATGATGTTTCCATTCAAACGGAGTTGCTCACGTTATGTGCAGTAGCAACTATTTGCTGATGTAACCCAAAAAATAGAACAAACTGTAAGTGCATTTCATCTGTTGTCATGAATTAACATTTAAGCATTCAATAACGTTTTGCTTTTTAAGTGATCTTTTAATATAATAACAGAAGTGTGAGCTTGTATCTGCAAAAGTGGCTGAATTACCATGCTTATTTCGAATTTTAGAGTCCAGGTGATAATTACCTTTTCTGCTGTCTTCCTTGAAGCAGCTTGTTTTGAAACATCTGACCTTTCTCTTAATGCGATGTGTGTGTGTTTGTGTTTGTGTGTGTGTGTGTGTGTTTGCCGTCGGATGAGTGTGTAACAGTATGTGTTTCATACAGCTGTACTAAGAGTCGAGTTTACACCAAGATTCTCCCGCTAATTTTTGTGAAATTATTAAAATGTCAAGAGAATTTTATTTTTATATATAAATGCCAAAATTGATTGAGCGCACATTTTAAGTCTGTTTTTAAATTTAAGATGTGTGAACTGCATTCTTTTGGAAATGTAATGGTGGCAGTTTGGAAAAAGAAATGGAAGTATGAATAAAGAGTGAAAAAGTTGTGATAGTTTCATATTTTTACAGGCAGAGTGAACTCAGTGACGTAGCACAATTATTTCTCACCATCCCTGAGTTGAAATGCTTTAGACCTTTATTAATTTCACTTCTTCCTAATTTCTAAAATCTAAAATAAATCTAAATCTTTTTTTTTCCAGTGACATATTGTGATCCTCATATTGAACACAATGATTCAATTATCCTGATAAAAAATAAATTAAAACATGAAATTAGTTTTGCTCCTATTTGAATATGACCTTCAACCTTCTTGTATCTCCAGGTGGTATATGTCATCCCAATTTCACTATCAAGTCGCCCTAATAAACAAAGCAAATGTGGAAAAACAAAGGAAGAGGGAGAAATGCAATTCACAATTTACATTTAAACTGACTTGTGTATAATGAGATGCACACTTTTTGTGTGAGCTGTGGGGAGTCTCCCTCTCTCTCCCTCTCTCTCTCTCTCTCTCTCTCTCTCTCTCTCTCTCTCTCTCTCTCTCTCTCTGTGTCTCTCCACATTGATGGAATATTGATGGGGCATAAACATGACGTCTTCAGACTACAGTGCCCTGGAGGGCCATAAAACATGAGAAGGATCTTACATTACAACTCACCAGCATCCATGACAGTTATTTACCTCATACCACCTCTTTGCAGTTGACATAAACAGCCTGAGGAAAACCTATATTTACATATGTGTCTTTTCAAGTCATGACATATTTCAACAGCATCCGTCTTGGATTTGTACAATGAAAAATTCCTTCATGAACCAAACAATATTTCTACTATATTAGAAATAAAACTTTATTTTCTTTCCTGTGTTGTGTTGTGTTGTTGATAGTTGTGCTATTTGCAGCTTTCCATACATGCTAAGTTTAGATGCCAGGATATTATACACATCATTTCCCACACTTGTTGATGGCACACTCTAATTACCTTGATAACAGGGTTCAAGCACAAGTAGGCAGGTAACATATATGTGACCAGCCACGAGGAAACCAGCAACAAGTCGACCCAGAACACGTCTAGAAAACAAAGACAAATCAAGATTTTCTTTTTTTTACAGAATATGCAAGAATAATTGTCAAAGATGCCACTCGATGCTTCAAATCACAGCATTGGGGTCTTAAAACCATAAACTTTGTATTTGAATTTGGGTAGTTTGATCGCTGTGAATAGATTCCTAGTTGGGGTGTGGTGATACCGCATTCCAGTGCTCTGACATCACAGAGGAAACACATTTAAACACTACTTTATATGGACATGGAAACACTATTTTATATGCAGCCGCAGCTGCAGAGGCTACTGTTACTGCTACTTCGAGAAGCCGCGTAGGTTTTCACTATTGAATGAAGATGGACAAGGAAAAATGCATTGCAGAAGAACTAAATTGTGGCTGTACTTCAGACAGACAGATGCTTCTGGTCATGCAGACGCTGATCTCACTTTCTGCTATGCTACAGATATGCTACGAAAGAAAAACAACGCAATGTGTAGCCGCAAACTTTCTCCAGAGCTTATGTACAACAAACGGATGTATTAATTAGCGACCAAAAGAGAGTGGCAGGACATGAGAATAACTAGACTCCTTGAAGCGAACAGACGTACAGTAGTCACTTCTGAGATGACGACATGATGCCCGTTTTTTGTCTACAGAGGTTTTCCACAATAGCAGGTGCAACAATGCTTTGCCATAGTTGATGGGAATGCCTATTACTTCTGTCTTTAGGACAAAATATGGCAGCTTCCACAAACACTTACAATATGATCCCACAGTGCGATAAACGTAATGGAAGCAACATGACAAATTGCATCCAGTGTAAACATAGCATAAACCCTCCTAACGTGTGGAAAGTATGGATGTTGGAAGAATTGTTATCAAGCAAAATTCTTCAAATATTCAAACTTTGGTGCACATTTTTCATTTTGGCAGATTTGTATGGTCCTTGTTGCGATATGCATCTTCTTTGTTTGTACTTGTGATGCACGACAAATTTTAGTGTGAATGCATCATTACACACGCACCACGCAACAGCTATAGAGCTACTGTAGCTGATATTATACAATCCCGTCATGCAACATCAGAATCAAAATAAAGGGAGCCACACTATAGACATATAAACCAGAGAGCATACTAGGCAATATGTCAGGCAACTCGTCTCTGTGTTGGCTGAAGATAGTGGATAGCTGTTGTGCCCCAGGATGCCAAACACTTTGGGAAATGCAAAGGGCAGAACATTTTATCAGATCCCTAAAGATCCCGGGGCAGCAGGGGTTGATCACTGCCATAAAACACACTTGAAGCGAGCACAGAAGATTGATGGGAAACAGTACATAGGTATGGTAACCAATGCTGATTAACTTTAATGTATTGTGTATTTTATATGCTTTTACTGCATTGTCTAAGTGTTCTCCAGAGTGTGATGAGGAAAGGGAAGTTTATCAGAAAGATAGTGGAATACTGCAAAATAATGTTCCATTGTAGCTGTTTCCATTTTCACATTAATGTCCCAATATGAGGGAGCAGAGTGCTGCTTTGGTTCACCTCTTTCATGAGCCTGCTGATCTGCCTTGTGGTTTCTAATTTCCAACAGTCATCAGTCAGATTTCCGACCCCTTGAAACATACAGCTGTCTTCATAGAAACAAATGTTTATTTAAGACATATTCAGTCATCATCTGAAGCTGCCAAACTATATATAATACATCATATCTTAATAAACAAACCACATTTTTGAATTCTAAATGACTAATTTCTCGCCTCAAATGATCTTAAAACTGCACTCGAGGACTCAGAATTTTTTTTATTTCAGGTTTATATTTCTTTTCTCTGCTGCTATGCTGTGATACATGGCAGCCATGCCATTTCAGACCAAAGCAATGAATCAGACTTGATTCATTAATGATCCACTGCAACACGGACCATGAAATAATTGTGTCATTAATTTATTAAATGTGTCATTAATTAATTAAATGTGTCATTAATTAATTAAATGTGTCTTTAATTAATTAAATGTATTTAATGACACATTTAATTATTTAATGACACATTTAATGAATGATTTAATGGTGTATTTATTTATTTAATTTTGGCCCTTTTGGTCCTCCATAGCTATGAAGCTACGATAAACTAAAATGACTCTCCAAGGAGGCTAAACTACAGATAAACTAACAGGTTCTAAGTAACAAAAACCCTCACTTGAAGCGAAGAACATGAAATCAGAACAAAGGCAATGGCGTGGACAAGGGCTTGATGTGACATGAATGATGACACTCTTGCACTAGACAAAGGGAGATGCAGAAACTAAATACACAACTGGAAACAATCGGACAATCAAGGGAGATGATCGGACTGCTGACACATTGAGGAAGGGCAAGTGGCCTGAAATGAGGAGTGTTACTTTCAAAATAAAACACAGGAAGTCACAATACAAAGACCGGGCAGATCTCACCGCGGTGTGACATGGTTGACCAGTCACACCACAGATATAGAGGAGGGGGAAATGGACTGGGCGAGTTTTTCATAGAAATTGAAAATATGCAGTGTAATACCTTGTCACTGTTAATATTTCTATCAGAATCTCTTCATTTGTTCCTTCCTGTATTCTCTCATATGAACTCTGCTTTAAAATTAATGCAAACATTAGGAGCTTGATTGAAACACCACTGTACTTCTGCTTTCTGTTGTTTTTCGCTGATTGGAGAACTCTTTCTGTTGCTAGCATGCTAATTCAAATTTAGCCACATGTGTGTCAGTCACAGTCACAGTTATATTAATTTGTTGTGTCAAAGAGGAAACATGTTCAGTTTAATCAGCTGCTGCACTGCTGATGCAAAATTGTTTTGGTGTTCACCTGACCATACGTTAGTACAGGGCTATTCAACTTCATAAATTAAAAAAATGAATCAAAATATCCTGCAATGAGTGAGCGGATTTTATGAGCATCAGTGAACACAGAGGACAGGACACAACAGAGGAAGTAAAACTAGATAAGGTACAACAAGGAAATCACTAACAAAACAAGTTTAACACAAGTGCCAATTAAAAACTTAAGTCCATGGAATAGTCCTATGCATTTTCTTAGTCCAATGCAGTTTTCATAGAAAAATCCTGACTTGTATGAAAGAACGTTATAACCCAACCAAAACAATAAAATGAATAGTGTTTACTTATAATGTATCACACAGCGTTGTTTACGAGGCTGATGTTTTGGAATTGCTGCTTCTTTACGTCAGTGACTTAAATGGAACCATAGGGACACGAAAGTTGTCTGTTGCCTCTTTAAATACTTAAGTCTTTGTTACACACACATTTTACCTCAGTAATTCTTCAAACATTCCTCATCTGTATATCGCTGTGTGTATGTCTTGAGGATGTCTCAAGTCTGTGATCTTCTCTGCTTGCCAAAGTAATTCACTTTAGCTCTCTCTCTATCATAATTTCCTCCTGCTTAGAGGTCTTTCTCTGCCGTTCTTTGCTTGGATTCACATTTTCACTGTCTGATTTGTAAATCAATCATTGAATTCTGACAAACTGTAACTAAACACACATTTTAATCGCATGCACCATCTGAAGCTGCAGTTACCTTTGTCGAGTTGAAGTGTTTGACAGATACTGTAGAGGAAGGTCAGCAACCTCTTCAGATGATGACTGAATATGTCTTAAATAAACATTTGTTTCTATGAAGACAGCTGTATGTTTCAAGGGGTCGGAAATCTGACTGATGACTGTTGGAAATTAGAAACCACAAGGCAGATCAGCAGGCTCATGAAAGCGGTGAACCAAAGCAGCACTCTGCTCCCTCATATCGGGACATTAATGTGAGGTGAGTTGTACCTCAGTGAAATATTGTTTTCCAGCCTGTTTAACCTGCCTGAGCCCCGGAGCAAACCTCGGGCAGCTGCCTAAGGGCAGTAGGAGATGCTACAGGTGATCAACCACTCAGAGATTTTTTATAAAACACCAGCCAGAATGGGAAGAATTGCTTTAACAAACCTTTATCTCTTACCTTTATCATAAAGGATACAATGATAAAGTTGGTCCGCGAGGCGACCTGAAAGTGACAGCTGACTGCTGGAATTCTGAAATAAACAAAGATAGCTAGTCGTAGTTTGTGCTGATGATTTGATGTTTTATCAATATCATGGTGCTGGAGCAGATGATGATACAAAGCTTATTAGGGCAATGTTCATCCTCTTAAATCTTATTTCTTAATTGTTTTTTTTTTATGATATAAATAATCACATCAAAAACACTCCAAATCAGTGCCAAATTAACAGGACACTCCTATTTGATTTGAGTGTGTCATATATATGAATATGTTTGATTTTAGTGCCTCTCTATTTTATATGAATATTAATATTTATAATCCATATATTTTTTGTGACACAGTGACTCCAGTTAGGGCTGCCCAAGACAAAGAGGACACACATCATCATCATTCTATTTATTATCATAACCATTGTATGATTTTTGCAGTGCTTTTTCTGTGTTCTATATTATGGTTCAAATATTATTTATGTGTTGAATAGACATCACTTTTTTATGTTATATTTTTTTACATCATTCGATATTGATCACAATATTAATCAAATCAATATTTCTGCATGTTCTGCATGTTGAACATCAGGAAGACTAGTGGTCCTCTAGAGCATAATTGAGATCCTAATAAATAAAACAATAAACACCTCTTTTAATAGTATTTTACTATTTATCACGTTACATTTATTTAAATCCAACTATACTTAAATATTGAACAATTTAATTTATATTGAAAATAGCTTCAATGCCATGTCACCTACTCACTCAAAACTACTAAAAAGTTCTACCCTCCATGAACAGGACACACCTCTTCAGATTAGGTTTTAGAACTTCAGCAGCCATCTGCAGTGATGTAGCAGAGAGAACCCAAAATGGCTGTGACTCAAGAGACCAACACCAAGGGAGACGGAGCATTTGACCATCTGGACTGGTGCTGCAGTCAGAACAGCCTCAGCTGGGCCGCCTGGGGGATGGTGTATGATGTTTAAAGACCAGAAACACAAAATGAGTCGAGAAACACTTTTCTGATTGTGTCAAGAGGCTTCACAACATTAACCTTCACTGTTGCTCATCCTGTTGTCCACCTTTCACCAAATTTAGAAGGATAAAATAAAAGTTCTAAGTAAGATTAGGTTAAACTTAATTATACATTGTGGACAATAAGGTAATTGTCTTTGACTCCACATAAAATAGAACAGAAATTACAGATACAAACAATATAGATGACATCTATACAGATACATAATAATTTAAAACATTCTTAATAATGCAGGTGTATCTTTCTATGTATACTCAGGGATATTTCTTTCTCTTTCATTACTTCTGTCTCAGGGATTATCTTATTTCAAGGTGGCAAGATCAAGACTGATGTTTGTAATGCTGAACTTCACCCTGTGTGTGTGGGATTTAGAATCCACTACAGTATAATCTTATATAGAAGCACATATAGAAGCTCTCTCTCTCTCACTCACACACACACACACACACACACACACATGCACGCACACACACACACACAGTGTGATTTAATAATTTTATGTAGATGTATAGAGGGAAATAGGGATTTATTGTAGTGATACACAAAACTGAATTGTTCCTTAGGGAGAAAGAACTGTTTTCTTGTTGAACTATTACACCACAGAGATACAGAGGGGGAAATGGTCTCTGAATCAGATGAATTTCACCTAATAAGTTCAATTGATTTAAGTGCATCATTTAAAAAATGAGCTCATGCTAATCACAATGTAAGGACCTTAACTACAGCATATTTGCAAAATTGTTTTTCATAGATTTGCGAATGGACTGACACATGTGACAGTGCCTCAGTGGTAGAGCTAGAACTGGAAGGTTATGGGTTTGATTCCCAGCTCCACTAGCCTACATGCCATGTGTCCTTCGGCAAGACTCTTAACCCCACGTTGCTCCTAAAGGCTGTGCCGGCAGCGCATGAATGGAAGATGTGTGATAGAAAATATCCTGAATGGGAGAATAACAAAACTGTGGTGTAAGGCAGCTTTGAGTGGTTATCAAGATTAGAAAAGTGCTAATTAGCCTACTTACAATTTTTTCAGGCACAGTTTTAGACTGCGTTCACTGGAGGGGCATAAAGAGATGTGTAGTGGGATGATAGCATGTGTTGTTTGTGTCCAATAATGCACTGAATAAAATGTTAATTTTGGCACATACAGTGGAATGATTGTTAAGTTAAATAATATGAGTGTTAAGAGCATTGTGGTGTGATATTGCCTCCTGTTCAGTATGAGGAGACAGGTGTGGTATTTCTGGTTTTTCTGTAGTTGAAAGTTGATAGATTATTTAACAAAAACTAGAACTGTTACTCCCTTGTTTTCAGCCCATTGTTTATTGTGTTATTGAGGTGCAGTTTACATCCTTTTATAAACTTATCAAATTAAAAATAATCAATGTACAATGTACATGATGGAATTGTCTTTCAGTGCATTTCCTCTGTCTTGTACGGTGGCCTGGAAGTGCAAACCAGTATTACAAAACTTGAAACAAATTTACAAATACAGAAACAAATTAACAAAAGTTCAAACTAATTTACATTTTCCAGAACAAATTTACAAAATGCAAAACACTACAAATACCGAAACAAATGTACAAAAGCCACAGTCCTTACGGATAGGGAATGTCCCAACTGCGGCGAGTGACCCGGAAATGATACCGTGAGCGGTCAGTTTGTGACTTCTGTGTGTCGTGAGAATGGATGCTTGTGACTGAGTGAGGTTTTGTCCCTTTTGTGGCAAAAACATTTGCAGTGTAATGCCATTTTGTTATTCATGTGGACGGTCTTTGGTTTTTATGGCAGACGTCGACCAGGTAGAAGGATCGGATATGCTGCAACATTGCATTTCCTATTTCATGGAGGGCCACGCATATGACATCATTAGAGAGATGATGTCATGTTTACATGTCGTCAATACCAGCGTGAGGACTCTCAAAAGTGAGCTCAATGAAGCCGTTTTTAACCGCAGAAAGTATTTTTCATCTGCAAACGCTGTCATCAATGCATTCACACTGGAACTTCTTGGACCTGGACAACTGTTCGGTTACCGCACAATGTGGCAGGTACTTAAACAGAAGTACGGTCTACAAGTAAAGCGAGATGATGTTATGAATTTGCTTCGGGAGCTTACAGTTTTTTATGATTGCATGAACACTAAAAACAAAAGAATTACACAATTATCAACACCTTACACTCAAGTAGCAAAACGCTGGACCAGATTTTCACCACTATAAACACAAAGTCAGCCTCACACTTTTTGCAGAACAATACACACAGTGATTTGCGAAACACTAAACACACTTGTATGCATTAGACACAGAATAATATCATGATGTCTCTTCCTTGCAATTCCAAAGCACTGACTGACAAATCACCACACACATGAACCAGTTGATTAAACACACATGATTGCTTTATTGCAGACACACCAATCAGGTTTGAGCGCTACAAAATGCAGCATGTGAGTTCACCTGCTTTCAACCAAAATGGAATAAGTCAGAGGAAGAAGAGAGAGGGTGAGAGGGGGAATCCATGGAGGACGAGCAGGAGGTAGAGGTAGACCTGAAACAGGAGGAGAACATCCTCAAAGAAGAAGAGGACCAAATTTGTCAAATGAAATTTGTTGCACCAGATGCAACACATTGTTATCTGGGACAATGTGTCATTCCACCGCTCTGCTCTTGTGCAGAACTGGTTTCAACATCATCCACAGTTTACAGTACTGTACCTTCCACCATATTCTCCATTTATAAACCCCATCGAAGAGTTTTTCTCGGCATGGCTGTGGAAGGTTTATGATCTCCGGCCCCAGGCTCAGGTGCCCCTCATTCAGGCCATGGAGGAGGCTTGTGACCAAATCGACACCACAGCTGTGCAAGGATGGATCCGTCATTCAAGACGGTTCTTCCCACGATGTCTTGCCAATGAGAATATTGCCTGTGATGTTGATGAAATTCTCTGGCTAGATCCAGCTAGGCAAAAAGATGTGTAGTATTTACAGTAATGTATTGTATTCAGATTTCTTTTTGTTTTCTTCTTTTGATGTGATTGTCTATGTTGACTGATTTTGGTTATATGACGAGAAATAAATCTTATTTTCAATAGTCTGCAGCATTGATCTTGTGTCGTGTTTGAATTTACCATGTTGTATATTTGCACTTTCTCTGTGTACTTCACTTTCAGTAATCTAATCATTGAGAGGTACAATTTGTAAAAGTGTTTTAAGTTAAATGCAGCAGTGTGTAACTGGTTCAAACAGAATTAAGCCTGATGAAATGTGTGTTTCATATGGTAACATAATGTGGTTTTTATAAATGTGTATATAGTTTGTACAAGAGTGTTTAATTTTGCACAGGATCTGAGGTGTTCTGCATATTATGTGTAGTTGTGCTAATTGTGTGTAGTGTTTTGAAATTCCGTACTTAAGCAATCGTAAAAAACTGTAATTCACGAGAAGATTTATCAGAAGAACCTACCACTCCAATGGAATTGTATGTGGCACGCTGATGGTTATGATAAACTTAAGCCATTTGGTTTGGCAATTTCAGGATGTATTGATGGATTTTCACGTAAAATACTGTGGCTTGAATGTGGACCAACAAATAACAACCCACTGGTGATTGCTCACTACTACCTGTCATGTTTGCGTAAAGTCAATGTTGCCACAGACTGTGGCACGGAGAATGGCACTATGGCTGCAATTCAGTGTACCCTACGTCACCATCACAGTGATTACTATTCTGGAGTGTCCAGCCACATGTAATGGCTCCTCTACTAATAAGCAGCACATTGAGTCCTGGTGGTCCATATTTAGAAAGGGATGGTACGTACACTTAATGTAAGAATGTAATGTTATGTGCACTATCTTACATCCATGGGGCACGTTGTATATAGCCATCTGATCCCAGAGAAACATGTAAAACTTTCTATGCTAGTACCAACTCAACTTTTAGTCACGATGACCCTGAATATATATGCTAACGCTGCAGTTTGGTGTCCAAACAGTTAAGTTTTATTTCAGCCTGTTGTATCGCTGTGTTAAAGTTAAACCTCTTGCTTGTTGTCTCTTTGAAGACGTCACAGTATTTGTCTACATTGTTCCCATGACTACCAGCTACGCTGAGCAACTCACCCACAGTCAAATGTGAGTAGTTTAGTTAGAACCATTGAGTATAATGTCTAGCAGATATGTTTTCCCTCATAAAAAGGTAAAGTATCGAGGTGTCAGCTAATTAGTTACAAAAAATACTAATACTGTATTTATTTGTATTTTTTTTTAACCTGTCCTGTCCAGTACCCCGGACATGTAATATGATTGACAGCATGCCTTTTGGTGTCGGACAGATTTGATATGTGCAGGACGAGTCTGGGATACACGGAACTGCAGTATTTTTATTTATTTGTTTTATGATTATGTGTTGCGGGCAGCCGGACCGTACAGGGGGACAGGGAGTGGACTGACAAGGGGATGGGGAGTGAGCGGGGAGGAGGAAGGGAGGGGGGGTGAGAGAGAGAGAGAGAGAGAGAGAGAGGGAGAAAAAAGAAGAGGAAAGAGATCGAGAGGGAGAGAGAGTGAGAGAGAGAGAGAGCAAGGTGGACAACACATGGGTTAGTACCATTAAATTGAAATTATATAAAGTAGAAAGAACATACCTGATAAGACAGAACATAGACAACTTTAGGATGACATTAGTGTGTTAGTAACAGGTTAATAACATTAAACAGTTTAAATTATTTAGCGTATACAGAACATACTTTCAGATACAGTTTATATAGTAATTGTTAACGACCACATCAAGAGAGTATGTCCGGGCTTACAACAGTTATGTCAGTTAAATTTAATTTATCTTAGTGTGTTAGTGTGTGTGTGCGTGTGTGATCGTGCATATCAGTGTATATGTGCAGGGGTTGTCATTAGGTGTGATTGGAATCTGGGTGGGGGACCGTGCCAATGTCCGGCCAGTCCCCAGCGACGGGTTGAAAATCATCCAGGCGCCTAGGGCGCCCAGTAGCCGTATAGGGCAGGAGAGGCCCACAGCCACCACCCCCAGGATAGCAACGCATCCATCCCGCAGGGGGCCAGTCGGAGGAATGCGGGGGGGAAGCCCCCCCCACCCAGGGTCAACCCGAGGGAGCCGACGGCGACAAGACCACGGACAGAGGCCGAACCACCCCACACCCAGGCAGGCCGCAGAGGCCCAGGGTCCCCGCACCCAGAGCCCGCCAGCGCCCAAGGGCAGGGCCAGCCCACCACCGGGGGGAGCTTAGCCCCCCCCAGACCGCCAACCGGGGAGGCACGGTCAGTTACCCACCACAGCCACCCCCACCGCCCCCCAGAAGCCAACTGCATGCCCCCCAGCCCAGGGAGGGACAGGAGGAGGCCCACGTAGGGCCACCAGCCAAGGGGGCCCCCAGAGACGGAAGAGAGGCAGACTCCCGAGCCGGTCCAGACCCCCAAGGTAGAGGCGGGGCCAGTGGTCCAAGGACCCAACCCCGCGGTGCCCCGGAGAGGGGTCCCCCAACATCCAGGAGCGTCTGCGCCCGCCGACGACCCCCGCCGGGTAAGCAGACTGCCGCCCACCACAGCACCTTCAGGGAGGTGCGTCATGATGGGCCACAACCATGCCTCCCTGACACCCCCCAGACCGAGCGCAGGGGACCCGATCCCCCACGTCCAGCGACGCTTCCTGGCCACCACTGCTGCCCTCACTCAGACCGCCAGTCCCAACACGGCCGGGGGGTGAGCAGGAACCGGGCGCTCAGGAGCGCACCCACGACCACCACCCCCCACCCCAGGCCACCGGTGAGTGATTTGGAGGTGTGTGCGTGTGTGATACGATGTATGTTGGTATCTGAGGTGAAGTTAAAATGGCGGAGGGAAATGTGGCACGGGCGTCCCACTGTTGGCAGACAGTGGAGCCGTCGACGTGTCTCTCGCCCACCAGGCCCTAATGTCTAACATGCGATAAAATTAGGGGAAGAGTGGCAGATCATCGGGGGGAATGGAGAGCGGCCCCACCATGTGATGGTCCCACCCCCCGACCCCCCATCAGCTCAGCCACACCCCCCCGGTGCCCTAGATGTGAGTGTTTAGATGTATCATCTGCGGTGGGGGGGGCATAGGGGGTGGGCAAGAGTGCCCCCCCTAGTAGGGTGCCAGCTTCCTGACTGTCAGGGCCATATGCCCCAATCCCACCCACCCCTGGCCAAGAAGGGAGCAACCCGTCCAGGCCAGGGACACGCCATGGCACCCCATGAGCGCCGCCGGGGCGGAGGACCAGATACCCCCACACCCGACCAGAAGGTAGGCCCCCGGTGAGCACACCATCCCCGACGAGGCCGGACCCACACCCAGGCCACCACGGCATTACCAACGGCAGCAATCCCCAGATCCCGGCCCCGCCCACAGCCCAGGAACAGTCCAGACCAGGCCCACGCCCCACCCCATCTCCCACCCCAAGGGTCCCCAAAGCAAGGCGGCCCCCCGTGTGCCTCCCACCATGCCCCCCCCAAGGGACGGAGGACGCACAAGTCCACCCCAGAGCGCAGCAGGGGCAAAGCAGCATGCACCGCCCCCCCCGTCCCCCGCTAGGGGCCAACTCCACCCCCCAGCGCCCCGCAGGCCCCAGCGCACAGAGACCCAGAGCCCCTACCCCCACCCGCAGCGCGGCGCCAGCCCAGCCCGAGCCCACGGTCCACCCCCCCAACCTCTACGGGCCCCCCAGGCCAAGGTGGCAGCCTCCCCACAAATCCACCCCGACCCCCGTAGGGCAGACCCACAGCCACCGAGGGACGGTAGACCCAGGGCCACCAACCCACACAGACCACCAGACACCCCCAACACCCCAGATGCACGGCCCGCAGCACCACAGACCGACCAGGGAAGACACAGTCACCAGCCACCGTAGTCTTGATATGAAATTACAAATCACTGCTTAAAGAAAATGGTAGCAGAGTCTGTTTTTTATTTTTTTTAACACAGAACTTTTCTACTTGCAATATTAGGAAAATAAGAGATGACAAATAATAATCACATTTATCATTTTGCACATTTTCATTGCTGTTGCAATTTAGTGTGTTTAACACCAGGCTGCAATAAATCATTTACACAGTGACCCAAAGCAATTGGAAGATTTCAATCAGACATTTTGAAAAAAGCATTTAACCACAACAATTTCTACACTTGTTTCTTCATTTCCTAGTTATACACCCTCCTCTCTATCCCTTACACAAACCTCTCTTTCTTTCTCACCTTTTAAATTCTATACATTTTCCAGGCCTTTGTGTGTCTCCATTGTTATTCACCATTGAGTGTACCCCGTGTGTGTGTGTCTATGTGTGATCCCAATGTGTGTGCACAACTTATCCCAGTGTGTTTGTGATTATTATGCCTGCAGTGATGTGTGAGTAATTTGAAAGCTGGTAGTACATTTCCCCTTTAACAGTGAGGCCAGAATGCGCATGCACTCATACACACACACACACACACATTCACAATCACACACAGAGCAGTGTGTCAGCACTGTAATGAAATGCTGCTGAAGCAGATTAGTTGGCTTTACTGGCAAAACCTCACACTGATTGGTATCCACTGTGTATGTGTGCGTGTGTGTGTGTGTGTGTGTAAGAGAGCGAGAGAGAGTTCATAAGAGCAGTTATCACCAGTTATCAACATTGTAATGAACAGATCAGATTTTCAAACAGAGTCACACTCAAAGACATGCCTATGCAGTAGTGTCAGACTGCTGGTATACATTTTGCGTGCTGTATTTCTTGGTGTTATTATCAAACGGTGGCTGGGAGGGAAATGTGTGGAAATGTTTACACTGACTCAATGTTTTAGCGGGAGAGACTCTGATCAGCCGGATCCACGTTGGTATACTAGGCAAGATTACTATTTTGTGCTGATAAGATAAACCTAAGCTGACCAAATGTTCAAACCCTTTGTTACACCAGGTATAAAACCTGATACACTGTAAATGGATGCAAGCAGGATGGCTCATGCAGCCAGAGCATTACCTGCATTACCAGGTGAGCTACTCACCCCCCTCTACGAATATTAATTGATTCTTCATTAGCCCATACGCTATCCCTCCACAAAGTCTCATGAAAATCCAAAGCTTTACATAATCCTGCTAACAAGAAAACCAACCACCAGAAGGATTCAGGTGAAAACAGGCCATGGATTTGCAATAATCTGCTAAAATGGTCAGTGAAAGACTGTCTGTGCCAATATGTGTGTGTGTGTGTGTGTGGGTGTTGAAGTGACCCAGGTGCACCTAAAAAAATTGATGTCTATTCAGCTGTGCTAAAATATGCAAACGTGAGTGTCAACCTCATACTGTCAAAAGTGTCAAAACTGTGTCGAGCTAATGTTCCTAACCATCAGTCACAAAGACAAAATCGACAGCTCATGTGGATCACCTTGGACAGGTGGCACTAAAGCCTCACAGCTTTAAATACTTGGTAGTGGAAGATCTGGACAAATGTTTTACTGTCCGACGTGCCGGAATACAGAAGAATCTTCCGTATATTGTTTTTTGCAACCAGATGGGCTGACAGCTGCGCATCTACAGTGTAAAGTAGAGGAAGGCCTGTTACATTTCAATATGTGGATTAATAGAGTATTAAATTAAATTTCTCCTTAATTGGAAATAAATCACAGCTTTTAATAACTTTACCTGGATTACAAGTTTTGTACATATCTTTGAGAAGCCATTAAAAAGGCAATCATCTATTTGTTATGTATGTACATTACAACGGATCCATTGACACCATGTAAGGATTGAGAGTTAAAGATATTGAACATTTCTTCTGACTTAACATGATGTGTAATTTTATTCAGACGTAGGGCAGTAGTAGCAAAAGAAGTGTGAGGATTTAATTAAACTGAAAACATTGAACAAATGTGCTGCTAAAATACAATGTTAAAACTTAGGAAAAAAGATGTACATGTGCTGTCTTATTGTTAATGACAACAGACATGCACCCATTCGATTGTGCATGACCCTATCAACAATGGACAGGAAGTTAGCAATTGAAAACGATATTGCTGACAGGTGCTTTAACTGACGTGGATTCTACCAACTTGTTCAGTTTGATCATAATTTCCAACTAGTGTAGAGTGGCCACTAAATGCAGCAGCAGCAGCAGCGATGGGATTAATGGAAATTTAAATAGCCTGCTTTGTTATGTGAAAATACAGTATGTGCAGGTGTGCCATTGGTGCTCAGAGCGATGACATAATGTATCTGTTATTAAAATTGTTCCTTCATTTACATTAAACATTGGTTGTGATTAACATAAAAGAGCCGCAGATGATTGCATGTTCAAGTTTTCCCCACTGATTTGTACTTAAATACTCTGCAGTGAATGTAATGTAATGCAGTGACATGGAGTCCCACTGTTCACAACTTCAGCCATTACATTTTGTATTCCCTCGGCTCTCACTCCTCAACACTAAACTGACAAAATATCACTTTGATGGTGTGTGTGTGTGTGTGTGTGTGTGTGTGTGTGTGTGTGTGGCTGACTGTGTTATGAAGCCGGGGAGAAAAGCCCCTGTGGAATAGCAATCAGGAGAACAAAAAACGAGTGCTGAAAAAAGAAGAGAATAAAAGATGAATAGTTGTTGAAATAACAGAGAGAGGGAGAGAATGGCGATGTTGACAGCCCTAATTAAGACCCCGCCCATTTGTTCAGTGTTAATTGGATGATTTATACTCCTGTGGGACTGACTGACAATCAAATGATGCTGGTTGGTATGAAAATGGATGTGAAACCGGGTTTGATGGTGCTTGTGATGTGATGATGGCTAAATGAAAATTGTTGTGGTTTTGATACTGCTAATTCTCACAACTCATCAGTCAGAATCACTTGATCACCAGACACAACAACTGCTCATACAAATGTAGTTTGCTGGTTCACAGATTTGAATATGTGGCCTAATTTAACTGATACAGACAAATAATCATTAATGAGATATGTAAGCAGTATTAGAAAACATTGGAGCATTATCGATGAGATCATAATATGCAGCATTACAAGGAGAACATTTATTTGGATGGGATTCATTTTTGGGGAGGTGTGGAAAAGTAATTTTACCAGATCTTCTCAGTGATTTTAGTCTTGTCCAAATGTTCCGTGTCAGTAATCGTTACCAGACGAGAATGCACATGATGACAGAAGGTGACGGTGGTGGTCAAATCGAGTGCTACTTGCCACATTGGCTAGGGATGCAGTAGGTTGCCTTCCAGCGTCAGGGCTCTTGTCGGCTCTTGTCGGCTCCCTGGTTACTGGGTAGGGTGAGAGAAGATGTGCCTTGCCTAGGGGTCACCTGCCGTGGGAGCACCCGGAACTCATCAGCCAGGCAGCAGCTCTGCAACAGAGCTCCAGTGAAAGGCTCCTGGGACTGATTGGGCAATTTACCCCAGTTTAACCATTCGTAGTTTTACTGAGATTTCTTATCCCGGGTGATTTGGCCATTAATATTACAGATAATAATTACATTACTCCACCTCCCCATGTAAAACTAATCCTGTCAGAGTAGGGTTTAAGACAGTAAACTATGTACAGAGTAACAAAATGGTTTGTGCTTTTTTTAACAATATGGATCAGTATCTCTGGCATGGTGTGGTGGTGGTGGTTGTGATCAGTAGGTGAAGGACTGATGGAGCTGATGTCAAATTCCAAGCAGCAACAGCAAAGCAATATTTCTTTCATCGAGGGGTAGTTTTCCTTTTTGGCAACATGATTTGATACTGCCTGTGTATTTGCATATTTGTGGTTTTGCTTTGGCAGCTCATTGATACTCAGGTGATGACACATTACAACCTAACACTGTTCCATTATGGACAAGGCTTGGTTACAAGAAATGCACTTTCCAAACTGTGACATGAGGCAACACTTTCCTGGAGGAGATATTGGAGTTACTCGCCAATGATTTAATTGCAAAATTATTATTTGAATTAACACAACAAAACAGAGGTTGAAAATGCCAATTATCATTCGGAATGCTTGGCTTTCAAGATCTGGTTTCCTCTGACCACAAACTGGTTTTCCATCCAGATTTTTAAAGCATATTTCAGATTATTCAATTTAGAAAATATGAAATTTTATCCAGTTCCACCAACTATAATATGCTAATCAGGGCTGGATGGCATAGTCTTTTTAAATGATACCTTGTGGTAGAGAATTACACGATACTGGTTTGAGGAGAGAAGAGCAGAGTCTTCTCTATCAGGAGTGACTCACAATGTCATGTATGAGAAAGAGGAGGATAAACACCGGGGTACATACGGCATACATACCAAAATGTACTAGATATGATTTTGTGTCCATATCTTGTAGCCCTAATGCACATAATCTATCACCTACATGTTTACACTTTTTTACTTTCTTCTTCAACTAACAACAGACGAGTAAGCACCAAAAGAAAAGCATCACAACAGCAAAACAACATTATGACACGATTCACCATTCTTAACAGCTTACTGTTTAAGGTCACTGTGGCTACCGGATTCATGTTTCTTCTAAAGTGAGCCTCAGAGATCTGTATCTGCTCCCACAGAGCAGAAAGTTCAGATGGTGGTGGAGTGAGTGTGCAAAGCCCTGTCTTACTGTGGTTGTGATGCCAATTATGACCTTATTGTTCAGTTCTGTATGGTTGGATGTTGGAGGACCTATTATCTTGGCAGCAGTGTTGATTATGCATGTAGGTTTGGTTTGTGCAGGCTTTGGTCTGGGGAGAGCCAAATTCTTTTAAACTTTGTGAACTCTGTCAGAACCTGTCCAGGGTGTACCCCACCTTCTGCCCTTTTGCCCTATGTCAACTGGGATTGGCACCAGCGCCCCCCTGACCCTATTGTGGAGGACAAAAGCGAAGAAGATGAGTGAGTGAGTGAGTGAGTGTTTTCAAGCATGTATGGTGTTCTTGAACACAATATACTTACTGGTGAGTTTGTTAGAGGCTACTCTTAAGTCCAATGCTCCTGTTAGCACGCTGTCTCATATGAGCTTTAGAAGCTAAGTGGTCGTCCATTATGTTTTTATGGGTCCAGTTGATTGTGTACTGGCAGAATTTATAGAACAACACATCTGACTCTGCTCTAATAATAATAATTGTAACTTTTTAGTTGTCATGTGTGTCTTAGGTGGCTTTGACATTGTTGTGAAGGGAAGCTGTGCTAGTACTACATGCAAACCAAACTTTTCACCTTTTTTCACCTCCTCTTTCCCTTGTTCTCCTACCATCTCTCCGTCTTTACACTTGTCTACCTCCTGTTGCCTTTCTGTCTTTTTCTCTGTCATGTCATCCAATGCCATCTCGCTCCTCGTCTTCAAATTACCTCCCAGTAACAGTGTGTAGGAGCTAAGAGGCCCTGTATTAGCATAGTGGTCTCACAGCCTGTTAGTCAGCTTGACAGCAGTGCGTGACAGCAAAGCAGTGAATCATTTTGTGAGCTCCCGTTGTCTGTGTGTGTGTGTGCCTGTTTGTGTGCGTGTTAGGCAGACTTAAGAGACCTTGACAAGATCAACACAATTGCGAGTCCATAAAAAGTGACAACATCTTAGCTTATGTATCTGGAAATTACTTCTGGCGTAATGACTTCATGCCTGATGTCCGGCTTATTCTCACACAGATGTTGTGCGTGAGATGAACATTGAGATTGTGCAAGACACACACAGGTACTATGTCACATGACTGTAATGTGACATTGTGTCTAATTAATAGACAGACAGACTTCTTCCCTGTTTCAGAACACACAACACACAACACACATTTTCATTGGTAAGAGAAAAGGAGTGACAAATAAATTGTATCTGTTTTACTTGGTAGTTGTACCAAGTAAAACTGTACCTCCATGTTCTTTCTTAACAGAACTTAGAGTTTTGTTAAAACTCAAGAGGTATTGACCTGACATGACATGAGTCAGTATCAGCATGTTATGAGTCAATATCAATCATGAGATTTCTTTGGATCCATCCATTTTCTACCACTTCATCCTCTACTTGAGGGTTGTACACCCTGGACATGTCCATTGCAATGACAAAATAGATGAAAAACCATTCGCTCTCACACTCAAACCTATAGTCAGTGTCCAATTAACCTAATCCTCTATCTGCATGGCTTTGTACTGTGGGAGAAAGCCGAAGTTGCAGAGAGGTCATGTACATATGGGAACATGCAAACTCCACCAGGAAGGCCCTCAGTCAAACGGGTCAATGTGGAATCCAAACTTCTCAACTGTGACAATGGAGGCCATTGCAGCACTGTGACAGTTTCTTCATATAATCAATACAAGTTTGTACATTTAAATGTAAATCAGTGTGATAACAGAGTTAGACATACAGTATAAGTACAGAAACCAACAATTTGACATGTCCTTTAATTAGTTAATTAGTATTTATTTCCCATCTGCTCACATGGAGGGGGCAGAACTTATTATCTAGGACTGCCTCCAGGTGCTGTCATGTCATCCATCTTCAGATACAATTGACGCAAGTAAAACAGGTTATTTTTGTTCATAATTGTAACTTGGTAATAAAATTGAAAGGCTGACCACATTTTAAGATACATTTATATGTAAATGTGGTTATGATCAAAGGTTTCAGTTATGTTTTCTGGTCTGTTTAAAATGCACACGCACACACACGCATTTACACACACACACACAGCTTCACTGTATAAATCTACAGACACTCTCAGTCAGGCTCCCAGGTACTGCCATGCTGCATTTTTTTTTTTACTGAGGAATCATTACATTTTTTTGATGGATTCAGCAGTAGGGGGCCGGACTGAGATAGAGCCTATTGATTTTATATTTGGCAGACTGCGCTCTGGCCACTTAGTCCTGCAATATACCTTACACTCTCCCTCTCTTTTTTTCAGTCTCTTCTCTCTGTCACACACACACACACACACACACACACAGACACGATCAGCCTGCGTTTCTCTCCCTAGTACACTTGTCTTACTCCTTTTTACTTGCTGCCCATCTCTCATTCGGTAAACCTATACCATTTGTGGTGACTGATTCCCTGTAGTCTTTCTCAAACCCCCATTCACCGTTCTCTCAAGCTCATTTTCCCCACTCTATTTTCCTCTTTGCTGTTTTCATCTAATTTTCCAAAATATTTTTGTCTTTTTCCCCAAGTCACTTTGTCCATCTAATATATTCCCTCCTCCGGCTGCCATCACTCCTGTCCTCTAATCCTTTTTCTCCTCTGCTTCTTCACCTGTTTTACACCCAATCCATCCATACACCCCTCCCTGCTCATCGGCCCTTTTTTCTGCTGCCTCATCTTTTTATAACTTTTTTTTCACCCTCCTTCCATCCCTCCACCGTCTCCATTTATCCTCAACATTTCTCTCCCTCCCCTCTTCTTTCTGTTGTTTTCGTGACACTTTTCTGCCTCCTAAGAGTTTTTTTTCCTCCTGCTTTTTGCAGGTTGTCTTTTTCATTATTCTACCATTTCAATGTAACCTATATATTCCTTTAACAGTATTTGTATTTCTTCTATGCCTGCTTTTTTATTTTCTTAATGTCCTCTTCTCCAACTAATTAACATCTTCTCTTCCTATACCTTTCCTCATATTTGTGTTTGTCAGTCTCTTCCTGCACTCTGTAGTTGTTGCAATACCCTACATTATCCGTGTTGCCAATTTGGCGACTTTGTCGCTAAATCTGGCGACTTTTCAACTCCTCCCAGTGACTTTTTTTGTGAAACGCGACTAGCGACAAATCTAGCGACTTTATTGGAGACTTTTGATGTGTTTGGAGACTCTCACGTGAAAGCACGTATCACTCTACAGTTACTTAACACCCCTCCCCCTCCCAAAGCACAGACGGTCAGTCTCACAGTACTCTCTGCAGCAGTCCCAGCCTGCAGTCAGAGCAGAGAGGAGACTCTCACCACTTGGCGTCCAGGCTGCTAATGGATTGCACCCTGGCTACAGAGTGGAGGTTAACAGGCACGAAGTTCCTCAATTAGGCACAAGATCAACGTGGAACAAGATGTAGAGCAGATGAGGCACGGAGATCCTCAAATAGGCAACAAATAATGTGCCGGCGCGAGATCAACGTGACTGGAACAGGAGAGCAGACGTTAACGGATTCACAGGAGCACACACGTGCAATTAATCCACAAAACGATATACAAAGATGGGGATTTACAAAGGGGAGCGCTCAACGGACAAAGACAAACTCACAACAAGACACAGGAAATGGGAGTGGTTAAATACACTAAGGAATCAGGGAGACCACAAACAGCTGAGACGAACAAGACACACGTGAAACAGATTGGGTAATCACAGAAGGGAGCACGCAGACGAGGGAGGAAAAATACTTCAAAATAAGAGGGGAATTTCACAATAAAATGAAATGGACAACGGAACATAACAATATATATATATATATATATATATGTTTTGTCTGATATGTGTCAGTACTGATATCTGTACTGTGTCACGGCGCCCCGGCGGTTATAAGGCAAATGGCAGATTATGCAAGTGTAAGTGTCTGGAGGTTGCCTGAACTGTTCATAAAATCAATGACCAAACATCTATAAACAGGACGAGACACGAGTTAGCCGGTTCAGATAGCCACCACTTCTCACTCATACTTATTATATTATTATTAGCGTAGAACAAGAACAGCGGAAGTCCACCAACCACAACAACATTACGTAATTTCGAGAGATGAGAGAATAGCCTCTTAACACCAGTCGAACTGTGGAAATAACAAGAAATGTGTAGTATTGCATCACATTTCATGCCACACATGACATTTCGCATGCTGAGAAATTTTAAAACTTACCGCACCTTCCATGAAGGAGCCGGAACACGCATGAATGCTGTGAATGCTGTGAATGCGTGCACAGGTTTCGAGTGAAAGAGCATGGTCAGGTAATCACTTTTCACCTCATTCATTTAATTTATGACAATAGCTGCTTATTAAAGTGTAAGTTTGAAGTGTTAAGAGTACGAACTAAACATTTGCCTGTTGTTTTTTTTCAAGGCATCAAAATCTGCCACAAACACAACACACAACACCATTCATAAGCTAAAATGGTCACATGCGTACACACACACAGACAATGACCAATGCTGCTTAAGGGACAATTTGGGGCCAAAAAGACAAAAATAGATTGAGTGGAAGAGCTGTGTGTTACGCTAAAATAAAATCCTGGCTAGAATCCTGGTATGCATCAAAACATGATACTGATACTGAAACTAAACATTGACAGCAACAACATACCTTATTTTCCTTCTGGTGTTTTTATTGTGTGTGTGTGTATGTATGAATTTATAAATGAAGAAATCATTACATGTCTCAATGGGACTGGGCTTCAATTTGCACATTTGTGTGTGATAGGCAGTAAGCTCAACGGTGTGCGTGTCTGTGTGCACATGCCTTGTGTTAATATTTGCTGTGCTTCTGTCTTTACTGTGGTCACTGGACCACGACACCTGTTTGATGTAATTAACTCAGTTGACTGAGGTGATTAGATCTATATTCTAATACCAATACAACTAATCCTGAAGAGAAATAGACTGTTGCTTTGAGCTTAAGCCATTCCAGTGTATTCACAAGACTCTGTTCCCTTTCTCACACTCTTCCTGCTATTTTATTTGCTTTAACTTTTTCGGTTCAATGAAGCAATAGCCAGTGCTCTGATGAATAGATAACTAATATAATATAGTATAGTATAGTCATGTTTTACAAAAAACAACAATGAAAACAAAAAGAAATGCAAAAATGTATCTCTGTGAGATCTACCATCTGCCTCCCACATTCATATAAAGCATCACCATTTGCATTAACCCTGTAGTCACCAGGATCTTCTGACACATAGCTGATTAATACCTCACTCACACATACACAGTGGAGGCTTTATCTGAAACACTGCTAATTAACTTTGAATGTAGCAAAAAAAAAATATGCGTTGTCAAGGTGCATTTTGGTCCATTGCTTCACTTTGCTTGCGGCAGAACTTGAGACATGTTCAGCTTTTGAAGCAGTAGTGCTAGCACAATCAATCACTACGCACATGGACAAAAAGTCCATACTAGGGTTTTTTCAATGGAAATCCCAGTTTCCCACTTTTCCCACTTTTACACTGCTTAACCCAGTCCTGGAATTGTTCTTTGGTCGCTCTTGTCCACCTAACATTTCTAGAGTTTCCCTTACATTGATCAATGTGTGACAACAGAATCAACACTGATGTATGGTATCATTCCATTCATTCATCTCCCTGCCTCGCAGCTCTCTCTCTCTCTCTCTCTTACACACACATATATTGACTATCAGCTGATTTGTCAACTCCTTCTCTCCGTGTGTACAGCCTAAATTAAATGATAACGCTAAGAACATTGTTCATGGTATTTTTCTCCTACAAGTGTCTCGGTTTGTAATTTCAGTAAATAGCATTAGCTTGAACCCTGATCTATTGGCCCAGTATTAACATTATCTCCCTCCCTGTTTAATATCTAACCAGCAACTCTTGTATGTAAACTCACAAAATTGCAATGGCACGATGGCCAATCAGCATTGAGATTCTCTGGATGGCATTATGTACTTGCCAGCGACCAGACTCCGCTCATAATGGAGGGGGAACATATCATTTTTGTGCGTGGGCATTTGGAAGTCTCCGACACAAGTTGCTATATGCACTGTATCTCTTGTGGAAATGTCTGCAGCTCCCGAGGTAATTATTATCCCGCGGCGCGATCGGTGCGATCAGTGCGAATCGATGCGTCCGGTGTGACCACAGCATTAGAGTGTGTGTTTGTGTGTGTAAGTGGGCAGCGTGTGTTGTACCCTTAAAAAGGGGAATAGTAACGGGGAAGGATGAGGGAAACACACACGCAGCTCTTTCCTTCACTCGTCTGTATTGAATTCCATTTTAAACAATGCATACAAACAACAAACAAATTTCTGCATACGCACACTCAATTTTCGGACCACAAATATCCTATCAGTGTCTTTTTAACATGTTGACTTATTAATTATCGTCGTTATGACATGAACTAGACACAAATATATTAATATATAAATGAAACAGTAACACGCTCAAACACCAATGTCAACATTCAGACTTCAGCGTGGCGACGGGTTATCAGGCTACGAGCTTACACGTCTGAGTTGGCAAGAAACTAAACAACAAATAAGTCCAAAAACGTCTTTTCCATGCATTTTAAACCAGTACTAATATTTAGAAAAATACTATCAACATGGGTTCATTGCAAACGGTAATTACCTTAAAAAGGGAAATAGTAACGGGGAAGGATGAGGAAAACACACACGCAGCTCTTTCCTTCACTCGTCTGTATTGAATGAGGAAGAGGAGCGCGATCCCCCTACTGGAGCCCAGAGGCATTACCAACAGATCGACGAATCATTAAACCACACAGACATTCACAACTACTATAAATTAAATTTCATCTTCTGAAAATAGATACTATAATAACTGATAACGTCCAACTGAAATTATGTTCACCTCAAAATAAATTGTTATATACAACTTGTCACACGTGCAGGTCGTGTGGTGCATGTCATAGTGGTGACTGACAGTATACTCACTACAGTAGACCACACTACACTATAGTATAGTATAGTAATGCTCATTATAGTATAGTATTTTCATATTGTCAATAGAATTAGTAATAGTTGACTAAAGTCTGCCGTTAATTTTGTTTTGCGTGTTTGTATGCTGCCCAATTTACACCAAAATGATACAATTTACTTAAGAAATAAAAAATTAATATTGAGCAGAATTTAGTTCAGACCATTGGTCTGGCCCTCAGCAATATTTTCTATTTCACATGTGGCCCCTTGTGGAAGATAATTGCCCACCCCTGCCTTAACCCATTATTTAGGTTGCTTTGCAGTGTAGGCGGTTGTTGCTGGATTAGTGACCTTTCCTTTGCCGTTAAAGAAGAGCTCCCTCTCTCTGAACTGTCCTCTGAAAGGCTTCACATTATGAAGAAAGTTTATTATGGAATAGTTAAACAATAACAATAAAATATGTTGCCTTTCTCAGCTTATAATAACTTGGTTTCTATGTAGATACAAGTGAAAAGTTTACTTTCTCCAAGGGATGTTTTTTTTAGATGTAGAGATTTTAAGTTGAGTGAACAGACTGTGTGAGTGATGAGAGGGAACAATAATGTTCACATGGCCAAACTGCTTTTCAAAGCCTCCCAGCAGGCTAAAGCTCAGGCTGAGACCAATAATCCTTAAGTCAAACAGCAAGTCACTCCATGCCATCTGTCGCTGCATTTACTTTTCTCCATCAACAGTTCTAAAGCAGACGGACACAACGAAAGTCGGTGTGATTCATGCTTCTTCTGTATTTGATTTAAGCATTTGTTATCCTCGCCTGGTTCTCAACCATGTGCCGTTAAAGCCCAAGAGAGCATGTCTTCTCTTGGGTCCTGGTGCTTGGCTAAAGCTGGAATCCTGTGGCAGCATGTTTTTGTTTTTCTTTCTTTTGAGCACAAGATATTTCTGACTTTTCCATGGTGTAAAGAGAAACCAACACGAGTGGATCACAATTTACAAATCTGTAGTTTCACTTCCAATCCATGTCCTTTTATACAGTATATCTTGATTGGCCAAAATCAGATGGGAACCTTTGAATAAAAGTCTTTTCCAACATAGTTATTTCTGTATACATTTGAAAATGTTGCTGCATAGCTTAATTTCCTGTTTTAATATGTATCTGTTCCTGCTGTTACCGGCCCGTCCAATCTGTACAAGCACTGTTGTCCTTGTGCTTCCTCATTCTCTGCCAGTTGAGTATCTTCTGGTCTTTGAATTCCCATCATCTGATTTATTTCAGATCACTCACACACAATCCAGAATTCAGTAAAAGTTAAACATTTAATAAATCTTGTGAGGTTGCAGCTGCACCAATTGTCCCGTATCCTGAGTTGTTGTGACTTGTGCTTGAAAGTTAAAAAGTGTAAAACGGGTTGAAGCTTTATGATTTTTCACTACACATAAAATAACTATAATGTACTTATAATGTACTATAATTTTTTTTAACTAGTGTGTCACAAATTAAATGTGTCAAGTTGTTTTGATTGTGAATTTTCCTGCTCAGGATACATTTTATTCCTGATTGTTCCAACACCATGTGAATGCACAGTGTCTGACTATATGTGACTATATGTGGTAACAATCCCTTCCTGTGCGATTGCACTCTTGCACTTCCCATGCTCCAGTGTTTCCCACACGCATCTTTCCTCAGGCTGTTGGTGGTTCCTTTTCATGCCTCAGACCAAATGAAGAAACACAGAGTCTGACAGAGCAATCAGGCAGCAACAACAATGCACAGGGAGGAGGAGAGTTTTGAGCCCTCTGTTTGTCTGCCTGAAACAAATGAAGCCAGCATGGGCACTGGCTTACATCGCGGAACACCTTGTCGCAGATAATGTTTTCATTTAGAGGGAAATTGACCCTGGGCACTGCATTTGCAACAAGATAAGTCTGTCTAGCATGAATGCATGTAGGGCTTTATTGGAACAGGAGAGGTAGGAGACGGAGAAAAAATGAGATAAAAATTGCAATATGGTAGAATTGCAGAAGATGTGCAACTATTAAGGAACACAACAAAAAGCTTCACTAAACAACATGGTTTTCTCTTTGTAGGAACAAATGTTAGATAATCCTAATATTTCCCTGATTACATAGATTTTCTAGAATCTCCAGTTCATTTGCCTTTCTTGTACTGGGTGTCAACATTCTAGCTTCTTAGATTAGATAAAATTATGTAAGTAGAGTTGTAGAGTCTTGATCAGAGAGTGACATCACACTTACAATCAAGCTTCTGTTTTGGTAGCTGGTCTGGCAGTTGCATTTAAGGACCAGTTGGAAACACTGCACCCTGTACAAAAACGATGCTGCTTTCAAATGGGGCTGTTTGTTTTGTTCATGAGACAAGCACATCTGTACACTCATTGTCACATCATGACCTATTGTAAGTTTTCTGAAAGCTGTGAGTTCAGGATGCTCTGCATACAATGTGTGTTTTATCATTACCAGTTTACAAGTTCTGCTTGAATACAACAATAAGAACAAGTAGTACTGAGGTATGGCACACAGTTGAATAATGGTTGTCAAAGCAGCACGATGACAGAAAGTGTCTGCCTGAAGGTGACTCGCTGGATTAATTTCAAATGGAAGGCCTTTCTTTTAGACGAGGAAATAAGAAATGAGACCCTGGTTAATATTGGTCTGGCTTTTCCAAGATTGAAAGCTCCACGAGGTGAGAAAGAGCTACAGAATGAATTAAAGTCTTCCTGGACTTGTGAGTAACTTGATACACACATTATCACATGTTACATGTTTATTTACAATAAGCGTTATAGATTAATGACGTCGATTTTTGTCGTTGTTGCATGTGTGTTCAACTCTCATGGGTTGTGGCACTCAAGTATTGCATCTTGGACCTTATACAGCAGTGGTTTATAAATCACATTGTTTTATAATACATATGACGCAATTGCCCGATTGTTGGAGCTTGCGTATTGGATACACATTCTGATCCTTTTCCATGGCAGGATGTCACTGATATGCTTGTTTTCCTGGCCAAGAATGCTTTATTAAATGTGAGAGTAGGAGCTCTCTTTAATCACTGCCAAATAACAATGGCAATGAGTTGAAGAGCCTGTGGTTAAAATTGAATTTTTACAGTATTCCACAACATTATCACCCCAACCTGTTCCTGTATACACGGCACTTCTCTGTGGACTGCTTTATAAACAGCTCACAGTTTTTACTGCTGCATTTTCTCAGCATTTATTCATAAAAGATTTGTTTAGCCAATTAAGAAATACAAGAGATTTGCGACCCCAGCCCGTGAGTATCCTTTATTAATAATGTATTATTTTGTTTAAAAAGAATCAAAGCAATATTGTTGTAGTAGTCAACTTCTAGCCTCTCTGACATTATAGTAACGTGTTTTTGGTCTATTTAATCAACTCTCAGTCTGCTTTTACCCGGAAATTATAAGGACTATGACAATCTGAAAATACGGAGCAGTTGTCAGCTCTGGAAGTGGGTTACTGATTGTATAATATGTTGCTGACTGTATGCATGTCAATAAGTGAGGAGATGATATTTTCCTACACTGTCTGAGCGCATGCATGTAGATCAGTTATATTTGCAGACAGGATGTATGTGGTTGTGTTTGGTTAAGTGGACAGAGCGTGCCGGCAGTGTCCTCCCGGGCCTGCACCTCTGTGATCCCATTACACGCAGGACACTTGGGGATGTAAAACCTTCAGAGAACTGATAAAAGCTCAAATACACAGCTTGAGGAAATTGAATCTTGTCTGTCATTGCCAACAAACTGATGCATACATGCTCGTCTTGGTGATTTCTTTCAGGAGACTGTAATAAAACAAAAAATAGTACATTGTTGAAAAGGCGATGATTGAAGATATTAGGTATTCACTGGACACCAGAAGAAAACTATCAATTTGTATTCAGACAAAGTAAAACAAGGCCACACACGCAAAACACTAACCAATCATGCCCACTCAGCGTCCTTACACACATTTTGATTTTGGCAGCAACACGACTAATTAAGATTATAGTGAAATCTGGTCACGGAAGACACCCAATGTCAGCTGATTGATATTAGAAGAGGACAATATTGTAAATAAAGGATTTTACTGACAGAGGGTCAGGTACAGAGATGTAAATTCAAGGGATTATTTATTTCATCGTTATATCCTGGATGAGCATGATGTTTTGTATGATATTTATACATTCTTTCTGTCCATTGAAAGCCATGAACATCCATTTTGGATGTCAGATTCACTGAATTACAGTATACCTGATTGAAACAGGATGCACTGGGATGTACCCAGGATGCTATGATTGTCTTTATTTATTAGAAATATGCTTCTTCTGGTTTTAGCGTGCTTTTTTTTGTTATTTATGAAGATTCCTTGTGTCCCTGCTAGATAATAACTACAGAATTAATACAACTAATATATGGTTGTCAATATCAGTGATTAGCCAATTTGTTAGTTTAAGCATGTGCATCAGCTTCACAATTTTATACGTTACATTTTCGCATAACAACAGAAAAAGAGTATTTTTTTGTGTGTGACTGTTACCCCTCCACATCTCTAAGTTGTAAGACAGTGAGCAAGATTAAAACTAAGATAAATACTTTTTTTAAAGACTTTTACATTCCACAAACAACATAATGTCAGAAACTTTGTAATGGAATAGAAGTTATCAGTGAGCTTGTCATGCTCAGCTTGAAAATGAGCATTTATTGAGGAAATTACACATGGATGCTCTGTAGTCTCTTGATAGAAATATGTGGCAGCAATGTGACGATGGCAGAGAGGGAAATGAAACAAAAAAAAGATGAAATACAGTGGAAGGAAAAGATCTATGGTGATTGAGCTACATTTCCATTTAGATGGGAGGGCAAGGAGTATTCTTCTGAGGAGAGGGACAGCGGTTTGATGTGAATCACTTTGCAAAGTCATCACAGTAAAATAGAGCTTGTATTTTGCATCTGCAGGACTTTGAATCCAAACCTTCAAGGAGCATGTCATAAAAACTTTCCCAAACCCTTGACTCAACCTCACAGGCGGACATCAGAAAGAAGCTGTAGCGTAATCTTTTTCTGAGAGAAAGAGATGAGAAATCGAAGCCATTATTTCATCTATGACTTTGTGTGTGTCTGCCTTCAGGCTTTGAGGTTAACCAGCAATTTCAACATTTCTGGGATTGAGAATCATTAGCTTTCCTCATGTTCTCACAGTAGGATGAAAGTGGAATGAAAATTTCTGCTTTGTAAAAAGTTTGAAGTCAATTTCAAATAAAGCATAAAAAAAAGCTTTATTTTCGCCAAAACACCTTAGAGTAAAAGAACAACGGATTAACTGAGTGCAAAAGATTAGACATAAGACAAAGTCAAATAGAATTAAACATATTTATCAAATTCTACATCTACATTTTAATGCACAATGTGCACACAGGCCTTTGTGTGTGTCCGCACGTGCATGTGTGTTTCCTCTGTCAGCAGTTGTGTCCGGGGCATTGTCATCACCTTTTTGATGCAACAATCCATAAAGAGTATCATACATCACTAAAGAAACACAGAAGTCCATTGTAAACTATTTATTTTTGAACTTTGCAAGTCACATAATCCTAGTTGGGTTGCATAGTTAATGGGGTTATGTCATAAATAAAATGGAAAACAATTAAATGAAACAACAATTCTATTCTAAAGGTTATTTCCACATGAGTTGACAAACTTAACTGCGTAATATCAGAGTTTAAACCTTGTGGGAAAAGGATGTGATAAGAACAGAATTAGGCCAGAGTGGACACTGTAAACTGTTTCTTCATAACAACCTGTAATTTGTTTGTGTCTATACTACAATTACAGACATAATGATGTTGTGATTTACAGAGTTGCCATGCAGGGAGAATAATAATGGAGTTCAATGTGCGTCTGTCAAGTTTCAAGGTGATTGTGTCATTACCTGCCTGCCCACTGCGTTTGATTCTTTTCAAACCTTTTATCTGTTCTGCTGAATCTTCCCTCCCAATGGCAGAGGTAAACGTAACAATGTGATTTCTTCAGTAGCAGCTGACGGTCTCCTTGTCTCCCCACTATCTCTGCAGGCAGGTGGCCTTGAACACATTGTTTCAAATTCTTTCTTCACTTGTATGAAACATGCCATCATTATATTTCCTGATTCTTACCTCACTTATTCCTGAGCTATACACAGAGAGAGAGAGAGAGAGAGAGAGAGAAAGAGTGAGAGAGAGAGAGAGAGAGAGAGAGTTTAATTTGTCATGATAACACTCTCCATGGTTGCTGTAAATCATAAAGTGTGTGTGGCTCCCTGGATAATTATGACTCATAGAAGTATTTATGTAATATGTAATAAATGAATCACATTTTTACACATATAAATATGTATAGCATAACATTATAATACACTGTTTGTAGTTTGTCTGTGATTTTAAGACCACAGCTGTTGGGATCATTTTGTTATTATGTCCAGATTAAACTTGCATCAGGATTGTCCCGTGTGTTTTGTGAGATATTATGTTGAAGTTGTCATTTTATTTGGCACTGTGTCCAGAACAGATGCAGGAAAACTGTGTAAAGCTGGTAACAGTGAAATCATTTCGGTAAACTCTGCTTATACATTCTGACAGCACTCACTGATCTAGAGTGTTTGCTCGATGTGAGTGATGTGAGTCTCTCAGTCTCAGCTCTCTGGCATTAGCCAGGAGAAACTTTTTCCAGTATCCAACAACACTTTATCCAATTAGAAGCCAGAGCTCCACACAGTCGTGTTCCTCTCTGCTTGTTTGATACTGAATATCCCCCTCTCTGTCTACAATGTGAAATTCAGCAACATACACAAAAGTCTTGCCTGTACTCTCATGAGGCACTGCAGCGCAAACCTCCATAGACGGAGTGCACCCTACGAGCATCCACAGAGTCAGTGTGTTTATTGAGACAAATTTGTAGGAAAAAAAATCTACACAATGTAGAAAAGTGAACTTTGGCTGTATTATTGCTTAGATTTTTACATTGGTCAATACATGTCCTCATAGGTATGTACAGGGTAAACAAAACAATGCAATTTGCTTTTCTTGATTTGAAGGTTGTATTTATTGGAACTATCATTGACATTTTTTAATGCATCCAAATTGGTGACAGTCATGGCTTGGGGTATTATGTTTTCAGGTTGTCTGTCTGTACTGTTTGTATTTTTCCCATTTTTATGAATGTGATATCTCAAGAAGTATTTTTAATATATATATATATATATATATATATATATATTACATATATATATTTCTGCTGAGATTACTTTACACAAGCTCAGCTTGTCAACTTTCAGAGGAATGCAGCTGCTGACAGGGAGAGTGATAGCATGAGGAAGACTCATTCAGAGCCTCCACGTTCCTCTTTGTAGCAGTCTGAGATGCTCTTATCACACCTCTTAGTGTCTTACTAATTCAGTTTTTTGTTTTGTGTCTTTCTCATTTAAAATGAAGTTGTTAGTGTGAGTTAAGTGTATAGTCCTCCTCATTGCCCTGTTGTAAGCAGTTCTCATGGACAGTTTATCTTTCAGACCAGTAAACAATCAGAGTTGTTTACATATTTGTTTCAGTATTTTCATTCCCTTATTTTCTCTCACAGTGTACTACAACTTTTTAATGTGCTTGGTTTACAGTAAGGGCCACACAGTGGTGTAGTGGTTAGCACTCTCGCCTTGCAGCGAGAAGACCCGGGTTCGAGCCCCGGTTGGAACAAGGGCCTTTCTGCATGGAGTTTGCATGTTCTCCCTGTGTGTGCGTGGGTTCTCTCCGGGTACTCCGGCTTCCTCCCACAGTCCAAAAACATGCAATGTGGGGATAGGTAAAATTGGACACTCCAAATTGACCATAGGAGTGAGTGTGAGAGTGAATGGTTGTTTGTCTCTATCTGTGTGTGGCTGAGGATAAAGCGGTAGATGATGACTGACTGACTGACTGACTGACTGGTTTACAGTAGGTTTAGTGGATAGCACTCTTGCCTTTGCAGCAAGGGTAATGTTCTCCCTGTGTGTGTGGGTTTTCTCCGGGTTCTCTGACTTCTCTCGACAGTCCAAATCTATGCAATCTGGGGATTATGTAAACTGGGCACTCTAAATTGACCATAGGTGTGAGTGTGAATGGTTGAATGGTTGTCTCTATATGTGGCCCTGCGTTGGACTGGTGTACCCCGCCTATTGCCCTATGTCAGCTGAGATTGGCACAGCACCCTGCGCAACCCTCCTGTGGAGGATAAAGCAGTAGAAAATGGATGGATGGATGGTTTACAGTAAAGGTGTGTGGCTTTTGTATTTTATTCAATAATTAACAAGGCAGGAACCTCTGACTCTCTGGAAAATTACTGGAAGGAATTGGGGCCATAAACATATTAGGTCACAACTGAGGGAGAGAAGCCAGAAGAATAACAGCTATTGTAGTAAAGTCAGATGGCAGTGAACAGTAGTAATATTAACCTTGAGTAGTCCTTTCAGAAAGTTCTGAAAAGGCAGACATCACGCGTCACACCATGGCTGAAAACCTCAAGAATAACCCACAGAAGTTTCCTCCAATCCCTCATAGATTACAGTTGACAGCCTCTGAAGCAGGAGATTTGTGTTCTTCGTAGTGGCATCTTTGTCACTCACTGCAAAAGCTCTGTTCATGTCTGTTTTTAACTTGCATTAGCAAAGTTTTTTTTCACATAATCCTTTGTTGTTTTTTGTTCCTTCCATCAACAAACAAAATGCCAGAATACAGACACAGTAAAAACATATCCTCACTGGCAAGTGTTGGACAACAATGAAGGGGGAAAAAATCCTGTATTCCCACTTTTTGAGATTCCCTGGCCAATGTCCCGCTCTTGTGGAAATCAGTTTAGTGTTTTTGTTTGTTTGTTTTTATTTACCCTGCAGACAAACCAACGAAGGCCGGTATCTTGGTGGGGGACACCTGCAATCTATGAAATAAGCAGTAGAAATCTGTATTCTAGATTATCAGGAATATTCCTTTAAGCTTTGAAGTGCAGTGGGAATTATCTTACAAACTGCTACAAACAAGAGACCGTCATACGGACAATGGAGACAGGCAAGATATCTGCAAAGCCCTACACAGACAGGGTTAGGTGATGAATGGAAGTCAGATTGATTTTGGCATGACCACACAGCGTCCTCTGTGTATTGTGGCACAAATCAGATCTGTCACCTCCTGACACCTTTGATTCCTGCAGATCCGCCCTTGGCTGTAAGGCTGGCTAACAAACAGAGCTATAGGGTAAGATGTTGCCAGGCAGCTGGGATGAACAAGTGGAGGAGGACAGAGAGCGTAAGAATGGATGAGGTTCAAGGGATGAATGAAATGGAGGAGAAAAGGATGCAATGCAGGCAACCCTGTCCCTTTAATGAACATTCAGCACTGTTATTATATTTAAATGCCATCACATAAAATATGCTCAGAAGACCATGTGTTCTTACTTTACAGGGATATTCTGTGAGTCTTATGTTGCCTACTTTGCAAGCTTTGCCTGTCATGGTCACTACTTACGTCCCAGGAGGTTTTGGTCACACTTTCTAAAAATAAAAGCACTCATTGCAGTACTTTAGGTTAATTTGGATAAAAGTGTCTGCTAAATACCATTTACTATATTGTATTGCTGCCATTAAAGCAATATGTACTTCACAATCTCACTGCCCATTGACTTCATCCGTTCCCTGTGGGCCATTTATCTGTCCATCGACTGCCATTTAGTGTCAATGGGGCCATAACTCGTTAGCTGGATGACGGTTAGACACTCAGTCGCTCATTACAGGGGCCAGAGGTTAGATGGCTGTGGAGGGGACACTTCCCTTTTTCTATATTTATTCCCTGCCATTTTATCTACCTCACACTGTCACACAAGTTTTTCTTTTTGTTTTTTAGCTTGATTCTCTTTTTTTTCTTCTCTTGCTCTGACTATTTAATCTCATCTACCCTCTGCACTCTGTGTCTCTCTCTTTTTATTTTATTATTTCAGGGACTGTGACAGTTGATTATTGAATCTTTTCACAATTGAGCTTTAAATAAATCATCAACTATTTGATTAATCCTTACAAAAAACAGTGACCAACAGTTTGCTCTGGGATAATCAGCACCTCTTAATCTGAGGCCATGGAACTCAGCCGGATAAGTTCCATGACCTCAGCCCCCTTCAGGTCCACAGGAATGAATTGGGAGATTGACAGTTACACCAGTTGAGGTCCTTCGTCAGGGAGGCAAATCAGCCCTGGCATTTTTTGCCAAGGCAGCACACTGTCATTGGTGAGACAGTAATAGTTAGATATTAATATTGTGAGGGTAGCCGAGGGTACGCTGTGGAGTGGGAGTGGATTTGGTCAAGAGAGATCAGAGTCAGAGTGAAAATATGGACAATAAGTTTTATTCAGGTTTGAAGGGGAAAAAATCAAGCATTAAGTGTCCATGAGCAAAATTAAAGTAAATCAATAGAATTAAAAAGAAACAAAAAAAGGATTAAATGTCGGCAAAAATGACAACAAAATTAAAAATCTATTAGTCGAACAGTACACAGAGAGCCACAGTGCTAACACACAACATAGTCAAGACTACAGACATAGACTAGACAATGATAATATTATTAATTAGTATTTTGTGCGCACATTATACCTACTTCATGGCCACAAAGTAGTATTTTTGGTGCACGTTATAGCTATTTCGTGGGCACAATTTATTTAATTTTTTTACCATGTCATGTCCGGGGCTCCGTGCCGTGGCCAGCACCATTTATCCATCCATTATCTACCACTTTATCCTTCACCGGAGGGTCGCGGGGTTTTCCGTGCCAATCTCAGCTGACATAGGGAGATAGGAAGGGTACACCCTGGACAGTTCACCAGTCCATCGCAGGGCCACATAGAGACAAACAACCATGCACTCTCACATTCACAGCTACGGTCAATTTAGAGTGACCAATTTATCTAATCCCCATATTGCATGTTTTTGGACTGTGGGAGGAAGCCGGAGAACCCGTAGAAAAGCCATGCAGAGAACATGCAAACGCCATGCAGAAAGGCCCTTGTTCCAAAGGCCCGGAACCAAATAAATGTTTCTGTTTCTGGACGGCTCACTTTCGCTGCCAGACAGAAGCAGTCAGACTGCAGACCACCCATCAAACACCCATGGCGCAAAAAGTCATCCATTTCCTGCTTAATAACATTTATTTTGTGCTCAAGCTTGAGCCCCTGCTTGAGCACATTAAATGTCAACAGCATCCCGAATAATCCGGTGCGTCTCCTCTTTACCAGATGTGCACCGCAGCTGCTCAAGCAGCCCCCGGCCCCCGGCACCTCTGTCCGCATGAGCGTGGCCGCCAACGTCCTTGTATGTGAATGTGTGCAAATATGTACTTGCAGCTTGGGGATTTGATATTGTCTGCAGAGTGATGTGTATGCACATAGGGATCATGTAACAGCCAGATAATAAAGCCTTTCTCGACTTACAGCGACGATCTAGAAAACGACTTTGGCTAAGCAATGATGCTGACAATGTAACATTAGCTAATGTTATCACAAAGAGCTAAAAAAAGTATTTCATGCAATTTTAACTTTTAACCTCTAAGCTTAACCATAATTACTACTGGCTACTACTATACTAATATACGCCATGTGGACTTGATTTTTGTCCCCATAAGGAAGACAAGTCGCCATAATGTGACAGGTGAATATCAGGTACAGTCACACATACACAGCTTGCCTCCATCCCCGAGTGTCTCTGTCAATTTGCCAACATTACTCCAAACCATCCTGTCGTCAACTCTCCTCCATTTTATCCCCACACTGTCCCTCCCTGTCCCTCTTCCTCGGTTTCCTCTATGTCATGTTCTTGCTCCTTTCTATGGTCAGCCTCCTCCTTCCTCCTGATGTTGTTGCACAATGTCAGGTGCTGCTGGTACCTGTGGTACAAATACATGTTATTTTGGAGCACTTTTGGGCATCCACCTGTAATAGCTTCCATTTTTTCTTTGCACCTCCCTTGTGCTTACAATTGATCCATTTTTTTATTGATTTTTTTTTCTTTTTACAAGTGCATTCCCTATATCTGTTCAAAACTATGAGAAACTCTGACGACTGTATTGTAATGTCTCCTGGCCCAAGGTGCGTCAGCCCACCGGGAAAATGCCCGTTATACCAGATTACCGGTCCAGCCTTCTCCTTCTATTGGGCAGGTGTTTCGGGCATATCCAACTGGAAGGAAGGAGTTCCCCTGGCAGACCTTAGAGGAGTGCCTGGGCCTTGCTGCCTAGATTGCTGCCCTTGGGACCTGGA
The DNA here is from genome assembly GCF_958295425.1 of Solea solea. NCBI lineage: Eukaryota > Metazoa > Chordata > Actinopteri > Pleuronectiformes > Soleidae > Solea > Solea solea. The sequence continues at coordinate 9,958,591 of NC_081141.1, read as the reverse complement.
CCCGGATACGCGGCAGAAAGTAACAATAACAATGATTATCCATTGTTTTTTGACATAATTATTCAGCTCATACTTTAGATCATATGTCAGTAATAGGCGGACCGTGGTCTGGGTCCGGACCCAGACCTTGTCCTGTCTGGACCCAGAGCCGGTACCAACATGTCAGGCGACTCTTTTCTGACAGTGTTTCTACCGTTTCTATGTGCTAGTCAGTGAAAGGGACATACTGCCTGTCTCCGATTGGCCAGTACTAGTCAACCAATCACAGGCAGAGTAGAGTGGGCCTTCATTGAATAGAGGTGTGGAAAACAGCTGGCACTCTTGTGACAGCGGCAGTGACAGTGAAAGGGAGAGAGCAGAAGAAGAATAACTAGTCTCGTTGTAGCTGCTGAGATGCAGAGCATCCACCGTGCCAGAGGGGGAGCTGTGTATCTGAGAGCTGGCCTATCTATTACGTCACTTCCGGTTACCTGGCCAATCACAGGACAGTGGGAAAGCTCTCGTTGGCTGGCCAATCACAACACAGTCTGCGTTCTGGGGGTGTGGTTTTGGTCTGAAACAGCACGGCTGACGAGAGCGTCAGTGAGGAGATATTTAGATTGGCTCGTTTGCAGCGACTAGGAGGTTTTTGACCATGAAAATAAGTTAATATATGTAAGTAGACCTCCATAACTAACATATATGTGCGATACGAGCATTCGATGTCCCCTTTAAAGCCAACTATGATCGGTCAAAGAGAATTTTAACACATCCATTTACTGGCCAACAAGTTGCGTGGAGTTTGGCACGCCCAAAAGCCTGTTCAGTTGTGCAAACATTAAAAATGTCTTATAAAGTTTAATTGTATATGCAGTCAAGTCTTTATTTTAACTTGTTAATATTATAATTATTGTTTTTACAAAAGTTCTTATTATTTATAGTGAATGTGTAATTTACTTTGCATTTACTTTTGTTATTTATTCTGGACAGCCTGAATAAGACACTGCCATGTAAACAACACATGCTTCCTCCTGTCTACATTAATCTATCAAGAAAGCAATGAAGGGAGAATGTGGGTTGGTGTTGGTGTATAAAAGTGTGCATGTTTTAAAAAAGTGCGCATGTGAAGATCTGTCTAGACAGTTGGAAAGAGTGAGAGTAAGGGAGAAGAGAGTGGATATATTTTCACCATGATTGGCCAAGCAAGACCATTGACTCCTCTCCTCACTTGCTGAAACACGAGGCAGACAGATTGTCAGTCAATCGGCCTCTCATTTTCCCTCTTTGTGCTTCCTTTCGTCTTCCCCCCCTCCCTCTTAGACAGCACTCAACTCCATTCTTTAGTGTGGGGGTATCAAAAGTCACATTTACTTTGAGCTGTTTCACTGTGTGTATGTGTGTGTGAGAGATGGGGGGGGGGGGGGGGGATTCGAGAGCAAGATGCAAAATGTAACATTTACACAGATGACTTTGTTTTCGACCAAAAAAACACATCTTTAAATTTCTGCCAGTGGCACTATTAAACACTTTACATCTTGTTTAGACATCATGTTTACTTAATATCCCAGGTTACATTTTGGCTCATAAAAGACTAGTTTGTCTTTGGGTTAGAAGGAGCCTTACCCTGTAGTGCCTTAAAAGTTATTTTTAAAATCACTTCTAAAGCTAATATTTGTTTTAAAGCCTTGCAGCAGCATTTTATACAAGCTGCAGATGAGAGATTGTCTTCTGGCCAAGTCCTGAATAAAGTGCATTGTAATAGTCCAAGTATGTAGAAATAAAAACATGTATCACTTTTCAAGGTCAGCCGTTGAGAGGAATAATTTAGCTATTGCAATAAGCCAAAGTTATGCAAACAGGTTTACACAACATTAGACACTCGACTGTCAAACATGAGGTTGTAATTTCTGGCAGTGGTCCCGATGTTGGACGATGAACAATGTCAGTTTTTGATTCTCTGTTTAAAAGAACTGAAGAGGTCATTTTCAGCCAGCATGTACATGGTTTATTGTGGACGGGTGCATACGAAGCAGTTCAGGAAGTTTGTCCAAGATGCCGGGGACTCTGGCTCCAGGGAAGCAGTGAATGGTGGTGTTTAAGAGACGGACATTGTGGGTTAATTAATCTATTATCAGAATTGTTGGGATGAAAAGGGGACAAGGAGAAGAAGACAGGTCTAGGCTTGTGGCTGGAGGTTCCCTGTGCCATACTTTGCCTGAACTGCATCTAACAGGACAGATGAGGGTAGTGGTGAGACACCAGCATTAGATCTGGGAGAGCTATTTCCCCTCGGCTCAGGATGAGGAACCCCGGGATTGCAGCCACCTTCAGGATACTCCAATGCACAGTGTAGGTCACAGACCGTGAAGAGGGTCATGTGTGTGTGTGGGGGGGATGAATCATCTGGCCCACATAGCACATAGCAGTATAGATGGGCAGGTGAGGGGAAGAAGCAGAGACAGGCCTATTTGACCCTATTACAACCATGGATCACCACTTCGGTCCAGGATATCTCATGGATGGAAGTTGAGCAGGAGGGCTGTAGAGTTCACTGAGGGCTGCTCTTTGTGAGGCTGCTCTTTTTTGACTGGCTGATTCCACTCTATTTATGAATGCGTATCTACCTGTATGTGTACATGTTGTCCAGTAGTGATGTTGTATGTAGCCCAAAATAGCACAATCGTTGTTCAAATTCAAATTATTAGTCTTAAATTATCCAAGTGTCTGTGTTTACAGTGGGTTTAAAGCAAAAGTTAAAACCACAGTGATCGATTAGGACTACACTGGGACTGCTGCCTCACAGCATCTGATGTCATCATGAGGGGTGAATGTGCGGTGAAGTTCATGGCTGGTGAGACACTAACTTATTCAGTCACATTTGCAAATATATGAATCCAAAAAAGTAGTTCATTCACTATTCAACTGGTTATGTTTCAGATCTCATTCTTTACATTCAGAGGTAAGGTAAATATTTGACTAAGAAATAATGGAAGAGAGTGCATTTGAACTGCTCCCTCCAAGAACAGCAGCAACAATCACCTCAGTGCAGCAAGGTACTGTCTGCCTCACCTTGTGACTTTTAACTGTGAGGCTCGACTCACTGCTGCCGCACCTCAACATGTTCCCCTGTATTTGTACAGGAAAGGTGCAAATTTAGGGATTTTGACAATGAAATCTAATTATTGAAATCATACAGAAAATAAATGTATTGTACAGACAAGTGGACTCATTTATTTTGAGGAGCTTATGGTCTATCACCAGTTTCAATTTTCTCGAAAACAGTTGTACCCGTTTTGCAATTGATAAATCTATAGTCAACAGGTGATAGAGGATGGGTCTGGGTATGATTTAGAGCGCCGCTATGGTAATGTTATGTCTCAGTGAGTTGGAATGACACACAGAGAGATTCTGACATGTGAGGCTACAATGTGAAGTATTTTCTAAAACAACAACAATCCTGTTGCATGTAAGGCATTTTCCTCTTAATTTTATATCCACTCCTCTACGCTCCACCAGTCATCTTCTCTTGCCATTACCAGCATTTAACCTGCATCTTCTCTCTCTTCCCCTGAGCTCCACGCTAATCTTGCACTAGACAGTTCCACGGGCCCCAATTCCACATCAAAAGACACCCATTTCCTCCTTGTCTGTAAGAGAAGCTGTCAGCTCTGCCTGCCTATACTGCAAAGAAAGAGCAGGAAAAGGAGAGAGTGAGAGGAGGTGGGAGACATAAGGAGAGGATGTCAAAAAGAAGCAGAGGAGAAAGAGAAGCGGAAACGTTGAGAGCAGGGTCCTCAGCGAAAAGCAAGAGGCAGTGCTGGTGCAGTGGGAGGCACTTCAGCAGATGAATCGCGTCAGTGCAGTGTTAAGTGTGTTTAAAGTATGAGTGTGCTTGTGCATGTTTGGAAGAGCACGCATCAGCACTTTGCCAGTCACCACAGTGTGTGGAGACGAAAAAGAAAGAAAAGGTACTGAGGACCATTTTCTCCCTTTAGGAAAAAAAAAGCTTTACCTTGCGATTTTCATTTGAACTTCTCTCCCACTTTGCCTATCTCTCCCTCTCTCTCGCCTCTCTTGCTCCTCCCTCGCCCTTGCTCGCTTTTCCACCCTGCAGGAGGAACAAGTGAGAGGAGAGCGAGCAAGCGGCACGGTGTCTTGTTCCTCCCCGTCTCGTTTTTTTTTCCGAGCATGAATTAAAGTTGCATTCCGTGCCGCCATTGTTAGGGTAATAAGAAAAAGTTATCTTCAAAGGATTCAGGTGCCGAGAGTGGAGCGAGCTGGGGGGGTGGGGGAGCGTGTTTGGGTAGAGCTGAGACTTTTCTTCTCGAGTCCTTCTAATGCGTGAAATTACACCTGCCACCTTGCTGTCTCTGTGCGTGTGCGTGTGCACTCATCGTTCATGTGGATGTGCTTGTACACATGCAAACACAGATGTGTCTAGTACAAACAATACTGCATTTAAAAACATGAACGTATGTGCCATCCGCACATTCACCGTCCTGTTGTAAAGATATATTTCTGCTTACACGCTAGCACAGCACTTTATTCTTATTAACAGTTCCAGTTCCTATTAACAGTCGGTCCCTGATAGGAAATTAATTAACTCTCTGCCCTCCTTCTTCCCCGGCAATCTGCGCACAGGTAGGCTTTCATGTTGCCACGCAGAGATAGAGGGGCGTAAAGGAGGGGAGTACGATGGAGGACAGACGAGAAGCGAGAGGTAGAAAGAGGGAGAATAGATTGGGGAAAACGTAATGAGAGGAAAAGAGATGTGGAAAGAGGAGGAAAAGAAGGAGATGCAGGGGGAGGCAAAAAGTGGAGATGTATGTGGTGCAGTGGAGGGACAGAAAACCTGAAATTGGATTTGAATGAGAAACCACTGAGAGGTTTGTAAAGTGGCAGAGATAGTGGATACAATGTAAGAAAATGTGTTTTTAATTTCATTTTATTTTTAATTCTTTATCTTTCCTTTTTTTCATGTTCACCATTCCATCTCCTGCTCAGAGCACAGCAGGAGATTAAACAAACGCAGAGGGAGCGACAGGAGGATGTGGGGATGAATGGGTGGGTGCACTTGATATGACAGTGGTTAGACTTTGATCTTATGTGTGCTTTTAGCAGTCAGCAATCCACATCATTGTGTTTTACAGTGGGTGAGGATACGGGTCCTGCTGGAGAGCCAGGCAACACATCAGTTTACCAGAAGAGGAGCCAGAAAATTGTAATTATTAAGATGATACAGCTTGTGTAAGGTACATCAAGGATGCAGCCCATTAGCAATGCTCTGCCAGTTTGTGCAGTCACAGTGGTGGATAGATGTTAAGTGATGTAAGTCAAGTGATGACACATGTCTGTGCCCTGCTTACAACCACAACACGGATCCACATTCTCATTTAAACCTCATCCAGATCAGGTCATTTACAAAACTGTGTCTCTCGTGTTTCTATAATATGCTTCTGTCAGAGAGATAAACAACTCGCCTCCTCCTAATTAAAGTGCCGGCCCAAGGAGAACATGGTATCATCCTGTTTATTTCAGGAATGTCTCCCCGAAATTATACGTCTATGGTCAAGTGACTGATGAGGGAGTAAAGTGACTATTGCTATTGTATTAGCGAGGATTAACAATGTGTTTTATTTACTTAAACAACAACACACATGTCATAAGAGTCTTAATTAAAAGATTAAAATAAAAACATGATTAAATAGGCATATTTTTCAAATTTGGAAACCTCACAATCAAATGAACTACTTTAAATTTGAATTTACATTAAATAAAACAAACATAACATCTTATTTAATGACTCCATATAGTGTAGAAAACCTCCCATGTTTTATAAAAAAAGAGTGTTGCCACAGCAACAGATTCAAAAGGCGCATTACAAAAGAACAAAATGGTATTGGATTTCAGGTTAGTGCTCAGTGAAGAGCTACAGGATTGTCCTAGTTATATTTTATTAGAGAAATTGAGGAACACATTTGACATCTATTGACCTGTGTGTGTTTGTTGAGGAGCTTCAGAAAGTAATACAGCCCCAGGGTTAAATTCTCACTCATGTTTATTTATTTATTTTTTTTTTTTTAAACCCTGCAGGACACATTGAATATTCATGTACAGAATACTGTGAGGTTTTCCTCAGACAGGTATTCTAGTAAAATACATCTTGAAGCTTCATCATTGAGGGGAAGAATACAGAGATATATAGACTAAAAACTATAGATTCCTGAGAGCTTACATTTGATCTCAGTGCTCAGGTTCATGTGTGTGTGTGTGTGTGTGTGTGTGTGTGTGTGTGTGTGTGTGTGTGTACATTTGTATTTGTAACCTCTTTAGGACATTGTCTGACATAAACCCCAACATGGTCAGGACCAGTAATCTTCGTGGAGACCAAATCCTGGTCAAAATGAAGAACTGGACCTGAAGGAACTGGTTAACTGTTTAAGTCTCTGTGTGTGTGTGTGTGTGTGTGTGTGAGAGAGAGAGAGAGAGAGCGAGAGAGAGAGAATTAACACTATGGTTTTCTAGCTTTTACAGATCAGACTTAGTAATTACAATTTTCTTTAGCTTTTTAAATCTGGCTTTAATAAATAAGTACTTACATAGGCCTGACCTAAATACTTCCAGTGGTTTAAGTATGTGTACATTGTGTGTTGCTGCTTTTAAAGAATTTTGGGGAATTAATCATTGTAATTTTTTTTTTACCACCAAACTGATAAATTAACCACATTTGAAGAGCTGTGCTTGTATTAACTCTGGCCACTTTCTGAAGTTTTCTTTGCCGCAGTGACACTTTGCTCTCTCACCAAAGGTCTACTTCCTGTCCCTCTGGATTAAACCCAAGCTTTACAGCTGCATCTTGAGTTCTACAAGTATATTTCCCATATCAACAGAAACTCATTTAATCTGGCATTCAGGCTTGAATTTGGCAGATTAATGTATGAGCTTGCACTTTCTGTAGGGGGAAAAAACTGCAAGGCCTGGAAGTTGCCCTGGGCACTATCAGAACTAAACTCTACCCTCAGACTATTTTCTGCCATGCTACGTTATATTACTTGACCCTCTCAATCTACAAACTGTGGAAGCTACTTATTAATCACATGCATTGCTCATACTGGAGACTCATTTAATTTAATTCAACCTTTACCTGTTTAAGTCATTAAATCTGGTGAAACATAGAAAAAAACAAAAATGAAGGCTGCACAGTTGAAAGTAATTTGTTGAGCTGGATCACACACTAATATAATTGAATGTTTTGCAGTTTCACATGTAAAAAGTGCAATTAAGACCACGTCCAGACGGAAACAGCATGAAACATAAACAACGCCATTTTCAAAAAGTTCCCCGTAAAGACGGCATCGTTTTCAGGAAATATCACACACACCCAGAGAGGCGCTGCGCACACAGCGCACATAAACGGAGTCACAGACGAGCTGTGGATGTTCAGTGTGTGTAGAATTATCACTGATCTGTTTTGCTTATTCAAGTAAAAAAAGGTTTTGTTTTCTCCTCTCTTTATTTTACGATTAAACACTTTTTTCACCCCCTGTGTGAACTCTCTAAAGATACGATGTGGTCCAGTGATATCTAGTGCCTTTTCAGACTGACTTTAGTTACTTTCCATTGACAGTAGTTGGTAACACTGGCAAACAATCTCCAAACACAAGACAATGAATGACAGCCCAAGAGAGAGTTGGGAATATGATGTCATCGCTTTCCCTAAAGTAGCATTTTTCGCTGTACACTGAAATGTGAGGCCAGTGTTTTGAGATTTCCACACTCTGGGAGGCGTTTTCAAAGAAATAACTTATCAGGTCCCCTAAAATATCTCTGGACGGACAAAAAAGCGTCACTGACAAAAAAGTATGCACATTCACCTAAACCTGTTTCTGTGTGGTTGGGCCCTAAAACATAAGTTAGATAACGTAATTACAATTTCAACCTTGATTAGTACTTAAGCTTTATTATATAAGACCTGAAACTCCGCGTGTTCATAGCACGGTGCAGCTCCTGAAAAATGAATGGCACTAGTGGTGGTTTCAAGCTTCAAGAGTTCAATGTGCACTTTAAATCCACGAAGATCAAGCAAAAAAATCACAAAACCTGACAGAGTGAATACATCTGATCCTTACAATACCCCTGAGTGCTTTTCACGAGTATGGAAACAGCCACAGGGAACATTATTTTAGACCTGCAGCTTTACATCCTCAACTTTCTGATAAATGTTCCCTTATTCTACTCCAGAGAACACTTGCACATCACAATAAAAGCACGTAAAATAAACAAGACATTTAAGTGAATTTGTGGTGAACGCTAAAGTTGTCATAGTGATTCACAGCTTCCTGCTCTGCAATTAAGGGGAAATTTAGGAAAAAACTTAACTTACAACGGTTGTGTCCATAACTGTCAAATAAAATAAATGTTTTATTAATGTCAGTGTGTCTTAAAATACAGAAAGGCTTTCAATACACGCACACATACACAACTGCCGACTGAGAAGCTGCGAATCTCAATTCAGCGTTGTGAGTAACGACGGTACCTGATATAAAAGGATCACGCTATACGCGGAATCCTTTGTCTCATCACTCAGTCTTCTGCACACTGTGTGTTGTATAGCAGAGATCCACCTCCACCCTCCTCAGGATCTTTTGTGACCCCCTGTCCCCAACTGTCTCATCATCCTGACGTAAAAACAGCCGGTGAAGAGACAAGTTGCCCGTCATATTCCCAAGTATACATGCTGCCAGAGAAGTTATATATATGTCTATGTTCATGGACAGCATTGTTCCCTCCCAAAATGGTGTTACCTTGCTTGCTTGTGTGACATCAGCTATCGGAGCTCTATAGACCATTGTGTGTTCACTGATGTTAAGGGTCAGGTAAGATGGTCATTTTCTAATAGACTTGCATACAAAGCAGTGGCTGTCCTTAAGTTACCCAGCAAAAGCAAAGTCTTGAACTCAATCAAAAATGTTGTTGGATGTATCCATCCAACCTGACTTAAAAAAAAGAAGATAATTTCTGTTTTTGCTTACATTATGGGATACTAAAGATTTGCTGCTACATAGAGTTAATGAGAAAAAAGTAAAAACTCTTTAACTGCCGCATGCAGCTGATAGATTTTTACTTCAATTCAAATCACACATCTTCCTGTTTTGAGTCTTTTTGTACACACCAGTCACTCAATGAAATGAGTAATGTCTTTGCCAATAAAACATAAGCATTGATTGGGGAACATGTGCACACACACACACACACACACACACACACACACACGCGTGCATGCATGTATGTATGTATGCATACACAGATGCGTGGATCAATTTAGTGTGAGGTAATTGGCTGCCGCGACCTCTTCATTGAACTGTGGCCATGAAGGCCTTGATCTGCAAAAAGGCCTGAGGGATACACTCTGATATACACAGACACACACAAAGGGCTGTGAGTGTGTGTAACCACACACAACTGGATTTATACTTTGGCTGTCCATATAAATCCAGTGAACCATTAAAACAGGCAGATTTCGGAAGAAATGTATCCTTCGGCTGTGAGTGACAGCACCTCGTCCGGTACATGGTTTTGTGTGGATTGCCAATGCACAAGAGATTAAACTGCAACTGCCGTCGGCAGCACATTTTTACTGGTCTTTACTTAACACAAAATCCCACTGCACACCAGTGAGCCACATCATTCCATTTGGGAACCAGTGCTCTAAACTGTTTTCTATTCATACAAATTATTTATATAGTGAGTTACACAAAGGGTTTCAACATTCTTTTATTGTATTAAGTAAGCAGTATGTCATGTTTACACTTTTACCCATGGACGTACAACAAAACTTTATTTAGGATGGATGGACAGACCTTAACCTTAACCTTGTTATGAATTATTATTTACTAAACTTACTAGAATATATTACTTTGGATCAACGCAATAAAACAGAGAGAGAGAGAGCTACATTTGATTTGAGCTTAATTGGATTTTCTCTTCAGCTGATGTTTTTATTTTCAGTTTTAAAATATACGCATGTGTATGTATACTTTTGTGTAAGTTCAGTTTTTGCATGTTGGGCTTTTTCGGGGCCCATTAATTTTAGTGATAATGCTTTTAACCAATCAATTTGGTTGTTAAAAAAAGTTAAAAAAATAAACTTTGTCCTAAACATATGTCAATATGAGATGTATATTGTTTAGCCTTAGGGCAAGTTTGCTCTCATGTGGTTTGGATTTCCTTTTAACAAAAATGTGTGATTTATGGTGTATCTATAAATACTTTCAGCACATTCTACTTCAGAGTCAGTTTATCATACTGGTATAGTCATTGATAAAATCTCTCACTTCTCTTATCATGCCATTGATCGTTTGATGAACGCACCTGACTGACACAGATGATGAGTTTTGGAACCTTTCATTGCAGATGTGAACATACAGACTTTAGTGCAGTTTTAACTGGCATTGTTAAACGAAATAAGAACTGTTCAATTTTATTCGTTAAGCTCTAAAGCAATTGTGAAACTCAAGGCAAGATAAGATCAGTTAAACCAATCAGAGCTTGTCACTCCCGTTATAAGCTAAGTCTGCCTGTGCCTGGCGCGTTGCAATTTAAATGGTGACTTTCACCTTGTGCATGTGCAGATCAATCTCAACATTAAAATAGCAATGCAAATAAAAAATCTGAGATAAAAATCAGTGTTTATCAAGAAAGGTTGAAGAAAGTTTAAAGAAATGTGTCAAAGTTAAGAACAAGCACCAGAAGTTGGAGTTAACTTGATTTGAGTCTCATCTCATAATTTTCATGGTTTTGGTCATTTGATTGTCTTCAGCATAGTATCTATGCTGGTATACAAATACCAAGTTAAACAAGCATCCATAAGGTTTTCAAAACCTTCCAAGACAGCCTCCATTCTTATTTTTGGACCATTAAAGAGGCAGAGAAAAGGCACAAAGGCAACAAAAACCTTAAAAAAAATCAAAACCCAAAAAGAATTCCTTCATATCACAGACATGTCGATTCGCATGGGACTAATATTATCACTAATATTAAATCATCTCGTCTGCCGAGATGGTTTCATTTCATTTTAACAATATTTACCGCTCTTTAAAATGTGTTTTTTTGTGAGTATCCCCAACTGATTAACTTTATTTATGTTTACTGTTTATTTGAAGTCAATGAACCTTATTCTATGAAAAAAGTATCCATTGATTTCACTAATGTACAGTATCTTAACATGACACATCTTAAAGTTCAAATTTGATCTCTGATTTGTTTAATTATTTACTCTATGAGCTTGGTTTGTTTTGAATTTTACATTATTTGACCTCATCTAGCCCTCAACTTGGACACTGTTTTTATTTGTTTGTTTATTTATTTTGGCCCCCTCTGTAATTGAGTTTGACAACATCATTAAACATTCTTCTAAGGAGTTTATGGTTTCAATCATTAGATTCAGTTGCTCCAGCATTGTTGGTTTGGGCAGACATTATGTGTAATGAGCTCACAAGCAAAGAAAGAAAGAAAGAAAAACAGCTCAAATGTAATCAATAAAATGTTTGGATTAGCTCCTGCAGGTGACCTAATTTGTTTTCTTTTATGTCTCAGCTTGTTTTATTTATCAAGATATAAAGAGATATAACAAACTATTTTGAAAATACAGTAACTCACCTACCCTGCCTTTTAAGATGACAAGAAATATGGTAACAAGCAACATATTTACATAGGTGGTTATAAAAACATTACCTTCTTTGGCACGGATACATCCAATTCAATCATAGAGAATACTCTGTACAATGTAAAAAATAATAACATACATACAAATCCCCTTAAAATATACAAAGCGCTGTTTAAGATCACACAATTATTTCTCAATAAAATCAACTGAAGTGCATTTGCCAGTTGAAGTGCCTCCAAATCATTTAACAACACTTAATAAGTGTCCGATAAGACCAGATCCTTCAGTTTCAGATGTAAAGAAAATGATTATTAGCACACATTCATAAATATAAATGTGTTTAGAATTAGAATATGTAAGAACTGAAATGTGTGAGGTTTGATTCATCAAAGGTATTAAGGAGTTGCCTCTTTTTAAACTTTTTACTCTTGTCACACACATACGCGCGCGCACACACACACACACACAAACACCCACTTTCCTGTCACTGTTTGATCAAACAGTCCGTTCAGTTGATGATGCTTTCAACTGAGAGCTCTACAGCAAATAAAAATAAAATGAAACAAGAGATGAATAAAATATGAGCATGATAATGAATAAATAAAGGTGTGACTGTATCAATAAGAGTAAGTCAGAGGTACCAGATAAATAGAAACCACCACACGCCACTATTGCCTATATGCACATAGAGCTGATGAAAGGCTACTGTGTGAATTAGTCGACAGTCCTTCTACTTGTTCATCCCTGCTCTCTTTTTTGGTTTATTCCACTGTAGTTTTATCGGCATATTTTGCATTTGCAAAATTCAAACACTGGATAAACAATATACACATTATGCACAAGACAACTACATGGGCCATAGGTTATTAAAATATTTCAGTGATGTGTCCAGTTCTCTCTCCCTCTATTGAATTAAACTGTGTATTACTTGCCTGCACACGTTATATGCTGTTTTGGAAAATCACACTAAATAATTCAGGTCTTCAAAGGTTTATATCCTCTGTGATAATAACCAATATATTGATTTCATTGCATAGCAGTGGTGGCTTTGTGGCTATTTAGCATGTATTTAGACGAGCAAATGGTGTGATTTGGATGAGGGGGAAAAAAGGGATGTGTCTTTACTATATCACGGTCTCTCTGCTTTGGCAGATCCCCAACACATTCTAATCTTTCACAATCTAATATTGTCATATCGCCCACCTCTAGTTGTGCTGTGATTTTATGCTTTCTGATGAAAAAATATTAAATAACTCAATGCAGCTTAGATTAGTGTATTGGATTGGGTTTTTACTCAAAATGGTGTTGATGATGTGAACCAAGCTGTGCTGGAGTATCAACCATGTTGGTTGAAGTATAGGATTTTCTTCAAAGCGAGATTCAAAATGGTGCATGAAAAAAAGATGTTCTCTATGACTGCACGTACATTAGTGTGCTTTCTGTTGAAATTAAAGAAAATCTTCCACTTTTCAAACTCATTCTGAGTTCACTTTGACATCTGAATGCATTGCCTCTCCCCATTTACTACCGTGGGCATTCCAAAACAGGCTGATCACCGTGGCAACGGGACCAAGCAGTGATGATTGGACATGGTTGTTATCATTCCTGTCAGGAGGGGTGTGAGCACTCTCAGTTCAACTAGCTCTTGATTGGTTCAAATTGCCGGGAGGCCAGAAAGTCCCTAATCAGACTGTAAGCATATGAGGAAGAGATAGTGAGACAGGGGGAGCAGGAGGGAGAGAGAGAGAGTGAGACAGGGAGACAGGGGGAGGGAGAATGAGAGACACAGTGCAGGTGGGAAAGGATTTAGAGCAGGGGTCTGAATCTCAACTGACCTTGGGGCCACTGAGAATCTAGTCAAAAAAAAAAGTACAACTTCTTGGTAATAAAACAATTGTTCAGTCGGGGTGAGCCACATAAAATGTAATCACAATGAATCACAATAACAATATTTGTGGCAGTAGTATTTCAAAATGAGTGTTTGTTTTGATATGGATAGATAATACATCAAAAAAATATTTATGATGCAAAATGAATCCGTAAATAAAGAAAGATACAGAAATAACTCATTATAAATTGATATTAAATGGAGGGATGCATGGAATTGATTGGGGGGCCGCAAGTGAGTTTGCTGTGAGTTTGAGACCTCTGATTTAGAGAGACGGGGAGAAAGAGAGACAGAGGGAAAAATAAATACTTGAGGGAAGACAGATAGGGGGCAGTAGTAGAAGTAGAGACGGTGGGAGGAAGAGAAAAAGAGAGCAGGAACAAAAGGGAGGAGGAGGCAAGGAAGAAGAGAATCATGGAGCAAAAGTGTAGGAAGGAATAAAGATGGGATTAGGAGAGGAGAAAGGAGGAAGAGATGGGGAGCAGGAGGGAAGGGAGAATAGGGACAAGGGGAGGAATTGGTAGGATGATAGGGGAAAAGAAGAATTTGAATTTTATTGAAAATATTTGCAGTTTTAACAACTTTCTTCCCTGATGTAACATGGTTTCCCCATATTGTCCTTGAAAACACAAATACTTTTGACAAAGATATTATATAATTATTATTATATATATAATATATATTAGATATTATATAATGCACAGTATATATAACACAAGTGTCTGCATATTGGCCCATATTCCTGTTTCAGCAATACGGTGTTCCCAATAAGCACACACACACATGCATGTAGAAGTGTCCCCACACACACAGAGCTATGAAAGCACATATATGAAAGCTGCTTCTTTCAAGTGAAATGTAGTTCTCGTCATCCGATCCCTCCTCACATGGATGTCACTAATTCCTTTCTCTTCATTTCTTCTCCTCTTCTTTCCCCTCGTTCTTCCTCTGTGTGTGTCTCTCTGGCTCTCAGGCTGCCAGCACTCACACCCAGAGTCATATTAAAAAATTGTAGTCTACTGCGTGTATGAACTTAAAAAAATAATATACCTGGATGTGACACATGACTTTATTGGCCTCCTTATAATGTGGATATCAGGTCAGAACATCACCTCTGAACAAAACGTCCTTGTTTAATGTTTAATAAACTAATTTTAAATACAAAGTATACATTCATTTTCAAATGGCTCAATCCCAGCACCAAAGTCCATAAAGAAAGTAATCTCTTTTACGTCACAGCACACAGTTGATCCACTGCTTTCTCCATGTGCAAGTTCAAATGTTCAAATTTTGTGACCTCTTCAGTCCCTGAAACCAGTGCCGGCCCTGAGTAATTCGGTGCCCTAGGCAAGATTTTAGCTGGCGCCCCCTTGCATCGCAGCAGTCAATTTCACAATCAACTTGTGTGTAATGTAATGTAATGTAACTTTCATACAATCACACAGAAACTGCATGTGTGTATTCAAGATTTTATTTCTTTGAGTAAAAAATATCACACCAAATAAAAACTAAAGAAAGAAACAAGTGATAAAATTAAAAAGGACAGCAGCACCTGATGCTGTGTCACTGGGGGTGGTACTGAAATATTTTAAAAGTGCATCTGAAGAGAGAAGAGAAGTATATGTGACGACTGCATGTTACATTTTAATAAAAAAACAGATGCTTGGTGTGCTATACATGAGACTAATATAGACTAATAATGAAAATGTGATGAGATTCATTCAACTTTATTGTCATTTCAATGCAATTCAGTCTAACCAAAAACCAGTAAAGTGAAGTGAAATGAATATATATGTATATATAGCCTATGAATGATATGGGAAAGCTAAAGTATGAAATATTAACAGTAATACACTTTAACTGCACTTTAACACTGATGTAAACTTTAACAAACATAAACTGTGACACATAAAACCAAAGGCTAACAACCACCCTATTACAAAGGGGACGGACAACTAAAAGCATTTTAACTGACATATAAGCAGGAAAGACACCTGTAAAATAACACCTGAACAGGCCTAACGTTAAGTTTCCAAACGTCCCTGATGAATTTAAGGTGGAGTAACATTAACACACGTCCACTCAGCTATTTATTGATTATTAAACAATGTTGCTATCGTCCGAAGTAAGCTAGCAAGCTAACATTCTGCTCCAACAACGGTAACTACGATGCATTAAACTATTAATTTCATGCACTTCATCACATTGACGTTACTGTTCCTCTATCTTTTTCACGTTTTTCTTCCTCTTCTTTCCTTCTTTTCCTTCCTTGGGCAGCGGATGGCTTCAGTCTTTTGGACATAATTCCGATACAGTGTCATTAATCTTTTTCTTCGTCTCTGGGTCAGATTCAGGCAGCTGGCCTCTTGACCCCGCCCCCCTCACAGAGGGCAGGTACAGAGCAACGGCTCGTTGCACCCAGAAAAAAGGCTTCTGCCTTATTTAATAGTCTTTGCTATGACTTTTTGTTGCTGTGGGCTTATATAATATTTCGAAATAATAGTAATAATGGCACTGGTTAAAAAAAAAAAAAAAATAGTATTTATAATAAAAAATAAAAGTTTTTTTTTTTTTCCCTCAGTTTTCGGCGCCCCCTGCGGATGACGGCGCCCCTAGCATTTGCCTATACTGCCTATGCCCAGGGCCGGCTCTGCCTGAAACATTAAAACACTGACTTTGGACTTTGGTAAGGGAGAGTGAGCAGTTTACAAAAGTGATTCCAGTGAAAAATAGTAGTACAAGTTTATTTACAGAGCACAAACCAGTGAACTGGCAAATAGCCAACAAAAAGTCTCAAATCAACCCATGGGTTGTTCAATGCACAAGAGGGAAAAAAAAGTTGCAAAAATGCATTGGCACTACATCCACAGTGCACTCCAGACTCCCACACAGAAGCTAGAAAACCCTCCCCTTAAATAAAGCCAACACACTAATTAAGTCAATGAGTGCATACCACTAGTACATGGGATCTTTCCAGCCCATAATGTGCATCATTAACAACACTAACATCATGGTGATCACAGACATTTGATTATCAGTTTCAGAATATCATTGTATGGCCCAAATTAAATTGTGATTACAATGCAAATACATCATTTTAAAAAATAGAGGAAATAATATGGCCCCCACACCAACCAGTCACTTTCCCGCACCCCAATCAGGCAATAAAGTATGCAATTTTATGGGGCTCGTGTTCCTTGGGGGAAGGAAAAATGTGCACGACCAGGAAGTGAGTGTATGCTATCAGTGTTTGTTTGTGTTGGTGTGTTGAAGTATCTGACTTAGATTAACACATTAACACAGATACATTCTGTCTCAAATATGTTTAAGATGTACACTTCATTGCTTTGAGGAGCAGAAGGTTCCTCAGGATGGGATGGAGTTTGAGTTCACATGTGCGATATGTTTACATTGAAGAGTGGACGTATGCTTTGAGCAGCTGTCCTTATATACTGAGACATGGCACCTAGACAATGGGAGACAGAGTTGGACCATTTTTGGTCTTCTCTAGGTGGCTTCTAGACTGAAGATAGAATACCTAAAATGGGCAAATGTGAAGTATAGGATGATGATGTCAGATAACCTTTAAATGTATGGACCTGCTCTTCGGCAGGAACACATTCTCCCAAGCTTCTGCAAGTGCTTGGTCTGATGCCTGACTCGTAACCAGATAAAATCCCTTTGTTCGGTACGAGTCCTGTGTCAGAGGGGTTTCTTTCTACGCCATCAACTCATCTCCTATCATTCGTAAGAAGAAGGAAGCCTGACTAAAAAGGACAGCGTAGAATGTAAAGACCAGTGGCATGCAATGGATTATGGCACAGAATCAGCTGGTACCTCAGTGGTAAGTAACAGAGAGTTTTGTAAATTGTGATTGCGTAGTTTAAAGAGTGAAAGCAAAACGCGTCATTGCCAACATTTCCAGCTGGTGCATGGGTGCGTGTTTCCATGTTGTGGCATGTAGGTAAAGTGTTTTGGGTAATGTCAGTTGTGTTGGTGTCAGCTGTGCCTGCACACTGTGCCACTAATGGCAAGAAAAAACTGGTAAACAGATATCTTAATCTAGATTTGATCTTGATTTAATTTAACCCTCTGTGAGTGACAGTAGGCCTGCTTGGCTGGTTCTTGACGCAGGTGGCATGCACAGTACAGGCATTGCTGATTATGTGCTAAGACCTCATTCTGTCTCTTTAAGATGTACAGTAATTGCATTAGTGGTGGATGAGTCCACACTCAAGGGTGCCTACTGAGAAGGTGAAGGTCAAGCAGAGCTATTGTACTCACCCGCCAGTTTGCTCATGATAAGTGATAAGAAAGTCTAGGTAACAACATGAGGATACACACTATAAACAGATAGTATGCTCTGTGTGTAGACGTCATCGGACGTCAGTGATTGGGGGAGAAATGCACAGATGGACATGGTGATAAACAAATGACTCTTGAGAAGCTGTATCACAGCTAATCAAACCTGTAATTAATGGGATCAATTTAAATGACCTAATCAAGCTCTTTAATTCCGGAAATGATTCTACTAATTAATCCCAGCTGCTTCAAACTTAGATATTAAGTGTGATCTGATTATAAATGGAATTTCAACCCTTTAAGGCCAACACATACTTTTGCTAAATCTTTTTTGACAGTGGACCACAATATTGATAGTATCTCCTACAGCTTCACTTTCAATAATTTAGCCTCAAGTTTTCGGAAAGAGTAACATGATCATGTCATGTTTTCTTGTCACTCTGGTGTAAATGCTGCTATGAACATATCTTGCAAGTTCTTCCTAAATTGCTTTTCCTATCATGGCTGATCAAGTGGATTTTAGAATTGTTCCTCAAAGCAAATCAGTCATTGTAAAACAACTGTTCCACATGTATTTGCTCTCTAGGTGAAGTGTGCAATTACCAAGAGTTTTTTTTCTTGATAAAGGCATTTCGTATAGCACCTTTTCCTCACATTCATACACTCAGGCGGTTGGTGGGGCTGAAAACATTTGGGAACCACTGGATTCACCAAAAAAAGTTATCATTAGCTAGCTGGTGTATTTGTAATAAGCAACAATGGTTTTCGTTCTCCAGTCAATACTGTGGCATCAATCTTCTCATCTAACCCTAGGCAAGAGACTAAAAAAAACTGAAATATCCCTCTTTTTCTTTTACATATTCACTGGAAAGGCAAAGTCCCTCAACACAATTTATTTCTTAGCAATGGTTTTCAAACATTATTGAAAAGTTTTGTAATGAGCTTTCTCCTCAGTTTTTCATTTTATTCCCCAATGTGCCACTAACAAACCATATTTATTTGCAAGTCAGTGTGAGGATACCTTATGTATTCCAAGGTTTGACTCATGTCAGACTTCAGTGTGTGTGTGTGAGAGAGAGAGAGAGACATTCAGTGGGAACTGACATAAGGTTCATGCTGTGAGTCTCTAGCTTGCTCTGTTGCAGTGAAGGTGTTTCATTATCATTGGTTAACACACACAGCAGGTGACATGGAGATTTGGAGGCCAGACATTAACCACTGCCCCAGGTGATCAAACCACAAGTGGACAGGTCTGAGTATAGGTGTGAACACACAGAATTCTTTGAGGACATTTGGGTTCAGAAATCTCAGACCTCACCAGTAGTGGTCTGAGACACCTGTCTACAAAACCTTTTAACTCTGCGTCTTAGTCAAGTCTGGAGTAGGGATAGGCATTTAAAGCAGAAATGCTAGTGGATAGTCACTGGGTATTAGGTGAGCAATGATAGAAAGTGCTGAGCCATGCATTCCTACTACAAAAATCTCACAAGGTCATTCACATCGGCAGGCTCAGTTTTTCCTCTGCTATTCATTTGGACCAATACTTGTTTTATTTAATTTCAGCATGTGTTTGTAGTGCATTTCTCTGTGTTTCCCACTGCATGTTAGGACACACACACACACACACACACACACACACACACACACGCACACCCACACACACACACACACACACACACACAGACAAACACAAAGACTGGCTTGGCAAAAAAAAAACAGTTGTTCACCCAATAAGCATATTACTGCCAGATTGTATGAATAAGGTCATCTCTAAATGAGGTAACACAGCTAAAAAAAATTGTAATATAATATAATGTAATATAAAAGGGTTAGATGAGTGTCATTTAATTTGAATTATCTTGGTGCGATCTTGGTGATTACTCTTATACGTCCTGGGGATGTGTGTACTGTCTCAATGGCTGGGAATTATCGTAAATGTTTTTTTCTCAAATCAAACATAGTCATTCTCTCTGTTTCAGGAGTTAGGTTCAGATTTACCTGAGTTTATGTAAAACAAAGCAGTGAACAATAACTGGGACAAAATCATGGCTTTCTGAAAATAAATGGTGTGGGCTATAAATTTTAATGACAACGGTAGTCTGCTCTAACCACAACTGCTTTGACATTCCACGTGAAATATTGCATTACTATTCACAATTATCAGTGGACTGCCTCAGGCACAAGCCAAAAAAAAAGTTGACCTTTTCAGGCAAGCCACATTTGCAAAGTAATAAAGATCAACTGTTGTTTTAGAGGGGAGTTGTAAAAGCAGGTCAAATAAATGTCAGAGTAGATGAACCTTTTGATTTTTACATCACTGGAGCTGAGTGGAGCTTGATCATTTTTAAAGATAATATGGATTCACACAAGTTGACTTTGTTGTTTGTTTTTGCTGCCACACAAATGCAAAATAAAACCTTTAGTCAAGAAACAGGTGGTGCTCCTAAAAAATATTTAACATATGACGCCAGAATATGGAGCCTACAGTCAGGTAAAACAGTGGTCAACACATTTTGTAAATTACCGATTATAACTTTTTGTCCCTTGATAATGGAGCCATAGCAAGCATTTAGCTTAGCATAAGACTGGAACCAAAGATGAAAATGTTAGTCTGGCTTATTTCCCCGAACTTCAGAGAAATCCCTGTGGAGATCACAAATAAATGTTCTGTCTTATTTGTTTGTTTCAAAACAAAGACACATTGAAATGAATAATGGCCTAGAACTGGCAGAGAACTGAAAGAACAGAGGGATATATTAAAAATGTGTTATGGCACTTTTCCAATATACAGTATAGTCGTAGCACGGCACAGGTCGTTTCAAACGCTACACAAAAACATAATCTAGTGACAAGCAAAACAATTATTTTTGGTGCACTAAATCATTAGACATTAAAAACACAAGTTCCGTCTGACACTGTCAGCTGAACGGGTTAGATTACTTAGATTTGTGTCAGTGTTTCCAAACAACACTTTTTAAGAAGCAGACAGCACTTCCACAGAACCACAAAACACAAAAAACACAAAAATTGCAAATACAATATCGATTTAATCATTCTAAAACATTGTGTTTTACTTGTTTGAAAATACACTTTTTGTTTGCCTGATCGGAATTTTGTTTGCGCTCCCTCAATTGCTCTTTGCGCTCCCTGATTTGTTCTTTGCACCGTTCTCTGTGATTCTGAGGGCGGGCTTTACAAAGCTGCCTGCTGATTGGTTGCTGAGTTTTGGAGCGACACCTCAATGGACCGGAAGTAGTCACAGGCAGTCTGTCTGGAATTTATAATCGTAAGTATCTATTGTTTGTCAGATTATAAACTAGAAATTAGATACTTCCAATTATTTTGTCAGATGTCAATGGGGAAAACTTGGGGAATGAGTTCCAGATGAACAGCGAGTCCAAGCCCATGACTACTTCCATTTTCAGGACAGGCATTTTCCTGTCCTGTTTTCTCTAAAGTTGCCCTGCTCTTTGGATGAGCCGTGCGCTTTTATGCGTAGGCGGCGCGTAATTAACACTTCAACGGCGCAGGAGTTCTGTGTTAGATTTATTTCTTCTGCTCCTCCTCTGGACTTACTGCACAACCCAAGCGTTGATGAACTATCTTGTATGTTCAATTCCGTGTGCTGTTCAATTCTTGACTCTATTGCGCCCTTAAAGTTACGGAAGACCAAGAATGGTCTAAGAAGAATCCGAGCCTTGGCTTAATGACACAACCCGTGCTTAGGCGAGAGTGCAGGTCCACAGAGAGGCGTTGGAAAAAGGACAATCTTCATGTATCTTAAGAGATAGTTTGGATAAAGCTGAGTATATGTCAAATATGATATCTTTGAATGTGCACAAACCCCAGGTTCTTTTTACTGTGTTATATCGCCTGGTAAACCAAAGTGAATCTAGCAGTATAGGCCATCTGAATTATTATGTGACCGCTTCCTTACATTTTTTGTTGACAAGAGTTCTGGGATCCGAGATTCAACACAGCCTTGCACTGTTGCAGACCCCTCTATTAACCCTGTGTGTTCTGCAGTTTTTGAGCACTTTGACCCGTGTCTCTAGATGGTATGTCAAATATTGTGCACCAGTTAACACCCTCCTATTGCCCACTTGATTGTCTTCCTCCTAAAATATTGAAGGATGCCTTTGATGTGGTTGGGCCTTATATAATGAGCATTATCAATTCCTCATTGATGTCAGGTTGTGTCCCAAATGCATTTAAGCATTAGCATGCTTAAATGCATCCTTTGTGCAGCCTTTGTTAAAAAGACACAACCTAGATCTAGATCTAACTATAGGCCTATTTCAAAGCTCCCCTTTCTGTCCAAAATATTGGAGAAATTGGCTTATGTGCAAATCCAAAACTACCTGGAAGCTAATAGCCTTTTGGAAAAATTTCAGTCTGTTTAAAATGCGTCACAGCACTGAAACAGCACTTTTAAGAGTTTTTAATGATCTTCTTTTATCGGTTGACTCGGGTTTTTCGTATCTTGAGGGCCGCTCTTTCTCTATCCACTTGGGCCCTATTAGCTCGAGGGTGGCCCTCTCTTAGCTGTGGAGTGCCCCAAGGCTCTATTTTAGGCCCGTTATTGTTTTCTCTGTATTTGCTGCCCCTAGGGTCCATTTTTCAAAAACATACTATTTCGTTTCACTGTTTTGCTGATGATGTTCAAGTCTATTTGCCTTTAAAACCAAATACAGATAGTGCTCACGCCCTGGTAAATTGCCTCCAGGAAGTAGAGCAGTGGTTGGCTCTAAACTTTTTAAAGTTTAACAAATCTAAAACAGAGGTTGTAACAAATCCTTTAGATTTTTCGATTTTAGGCCCTCTGAGTCACCACTGCCCCCATGCAGTCAGAAATCTGGGTGTGATTATTGACAGCTCCTTTAAATTGGATCAGCAGATTAGTTCGGTCGTAAAAGTAGGCTTTTACCAATTACGCCTTCTCAGTAAAGTCAAGCCTTACCTACCACGCGCCGATCTAGAGCTCTAGAGATCTAAATCCATGCCCTCATCTTGTGTCGGTTGGACTACTGTAACTCGTTATAGTACGGATTAGACCAGGCCTACATCCATCGCCTGCAGCTGGTCCAAAATGCTGCAGCTCGCTTGCTAACTGGCTCATGGAAATATGAGCATATAACTCCTGTTCTGGCCTCCTTGCACTGGCTCCCAGTGAGCTACAGGATTAATTTTATGGTCCTATTGTTGGTTTTTAAATGTTTGAATGGGATGGCTCCATCTTACCTGTCAGAGCTTCTGTCTGTTCATGTCCCAAAGAGGACAACGAGGTCGGCAAATGAAATGTTGCTAGTTGTACCGAGATCACGAATGAAAACGAGGGGTGACCGTGCTTTTGCTGTTGCGGCGCCCACACTTTGGAACACTCTTCCCTTGAGCATTAAAACAGCTCAGTCTTTGAATGTTTTAAATTTCTTTTGAAGACCCGTTTGTTTACAAGGGCCTTCAGCACAAGCTGAGCAGGATTTTATTTAGTTATTGTTATTGCTATTGTTTTTAATTTAACTATGTATTTTAACGTTGTTGACATTTTGTATTGCCAGTGTACAGCACTTTGGGCAGCGATGGTTGTTGTAAATGTGCTTTATAAATAAATTTGACCTTGACCTTGACCTTATTAATGTGACAACTGTCGATCTTTTTAAACAAATATTAAATGATAAGTCTAAACAAGGCCTGTTACCATGGTGATGTGGGTTAAAACAGAGTCTCTTTCATGACGCTGAATAGGTACTTTTATAGTTTATGTGAAAAAAAAAAGGACTTGATATGTGAGAAAAATATTGCTGACATCGTTTCACACGGACACGAACGACAGCCACGCAGAAACACATTCTGCTTCTATCTGTGATCATAGCCATAAATGCTTCTCATCTGCAGCGGCACACAACCAAGAGTAGGACGTCACATTCACTACTAGATGTGAGGCAAAGTGAACTCAACCCCAAAACTGTATTATAAATTACTATTAGACCATTTAACAGTACATGTCCTCTCACTTTGTAATTGCTGTTTCAATAAATCTGGATTTGTTCTGTTTAACCCTCCTTTTGTGAATTCATCATTACTTACTTACTAATTCTCATGCCTATAATCCTGAAACACCTTGCCACTGGACAAATAGTGATTAGCTGTCTGTTGCATTAACATCAATCATTATTAAATGTTTTCAGAAGCTGAGTGTCCTTAAAGATCCCATAAAGCAAATTCAGGATTGTTGGTCTTCTAGTATATGTTAGAACATAGTGGCTGAGAACATGTGAAAAAAATGATGTGTAAAGAATTATCGAGTTAAAAGTGACAATATTTTCTCTCCAGAAGTCTTTCAAAAATGTGTGGGCGTGTCTAAAAATATGGCCTCATGATGCACAGGAGCCATAGTTAGCTCAACTCCTCCTCAAACAGTGTCGATATCAAAACTCTCAGTGACTTTAACTGTGGTCTCCCGTACACTACTGCCTTTGTTTTGCTATCTAGTTGAGATGTGTTTGTCCCGCAATAATGTCTTACCTGGATGTAAAAACACAGAAAAGCTTACATGCTTTATCTAAAATTCCAAAAGATGTGGAAATAAATTAGAGTAGAAGAACAGAGTGAGGAGCAGGAGTGTTTAAAGTTTAAAGAAAGCCATTAAAACAGTTTTTTGTATTGTTGTGTTGATTCTACATTCATCTACATGATGTTATATAAATAAATATATGTTATCAGCTTCAAGTTTATTTTCGCAATTAATTACAGAAAATTGTGTGATTCATTTGTTATTTTTTTTTTATCGATTGACAGCCCTAATGTAAACACATCATTTAATACCATTTCATTGTGCCCCTAAATTTGCACACATGTTACTAGGGGAAAAAAGTCAGCACCAAGCACTGAATATACAAAATCATAATAGAACAGCAGATTGAACATTGTAGTAGCTCCCAGTATCCGTGGAGACCCCAGAAATACAGGAACCACTGTACAATGTGTTGGCTGCTCATAATTAACAGTGTGTGTGTGTGTGTGTGTGTGTACACACCATGCGACATAACTGCCAAATTCATTAAAATTGCATTACTCATCCTGATTAGAAAATGTGTTCTTCCTCCTGTGGAGAGATGAAAAGATGAAGGGAGACCCACACATTTCCAAAATACCAGACAGAGAAAAGCAAAGATGGATGATGAAGAGATGGAGACGCATATCCCTGAATGTTAAGCTACCAGACATGGAACCAGATGGATCATGTTCGTACTGTATCATCGTATCATCGTATCATCGTACACATTTATTTTGCAAGTTGCTTTACCTACACAGAAGCCATGGCATTTTCATGAAATTGTGCAAATTTGTATCCAGATATTCCTGAACTTTTAGAAACAGTAACATTGAAAAGCAAAGAATTACTTGTATTATATGACAATTTTTGACAATGACAATTCCCAAAAAAAAAGTAATATGCTGTTTTTAAAGCTCAATCAAACCTATGCTGCCACACACACACACACACACACACACACTGCATCAGCGACACATGTACTGTAATTAAAGAGAAGAAACCCTAATCATAATTCTTCAGTCTTACAACTTTTAAAAAAATGTTTGCAGTAAAACAGATTACATGGTTTTAATGTACTACTTTAAATTCCTAATTATCCATCTTATCACGTGTAACAAATTGCGTTTAGTACCATAATTAATTCAGATTTTGTAAAGTTATATTTGGTCCGACAAGCACCTGGTGAGATGTGGGCGTTTGTAAAACATCCGATTGCAGAGCAAAGGGGGAAAAAAAATCCCCTTTCTCTCTCTTATGAGAAATTTGCTACTACTGTTTATCCTGCAGAATACAAATGACATCTATAAATAAAATAAAATAAAACAAATAAATCAAAATGAGAGTAAAAAAAGGAATTACTGTTAAAATAAAGACATCAAAAAAGAAAAAAATATAATTTATTCTTCGGCCTGTGATTAACAAAAAAAACAACAAGCTTTGTGTGTGTGTGTGTACAAGTGAAAATTAGCAGAGAATATAATTAATACTGTCCAAATGCCTCAATGAAGGGAAGCCGTTCCAGTGATTGCACTGCAATATCAAAATTAAGTCTGTGTATTTGAAAAGCAACTTAAAAACACAATGGTTGTATAATTAAAAAAGAATACCCTAAAAAAACAGTTAAAAGAAAAAAATGTATAACAAAAGTACAAATATAAAACTACAAAAACAGAGAAGATATTATATGACAATGTGTGTTGAGTAAGCTTATATGGCCAACTGAGAATGTTAGTTATAAAAGGTGATTTTAAGTATGATTTAAAGATCAACATGGGGGAAGAGCTCAGAACAAGGGCAAGTGAAAAGTGAAACAAGAAAAAAGAAATTTAAAGGTGACATCGAATGCTTGTATCACACATATATGTTAGTTATGGAGGTCTACTTACATATATTAACATGTTTTCATGATTAAAAACCTCCTAATCGCTGCAAACGAGCCGATCAAAATATCTCCTCACTGACGCTCTCGTCAGCCGCGCTGTTTCAGACCAAACAGTTGCTGTGATTGGCCAGCCAACGAGAGCTTTACAACTGTCCTGTGATTGGCCAGGTACCTGGAAGTGACGTAATAGATAGGCCAGCTCTCAGATACACAGCTCCCCCTCTGGCACGGTGGATGCTCTGCATCTCAGCAGCTACAACGAGAGTAGTTCTTCTTCTTCTGCGGTTGAATGTACGCAACCGGATGTGCCCGGACTAGTGCCCGCACCGGGAGGCGCTACGGTGGTGAGGATTTCTGATGACGACATCAAATTAAGGAAGTGCCGATCCGCTTCGCAGAGCCCAGGAAAACAATACAACACTATTTTCTCAGCAGTGGCTGAACTGTTTGTTCTGAAACTTTAGGGTTTCATAAACGAGGTAATGACGCAGATACACACACAAACGCAGCGTTAATTGGAGCTTCCGGTCTATGTCACCTTCAAAAAAAAGTACAGGAGTGTATGTGACAGTAAATATGAGAAGACAAATACTGGAAAGCAAATAAAAGAAGAATACATAGGCAAACTGGCAGAAAATCAAAGGGAAAAATATGAAGAAAATGGGTGAGAAAGAAGAAGGAGGGAGGAAGGGAGAGAGCAAGTGAGTGAGAGAGAGAGGGAACGAAACAGGAGGCTCCAGATGGAAGGTTTGCGTTGCTGGGGCGGGTTGCCGAGGAAGTCATTAAGCAGCCATTTCATCTGCGTCTGCTTGGCTAGCGAGGAATCTAATTGCATCTGAGGAGAGGAGAGGAGAAATGCCAAAGTACATTTAGATCAAAGATAGAGGACACCAGAGAGGCTGCAGTCACCATACTCTGCCTCTTCTCAACCTCTTTCCCTATTTCCTTCTTTCTCCTCCTCCTTCATCCTCATCTTGTCCTCACTTTCTGCACTTTGTTTACACTTTCACTTCTTCCCGTTATTTCACTACTTTTCTGGTTTCATCCACCTGTTTAGTGTGTGTGAGGTCTGGTGCACTGTGGGAAATCTGCTCTGACTCCAATTTCTCTAATGACTTTAAATACTGTCACTGTCACACATCACAGTTTAGGGAAATTAGGAGGACAAGCATTTCTTTCTTTTACACACTATAAAGAGCTGAGAGACCATCACTCCCTCCTAACCTCTAAGGTCGTCTCGTCTTCTTTATTCTCCTCCAATTCCTTTATCTTACCCATCCTCTACTTCCCTCCCATATACTTTTGCTCTCTGTACTTCTGTTTTCTTCTTTTTTCTCCCCTCCCAAACTTTCCTTTCCTATCCTAATATAATAATAATAATAATAATAATAATAATAATAATGATAATAATAATATGACCCCCACTCTCCTTCCATTCTATTTTTTCTTTTTGTCATTATCTGAGTCCCTGTTTCCTTTTCTGCTGCCAATGTCTTCATGTGACCGCTGTTGATTATGTGCCACAGGGAAAACAGAGGCTGGTGTGGCAGTTTGGTGGCAAGGATCTGTTTGTGTGTGTGTGTGAGTCTGCAACTGTGCCTGAAAATGGCAAACAGACCGGAGAGGAGTGTTCCTCTGCAAAATCAGGTTAACACATGATGCTACAGGGAGACTGTGATCAGCCTCCCAGCGTTGCACAAATCAAACAACAACCACTTGTTAAACTCGACACGACGCAACGCGGGGTGTGATTACAGGCAGCGGAGCCAGGATGACATCAGTGGAGGGAGGGAGGGAGGGAGGGGTAGGTTCAAATGCAGCAGCGAGAGGAAGAATTAAAAAAAGGATGTGAAGAAAGCGAGCTGGTGTGGATAAGAGAGAGCTAATGATAGAAGGAGAGTGACAATATTCAAAGAGGGAAAATGAGAAAAGTTGAGGGGGAAGTGAAGACTTTTCCACTTGTGAACTGATACAATTTGCTATCTTATCATTTCCCCTCTCTTTTTTCCTCCTCTTTGTCCCTTTTGTTCCTTTCTTCTTACGAAGTGTTGCCAGGAGGCAGAGGGGTGTTACTTTAATGTGGCTTCTATCAGTTAGTGAGGAGATATCTTTGTCCTTTTTTACCTTTTATCTCCTTGTCCCACTTTGTCACAATGAATATTAACTCATGGGGAAGAAAAGTACATCCAACTTTCACAAAGACGTTCACAGAGGGAAAAAAAAGAAGTAGAGTATTTTTTCCAGGTAGTTTTTAATGTATAAATAAGATTTTATCCCTGAAAACAACAACAGTTGTTGAAAGTGATTATATATCGGTTTTAAACTGTACCTTTCTTACAATTTCTAATCTAGAAACTTTGCTCCCAAAGTCGATACAGCAATATTATTATTGTAGCTGTTACTTCAACAAACGGCCCACAAAGTAAAGGCTAATCCATAGTTGTATTTGTCCACAAGTCTGTTTAGTTCCTGACATTTGCTTCAGTCTGACTTTAATTTATTTTATTTTTTTTCATCTCAGTGTGTTTCACAGTTACTTCAGCTAAAAACTCTTCAGGCATGATTGTAATTATAGTCGTTTCACAGTTACCTGAAATTAGTTTTCAGCTACAACATAACAGTGATGTTGTGCAATGTGCATATCTTGGAAACATTCCATGCACATTTAATTTGCCCCAGAGTTTGCAGGTTCAGTCCCTGTCTCCACATTGTTTGCACTTTAAACAAGACTCCAACAGTTGCTGATAACAGCCATCCTTATTGAACAGGGAACATGACTTCCATTGATAACAACTTCCATGAAACATGGATATAAACAATTGAACACATACTTATTAAACATAATATTGCAGTGTGATGAAACAAGGATTTTCAAACCCGAACAGTCCGCGATTACACTCGTGTGACTTGAAAGTGATTGTAAAGCAAGGCAGCACATGTGGGCAACTCAATGTGCTTTACATAAAAACGTTTAAAAACATTAACATGTACAATTTCAAGAAAACCCAATTATAACATAACTAAAACAGAGTAATAAATAGAATGAAAGGAAACAAAAAGTTAAAATTGAGCATAAATATGATGAAAAAATGACTCTAAAATGATCAAAATACTGTAGTAAGGACAACAGAAGATTCAACTTTAAATTCAAATAGGTACATTTCAGTTCCACTGGTAGTTTATTCCACTTGTGTGCAGCATAACAACTAAATGCTTCACCATATTTGATTTGAACTCTGGGCTCGACGGACTCAGTAGATTTCACAGCCCTGTGAGGTGTATATTCTTTTAATACTGTATGCCATTAATGTATTCTGGGCCTAAACCATTTAGTGATTTGTAGACTAGTGGCAGTACTTTAAAGTCTATTCTATAACTGACTGGAAGCCTGTGTGAAGACTTTAAAACTGGAGTAATGTGAGAGAGGCACATGTCACGTGATTTGCAAGTGAGAGCAGAGCAGTCAGCTGAAAGAGGAGGTATGAGACGACCTGTTGTACGATGGCCTGAGGCTCAGATCAACCTGACACTGTGGACAATTTAGTGTCAAAGAGGAACAGTACGTCAGTTGTGTGGAGCGGGAAAAAAACCAGGATGCTGAGTGTGTGTGTGTGTGTGTGAGCGAGAAAGAGAGAGAGTGGTCGTGTTTTTGTGACTTTGATTTTTAAACATCCTATTTTACAAGCTGAATTCACTCATTTGCATCTACCTTTTATTGCTATATCAACTTTTCCACCTTCCTCAAAACTAGAAACCCACCTTACGTCTCCACTCAACTGTCCTTCAGATCATCTTGTCAGCAACCTGTGAGTTTAGCTATTCTCTCATGTTATCTAGTGAACATGACCACCTGGTCACCTGAACTTTGCATTGTTTCAGTAAACTTTGATTTTTACCTAACCTATGCGTGTCTGTTCATATGTAAATAAGTAAGAGTAAGAGCTGGTTTAGAGAAAGGTACGTACCCAATATTATGTGATAAGAAAAAGCAAGAAATCTTCTTGTCTCAGCCTTTGAAAGATCTAAGAAATCCTAGCAGAACAAGATAGATGGCTGTAGGATTATTCCATACTCTTTCACTTTTACAGTTATTACCCTTGTATAAAACTTTTTTAGGGGATCGGCAGTACATTGCTTTATGACCGAAACGTAACGCTTCCTTTAATACATATATGACAACCTTTTCTTTTACAATATACAACTTCCTGGGTCTAGCAGTCATTTTTCTCCTCTCTGTTGGTAGCATTGCCATCGTTGCTGTGACACATGCTGTATATTTTAATTCTAATCCCCATATATCATCAAAGAGAGAAAGAGGTGTGATTGTTACAGTAATCCCACGGGATTGTTAATAGGCAAAAGTGAATAGGAGAGGAGGATTAGAGGGCTGTGATGGCAATATATTTTGTAATTAGCCAGTTAATAGCTTAAGCGATGGCAGGATTACCCAGGTCTTAGCTGAAAACTTGTCAGAGGCTCCACATGACTGACAGATTGCATGGAGCTGGTGGAGGGAGGGAGCTGGCAGGATACAGAGGGGAGAAGAAAAAAAGAAGTGGAGAAAGAAAAGGGCAATGGAGTGAGAAATTGGAGAAAGAATGAACATTTTTCTGGAGTTAGACTTGTAATTTATCCAGGACATTTGAGATTTCATTTGATGCATCTGTCAATTTGACCTGAGCCAGTGAAAGGCTTCGACTACATCTTTGCAGTAGTGTTTGCAGTGTTCTGGTTTTTGATCTTCTGATCTTGTATATGATCTTTTAACATGTTTTTTTGCCTTAAAGTTGTTATTATGATGGTAAAACTGATTACACAGTGTAATGGTGATTTACCATTAAAAATAAATATAAAGATTCTATTTAATCCTAATTTAACTGCATTGTTTACTTTTCAAAACAATTAACAGAACATAGGGCTGCACAATGTATCGTGATAACCCTCCCCTTTATGCACACGCTGTCCCTCACACGCCACGCCGAAGATGAGCGATAAACAGAGGGAGAGACTTTGGCCACGTCCAGACGGAAACGGCACGAAGCGTAAACAATCTTTTTCTTAGTCGTTTTCGAAAAGTTCCCCATAGACACGGCATCGTTTCAGGAAATATCTCTGTCAGCTGTAGTACATATGCCAGGACTGGAAGTTGTGCTGTAACACTCCACCAATAACGTTGTAAACATTACAGATATAATAACAGAAACAGAGACAGAATGAACTGAGCCAGGGAAAAGAAATGGAAATAATGTCCGTTTATACATTTTGTGCCGTTTCCGTGTACATATTTAGTGACTTTACAGACCCCCCTGGCCACTTTTTTTCTTCAAAAAAGCGAATAGTGACAAAAACGACTTTCTGTGATAAACCTAAATACTTTCTGAGAAGGAAAAGCACAATTCTGCTGCTCGAGTGAGATCATCTAACAGTATTTACTGCGGGCAGAGAGTCACACACTCAGGGCAACAGTGCAGACGACTGTGTCTGATCTGTTTTGTTTATTCAAGTAAAAATAGCTTTTGTTTTCTCCTCTCATTTTTCCACCAGTGATCTTGTTGGTTCACAGATGAGCCATGTCTGGTGAGAATTCTTGTATTTTTTTTTTAACCCTTTCTAAATGGCCAAAAAAAATCGCAATGTCAGTTTTTTTTAAATATCGTGCAGCTCTTTGTTGTGACTGTATGTATGGGAGTGTCAGCTCTGATTCACCTGCATTTTGTTTAATTAGATCTGCAACTATTTTAGTGCAGCTGTTACCTCAGTCAGTGTCAGATCGTTGGTTCACAGAGAGAGAGAGCGAGAGCCCACGTTGTTGTTTCCTCATGTAGTAATTCTCTATAGTCTCCCGTGTGGTTATTTTGGATTTAGTTTTGCAGTTTTGGTTGTAGTTTGTTTTTGCAGTGTCCAGACCTGCTCAGCCCAGACTTTTTCCCTGGCGCCTTTTGTTTTCTTTTTGTAAGTCTGTTTTATGTTATTTGCTTAGCACCACTGGTGTGGGAATAAATACCTTTTTTTTAACTCTTACCTGGCTGTCTGATTTCTATTTTTTGGGTCCCGTTTCCTGCGACACCATGACACAATTACCTACTATCCATTATAACAGGACCAGTACCAGTGTATCTTTCCAACAGTGTCCAAACAGGAATTGCTAGGGACATGAGAATTAACTTTGCCTCTTTAATAGAGTGCAATTTTAATCACTTAACTGACATTTCTATTTTTATAGCTGATGATTTGAATACAAGGTTAATAGATTTTTAAGCACAGTGATGGATGAGGCTGTTCTACAGTAATATGTGATACAGTGTGAATTTCTATGCAGAAACAGCACTTTACTAAGTGGTAGCCATTTTAAAGCATTATGTTTTGCAGTAAGATACCATATTATTTGGATGAAAGGGTGGAGCTGGCAATGAAATCAAGAGTTGGAACGTTCTCAGAGCACAAGAAATGCCCTAAAACATATCATAACATATCATATCATATCATATCATATCATATCATATCATATCATATCATCTATCTGACTGTGTTGGTTTACTGGCATTACAAATCAAGTGGAGAGTGATTTCATATAGACTCAGGCCAGGGTGATGCAGGATATGCGTGCTGTGTGTGACAACTGTGTCACTGATCTGCTGCAGGTCACACAATTCTGTTTTTTTTATAACAGAGCATGTCTGCTGCATACCTGCTGCAGAGCTGTTGCTGTGTTTTACGCTGAGTTCTCCTTTGAAAATAGCCATTGCATTATTTCTAAACTCATACTCCTAATTATGCGAAATACTTATCTGTGCTCAACTAAATTACTCTTCACTTTAAATCCGTCGGCCCTTTGTTGAAAAGATTAGATTCAGGGAACTGAAAAGGCTGATTTTACTTGTACAGGACTTGTTCTGTTTGTGATATTTGCAAGGGAAATGGGAAAAAAATAGACAAGATGTATTCCAAAAAGCAGCTCCTGAAGCGCACCTGAGCTGAGACTCTCATGTGGAGAGTGGACTGCTCTAATCAGTGAACATGCGCGTCTTAATAAAAAGCCCTGACCCTGGCCCTAAATACAAACCAGCGGACTCACCCTCTTTTGGCAGTTCAAGTGAAAACAGGTTCCTGGCATTTGAGCTTTCTCTACAATCTTTGCTTCATTCCCTCATTGTAATCACACATCACAGACAGTGGGATCAAAGTCGTGCTCCACATTGCTCCCTGTGGACCTCTGCTGTAATATGCATTCACAGAGGTAATAAGCTTGTATAGATCGAAAGCTTCAGTCGTTTGTGTCTCAAACAAACAAAAACTCCAACACAATCCTTTCTCACCCCCATGGGCATCCATCAGCTCGAGAAGCAATTTAGAGCCATGCACCATTCAGTTATCAGCGGAACGATGTATCTGAATGCTTTTTTTAATTGTTTATCTTAAATCTGAAGTTCAGTCGAGCGTGAGAAACAAAGGACTTACAAGGCAGAATTTGTCCTTCTTTGTGATGCATCATGTTTCTTTCACAGAGTAAATCACAAATAAACTATAATGATGCGTGGATGAAGCATAGCAGTCACCATCTCATCAAGCACAGTTTGATTTTGGATAATTGAGCCCTGCGTACAAAAACCTTGTTATGTGTTTTGTTTGATGAGGCTGATGTTTATTTGAGTAGCATGCATATTTTACTAGGAACATATTGTCACAGTGACACTGTTGGCTTGACTACACTTAACTATGCTGCCTTTAACAAGCTACCTACTCACAAATTATACAAAAACATGACAGCACAAAAAACCTGTATTCAAATTCAAAAAAGTTTGATAGCTTTTCTAGTAAAGTTTTTTTTCTCTTTGCTGAAAGGAAAAAAAACATATACTGTAATCTGTGTCCTATAAGGCAATTTCTCTTTCTTGTGATTTATGTTCTTCTTGAGATGATTTATTCATGAAAACATCTATTTAAAGTGAAAGAAATGGAGGGGCAGCTAGTGAGAAATCCATGTAACCATTTAGTACTTCTGGCTCTAAGGACAAACAGGAGCTTCTGGTTTATGGGAATAAGTTGCTGGGAATTATCTGGTTAAATGTTTGCCACGTTTCTCTGGCATGCAGGCAGGCCTCCCTACCACACATTTACCTATGTAGATAAATGGAAAGACAGAAATGTTATCATTCATCTAGGGAACTACATAGAAGCAACCTGAAATTCCATCCATCCATCCATTTCTACCATTTTATCCTCCACATAAGAGTCGCAGGGGGCGCTGGTGCTAATCCCAGCTGACATAGGGCGAAGGCAGGGTACACCCTCGATAGCTCACCAGTCCATCACATCACAACACTTCAAATAATGTTGACTAAAGGCAGACCTCAACATTTAATCCAAATGCCACAGGTTTATAAGGTGCAGACCATTTGTATATGATTCAACACTGTGTTGTCGTACCTGGGTACAAGACTTGGACGTGTTCTCTTCTTTTTTCTCTTTTTTGGTGTTTTATGTCAGTTGGCATACATAGTGTTGCATTACTGCCTTCTTCTGGATTGAGTCATGCATTACCAGATCATTTCATGCTACACTGTTAACTGCCTCACAAGTCGTGCTCTTCAGAGACAAAGACTCATGCATTGACTGCACAGATTTGAACATGACATCTCTGACTTTATTTGATCATATGACTATTTGAATATACGTACAGTATATTAATGTTTCCGTAGTTCAAAATTCATGACTGTAGGTATGAATGTGAGTGTGAATGGTGGTTTGTCTCAGTTTTTTGGCCCTGCATGGACAGGTGAAATGTCCATGGTGAAAGCTGGCTCTCAGTCATTGTCAAGTGTGATGGATGGACAGGTATGCACAACTGAATACGAAAGACTTGCCTTTTTAGAGGCAATACAGATGATAGAAAGAGACTGATAACTGTATAAATTATTTATTTTGGAAACACTCCCATCCCTCCGTGCAGTCACTATGGTGGGAAAAAATATGACAAAATTAAACAACATCATTTGGCATATTTTTCTGGGTACCCCCCTCTCAATGCCCACTGGGAGGCCTTGGACCTCTGAGCAAGAGCTAGTACCATGTTGCAATGATGCAACGCCAGCACCTGCTGTTTTATCGGCTCCTCCAAAGAAATGTTTCCTAGAACAGGTCCTTATCCTCTATGGACCAATTAGAAATATCCCCTTTCTGTTGTTTCCTGGTTTCTGTTTAGTATTTACCAATGACAGATGGTCGCATGTAAAAAAAAAACAACTATATATATATGTGTGTGTGTGTGTGTATCACATTGAAATTGGGTGACGTTAGAATGGAATTAGATTTGTGTCAATATCTTCAAATAACACTTTTCTTGAAGCAAGCAACACAAACATTTAATCGATTTATTCATTAAAAATATTGTATTGTGTATTGTATATTGTATTTGTTTTGTTCGCAATGATTGGAATTTCGATGGCTCAGACTCTTTTGCATTTGCACTCCCACACTTGTTCTTTGCGCTCCCTGATTTGTTCTTTGCGATTCTGACCATGTGTAACAAATAAGACTGGACTCAGATGCAGGACAGTGGTAAGTAACAGTCTTTATTTAAACACGAAAAAACAAGGCTGGCAGACAGGAACGAAGATCCTCAAATAGAGTATGAACGCAGGCGCGGGATCGACGCGAGACTCACTTGACTGGAATAGATTAGCAGAGTTCAACAGCGGCACAGAAGCACAGAAGTCGGGGATTTCCACAATAAAATGACATGGACAAACGGAGCATGACACCATGGGCATTCGCCAAGTTTTCCTTGACAACATCCAGCAAAATAATTTTATCTAACGTTTGTTAGTGGAATTATTGAGATGTTGTAAGATACTTACAATTAAACTTACTTTCCAGATGGACAGTGACTCCAAGCCCATGACTACTTCCAGTCTATTGAGCTGTCCCTCCAAAACTGAGTAGCCAATCAGCAGGGAGCTTCCTAAGACCCGCCCATGGCCAGAATCGCAAACAAAAACCAGTGCAAAGAACAAATCAGGGAGCGCTAAGACAAAAACGTCGGAGCAAACAAATTTCCAATCCCTGCAAACAAAAAGTGTATTTTCAAACAAATAAAATACAATTAAATTTAATCGATATTTTGTATGTTAATGCAATATTGACACAAACCTAATTCCATACATTAGATGTTTAGAGTTCTAACAGGAGCATGTGTTCAAATGAGAAAAGTACAGATTGCTATTTTAATATTTACTCAGCCGTTTAGTCTCAATGCGTGTTCTCCTCTGTAGAGGTGAGGTTGTATCTTGTTTCCATCTCTTCAGACGGTAGCCACCACTGTGCCATAGAAGAGCTGCAAGCATGTAATCTGTTGTTTGACAAATATCTCAGTAGAGTGTGAGTGTGCTCCACACTGAGCCAGGTGTGCGGCTGCCTCTTTCTCTCTGTATGCAGCGGGGGGATGGCTCTCCACAAATCACTTTGAATAAGAGCACACGCCAAATGAGCCGAATGGAGATTGCAGGAGGACGGAGGGGAGAAGGAAAGAAAGAATGAACTGGGGAAACAAAATGAAAAAGCAAAAAAAAAAAGTGTCAAGAGAAATTAAGAAGTGGCTATAAGATGCAGAAAAAGAAAAGTGCATCTGGGAAAACATGAAGCGGGAAAGAGTGCAAGGAGCGGAATTGAATCAGAATAAGCTTTATTAAGTATGTGTGCACATATAAGCATTTGATTTGTTTCCCATTGCTGTGTCCTTAGACATACATATTAAAACACTGTTTTTGTTGTTTATTACACACACACATACATGGACCATATGTGTGTGTATCCATAGTGAATGCATGTGTACTACATACACATATAAAGAAACACATTGTACACTCACACATCAACATGTATGTATGTGTATATCGTACATATGTACACATACATATAGAGCAGTGACACACACAGTAACTGATGCACAGTGGTCCCTTGTTGAGTCACTTTCCTGAGTCATAAACTGAAAGGAAATAAAAGACATTCACAAAAGTAATCAATAAAAACAGCTTGTATACCCCCCGAAGCGTGCAATAGACAAATCCGGCAAAGTACCGGAAGTAAACAAGCTGCTATTCCTGCGGTGGCGTCTCCCTCCAGTATACGCGCGATCAAATGGGAATGGAAGTGTACATTTCTACTTTTACCTGTACTTTTTATGCAGCGTTAATTTTGACAACAGTGTCTAAGATGTCGGGAATAACCTGCGCAATTCTCGGCTGCTCCAACAGCAGTGGGAAGCTTCAAAATTGGATAAAAACAGAATGCGAACTACACAAACATTTACCTCATGAAGAGTGCCCCTGTCTGCAGCCGTACGGTCTGAATCGATTCCCTGGGCATGCAGAGGACCACGAGAGGACCACGATGTTCCCCAAAAATATTAACAGAGGGGACTTTGTTCCCAACAGCAACAGCACGATCACTTTTGGTGTCTGTAATTTTACATTACATTGTCATCTGCTTAGTAACTTTAAACATCATAATTTGCTACTGAGTAGGCCTACAATTAGAATTCAAATCCAGACATCTCAGCTGCAATACGCTGCAGCAGGCACAGGTTTGGAGAAGTGACCGTGACCACTGTGCAGAACAGAGCAGGACAGTAGAGAGTGACAGACGACGTGCCGCCGCAGTAATGGCGGCGCCGCTAGATGGCCTGAAACATTTTTGCTACAAAAACACACTAACTCATGAAATACATCAGACCACAGTGTTCAGTGTATATTATGCAATTTTGTGTGTGTCTGTGGGAAAGAGGGAATAAAGTGCCTGGGAGGAAGAAGAAAGACGCCAAAGAAAGTAAACAAAATTACACTGTTTTCAAACTAAACATCTTTTTTAACATGTAAAGATTCCTCTGGTTTTGTTGTTGTACATTTTGTCAACAGCTGACAGAAGAAAATGATGGGTAGGAACATGAGATGGATACAAAGGAGAGGGAGTGAATGGAAAAAAAGATGGCAGATAGAACTGGGATTGCTTGACAAGAGGGAAAAGAGCACAGAGCATGGACATTCCCTATCCTTATCTACCATCATGTTGGTTTCCATTTCTTCTGGTCTCCTCCTCATTGTCCTCTACATTTCCTTTGTAAATCATCAGCCAAATCACCGTAGCGAATAAGGCAGACTGAAGGACGACACTCAAGAGTATCAATGTGGCAGATTGCAGGAACACAAAACACTCATCCTGCCTGTCTTTTTGCAGTGTTGTCTCTGAAGTGTTGTGAATGAGTGCTGTGTAACTCTCTCTCCAAAAGAAAAATGTTTGCACACAACTCTACTGCATTCTTCATTATTTTTATATTTTTTAAGAGACACACTTTCTCCCAGATTACATTTGTTTTTGACATATCACCAATAGTCAGGTTACTTGACCAAGGGGAGGGGTTCTAATAATAGCCCCTTTCAGACCTGTTTTTAAAGAGATAGTTCAGAATTTGTCAGAATTGTGATTGTATGAGTTACCAACACATAGTCAACACCGCTGATGTGCAAAACACACCCAAGATGTCTCCACTTGCCTCAGGACAATATTTCAACCTGCTGAAGTCCTTAAGACTACAGTATGCAGTTTTTTGTAGGCTATCGTCCATGAGACATCAGCCCAACAGGTCAATACCAAACATTGGAGAACATTGTGTAGAGAATGTCGTCATGCAACAGGGAAAAAAAACATGATCTTTAAACTCAACCACAATAATAATCAATAAATGATATCTGTGGTTGGGAGGAATGTGCAATGGCACAATGTTATCATATAGAGTAGGTTTCGCTATCGCCACAGTGACATTATAGAGTGTTGCCCTGTTAGTCTGAAAATAGAAGCCTTGACCCAGCTTTATCAGGGCGCAGATCACATTTAGATAGCATAGGTGTTATATTCGCACACTGAGCTTGAGCTTCATTGTGTGGATCTTCCTTTTATCTTATCTTTGATAATTGAGAGTGGATGGTTGTGCATTTAATCACTGACTCTGGCCTCTAATTGCAGAGCACATACATAGGAGCACATATATCACTAGAGCTAGTGGGGATAGGATTTTTTTAATATAAAAAGGGCAAATCCAAAGTTATTGGTACTCATAATTTAAAACTCCCTGCAATTGACATTAGACAATAAGGGCAGACACTTACTTCAACACTTAAGTTTAAAATAGAATCTGGATTGTGGCTGTAATGTTCTTCTGTTGTCAGTGATCTCCTGTTCAGTGTCCATTAGACACAATTAGCCAGTTTATATGGTAACAATTAATAAAACTGTAAAAAAGTAATGAAACTGTGATATTTGTGGTGTATTAGGGAGGGGTAACATGGGCGTGGGGTGTTTGAATGTATGTGAATGAATTACGGGTCCATATTTTGTTCACACTTGACTTTTGAATAAAGTGATAGTCCAAATACACAAACACAACCACATACAAAACGCACTATTATGCACTATATTCAGGAGACAGTGGATCTGCAACAACCATAGCGCACACGCACACCACTGCGCATCTATAGGCTACTGCATCATTACCACCACATCTTCCGTTATGTCACTCAGCAACTGCAATTTCACAAGCCACTATATGACACAAAAACAAGCTTCCACATAAGCATAGGCGTCAGCTACGCGGGGAACACATCCCCGGCACTATTTACTGAACAGTTTTGTCCTCACCACTTCTAAAATTTTTTATCAATGTATCATTAACACTCAACCTACCATAAATGATGTACCTCTTCGGTGAAGGTCTTCCTCTTGAAATAATTTCCTTCTTTTCTCCAAACAATCGCCGTGAAAAGTGCACACGAAGGAGATCAGAAACATGATAGATCGGTGGTGTTAATGCAGTGGCCATAGCTTACTTCTAAACCCACCAAAGGTTTAAACGTCGTTGATGACAACAGCGGGGGCTAGCACCAGACACATCGCTGGGCCTGGGGCGTTCTGTCACTATGCATCACATTTTGATTGGCTGATGACACACGTCAGTTAAAGTTATAACCAAACAGGAAATGGCAGCTTCAACGAAAGGCCAACAATACTACTAAAGCAGGTCCACGGAGCTATGATGCGTTTAATGACGTATGGAAAATCCAGCTCAGCTTCACAAAAAATAACCATATTCTTTCTGGAAATATAATCATAACATACTGAAAAAGTAATTGAATTCAGACACGTTCAGTCACACATCAATTTGATTATTAAAAAATAATAATAATAATAAAAAAAATACTTTTTTGATATTGTCAGGTCCAGCAGAGAAGGCCCTGCTGGCCCTGACAGCCCACCACTGGTTATATGTGGCATATAGTGCGATGTCTGGGTTAAGCAATAGAGAGTGCAAGTTTTTCTTCGCGGTATCGTTTGATATAGGCTGTGTTTGGAGAGAATCAGCTGTTTCTGTGTGTGTGTGTGTGTGTGTGAGAGAGAGAGACAGTCAGAGAGCTGCAGAGCTGGGAGATGAATCTACGGAACGATATGTCATGTAAATCGCATTGGGGAAAAAAAGGCAACATTTGTTTTTGACAGTCAATGTTGATTCTGTCGTCACACACTGATCAAATCTCTGAATAAACAACAGCGGTGAATTTCAAAAAATATGTGAAATTGAGTAGTTGGAAGAGGAAATGTCTTCATAACAAATGCTTGACCTGTGGGCCACTGACTGTCTCGTCTGGTCAGTCGGGGGCCAGTCAAGTAAAAAAAAAAAAAGCCCAACTTTTTTGGGAAAAGCAACAGTTGTGGTGGTTATGAGCTCAAAAGGACATATCAATATGCCGTATTAATTCCTTTTTTTATATGTACTCTTGCCTCGTGTGAGCTTTTCTGTCTTTTATACATTATTCTGTACAGCACTTTGGTCCACTGTGTTTGTTTTGTGCTTTACAAATAAAGTTGGATTGGATTGGATAATTTCAAAATATAAGTGCTTGTTTTAATATGCAACAAAAAAATAAATAAAAACTAATCTATTAATTTAAAAATAAAAACATATAGAAAAGACGTGTTACAACTTGATATTGTTTGTAGGGCCACATGTGGCCCCAGGGCCGCCAGTTTGAGACCCCTGTCAAAACTAAGCCATTTTGTGTACCAGTAGGTCAAAATGTTAATTAGATCTTCCTGGCTCAGAAAGCAAACGCAGGTTTCATGCATTACTGTAACCCCCAAAGGGACTTTAACAGATTCCAGGAACAACACCTGAAGTCTCTGTCCAGAAAAGCTCAGTCATAGGAAGAGCTAAGATACTGCACAACACTCTCAGGCTCCCAGGCCTCTGGTAGAGTACCCAAGATTAGAGGAGAAACAAGACTGCCCAAGTGTCCAAATGGGAAAATGTTTACATATACAGTATATCCTTTATTTAACCAGGTTAAAGTGTTATTGATATATAAAATAAAATGATTTAATAAGTTCATGAATGACTTGGCCAAGAAGGCAGCAACAACTGGGAGGCTGTATATTCCCCATGATCAGCTGCTTCACTGCTGTTGCTGTAACAAGTACATAATACAAAGATGTAAGTCTTTTTAAGTCATCATCAGGTCACCATTACTCTTGATCTTGTTGGGCTTGACTGTGGCAGATTAGACAGTTGACTATCACTTGGTGATTTTCCCTCAAAGAAAACAGATGGAACAGTTCAATTGTGTGGCTTTATTTTATATAAGTTGTTTTTAACCAACCACAGGCTTGCTGAGAGAATGGATTAGTTATTTAATTTTGAAAATGTATTTAAATCACATATATTCAGGGAATCCTCAGACTCTGAGGTAGAGTCAGAAGATTGTAAGTCTGAACAATGGGTGATGGCATTGGCCCCCAGCTGGTTAACTCCTGTTAGGACACCCATACTGATGCTGCACCATTTACAACAGCAGAAGCGTCAATGAAAAAAATAAAAAAATTGCCTGTCCTCTGGAAAACAGCTTGTGGTCTGAATTTCTTGCTGTTTTTTTTTTTTTTTGGTCAAAACCAAACTGTCTTTGGACTGACACCATGACATTTGACAAAAAATCTTTGTTGCGTTGCAAATAATTCATTGGTCATTACAAATTGTTTGGTTTGAGACCCAAGAGCTTCCATTGTCATTCATCAAGATTAATGAAATTGTTTCTGCCAAAAATGTCACTAAGAGCTACTGTAGCAGTTAGTAGCTACTGCAGACTGTCCCTATAGCTGTTAAAGTCAAAGCATTAGCTGTGGTTAAAGACTTGTTTGAACATCCAGGATCAATTGAAAAAGGATCCTCCTCAGGTTATTTTTTCGCTGTCTCCTTTTTTTCTCATCCATTTGTCAAGCCAGCTATACTTCTGCAACTTAATAAACAAACGATAGAGCTGGACCATTTATGTATCCAGTATGGGTTTAGATTTGGGTCACATGGGCAGCCATCCAGGTCAACATCTTGTTGGGAAGCAAAAAAAGGATATTTGTGCGATTGGTTTTCTGTTGCTAATTTGCATGATCATGTCAACGATGCCATGTCACCATGTGGGTTGGAGTAGGCACCATGAATCTTAAATGATTTGTGAAGGGGTGAGCTACAGCCTGCTGTCTTTTACTCCTACTCTTCCCACAGGTTAAAAAAAAAAAAAAAACAGCTTAACCCCAGCTTTGGTGTTGTGTTGTTGGTGGGTTTTTTTTCTTTCCCCAACTTGACATCACAATTTACACACAGGTGAAAAAAGACACCACTGGACAGACCAACCACTAGCAATACGAATGGTGTAATCACCTTTTTTGGTGGCTGCACCTGGTTTTAAAATCCTGGCTGTACCTGATAATTTCAGTGTGAAAGAGGCATCAAAGAAGAGGTGGAGAGCAGCAGGTCTGCCCAGGGCACCATATAAGCTAGAGCCACCACTGCTTTACACACACACAGACACACACACACACCAGAGAGGAATACACCCTTAAAGCAGAGATGATGCCAGAAATTAGTGAAATAGCAAGTCAAGGAAAATGGCTGAAGAAGTACCGCTATAATTTTCATCTCCCTACATGACCTTCTGTGTTTTGGAGATGAAGCTTTGACAACAGTGTAGCTCAAGCTTGCTCTAAATAGCAAACCAGGCATACCAATAATATATTCCAACTTACCGCAGTGGCACCTACAGGAGTTAATGTACAGCAGGATGCATGCAGGACATAGAGACTACCGTGTGTGGGATGAATGTCCACTGCAGCTAAATACACAGGAGCTGTTTCTTGATCTAATTTATCTGAGTAGTTATTTCTAGAGAACATCAGGGTGACATAAAAGCTGCACTGACAGTGCAGAACAGAGCAAGTTTTAATGTTGTAAATTATATAGCACAGCTTTTATGCATAAAGTAAAATGGCAGATTATCACAGGGCCACCGTTAAGCTAAGCATTCCCTGAGGAAACATAGCCTGACTGTAGAAGCTGCAGCTGTCTCTTGTGTGTGAGAGTATGTGTATTTATTTCAGGAGAAATTACATTGGATTTAAAATTCTGTCTCAAATGATATTGAACAATTATGAAAATCGGATAAACTGTTTCTGCTTTTGCTTCATGTTAAGATTTATTCTTAGCAACATTTATCCAAAACTCTGATCTTTCCTCTTTCTATTCTTAAGTCATGAATGCTTGGAAAAACTACTTATCTAATTCCATAGCTGCTATGAACTAGAAATATATTTGACAGGCACATTTATGAACATGTTTCCATGTTTTATTTATAATGAGAAGCTTGTGTGAAGGTTTCATTGAAAGTTATGTCTTGCAAATCCCAGTCATGAACAAAACAGGATAGTTTACATAAAATGCTGCCTTCAGTGATTCAAGTTCTGGTCTTTTTGAATACCTAACTTTTATAAATGCTGCTATTTTTGTTAAGAAGCTGATAGTGACAATTAAATTAATGAGAATTATCCAATATTTGAGTGAAAGTTCAAAGTGCTGAACTGGCTTTAAATAAAAAAATAAAATTGAGCAAATAGAAAATACAAGTTGTTTGTATTATAATACTTTAAATAGACACAATTATAATGTATATTTATAGACACTATATTTAAATGGAAATGTATTTGCAAATATGAATATACAATATTTAAAATAGAATACTTGGTGTAGATGACATAGCATTAATACATAAAATGGAATAACAGAGAAATCGGAATTGATGAAAAGTGAAAACAAATCTCCAGATATCTAATTTAACATTAAATGTTCTGTGTATTGCCATGAATTTTGGCAA
The DNA here is from genome assembly GCF_958295425.1 of Solea solea. Classification (NCBI taxonomy): domain Eukaryota; kingdom Metazoa; phylum Chordata; class Actinopteri; order Pleuronectiformes; family Soleidae; genus Solea; species Solea solea. Next base: position 9,914,080 of record NC_081141.1, on the reverse strand, counting down.
TACACAATACACTTTAGCAATATTCTTCCTAAAGGTCTAAACTATTCAAGTAAAGACAAAACAAAACAAAAGGGGAGAAGCACATTTTTTTGTGAATATTAAAATCAAATTGTTAAGTAATCACTGGGGTAGGTTGTATGTAGGGTAAAATGAGCATTAAACAGTATATTTAATTAATGACATATTTCTGCTTTTTCTTAACAAACACCATCGCATAATGCAGATGAGTCAACACAAGAAGGAGACTGAAGTTAAACTCACTGCCCCTTTTCTCGTGTTATTGACCCTTTGTGCTTGGCCTTTGTGAAAATAGATAGCACGTTTTCACCCAAAGCTGCTGCATTCAGGTCTGTAATGATGACATAGCTCTTCCCTAATGGAGCCTCAGCCTTGACTTACTGTATGGTGCCTGATTTACAAATCAATTCATTGATCAGTGGGTTGATTTATGCCTATAGTGCCCTCTGGCTTTCTATTCTGAGCTCTCTGACAGCTGTACAATGCTCACTCATGCTCTGTTCATCTTCCTCTACCCCTTCCAATCTCGTTTTCCCTCTCTCTCTTCATTCTTCCCTGTCCAAAACTCTGGTGTCAGGCTTTTTCTTTTTCCCTTGAAGGGGATGGAGCAGCCTATCTCGTTGTATCCCTGACACAATAAAATATTACGCTACAGGGATCGAGAGCTCTCGCTCCTTCAAGCGCCAACACGTAAATCTCTCCACCTCACTGCTGGCAGCTGCCTAAACATACACAGCCATTCCTCTGTGTGTAAAATGCCTTTTTTTTCTCTCCCCTCTTTTCAAAAGCTAGAGGATGCGCTCTCACTAAATGGGCTCCAAATGGAATTGAACCTTGAACCCTTTGTGTCTGAGGGAGACCTGTAAATCTGATCATTGATGGCTCATCTCAAACCCACAGCTGCATCCCACCATCCACTTCTTCTGGCCTGACATGAATAGGGATATAAATTGCTGTGACTTTGTGAAGCAGCAATAGAGTCAGAGGGTACTTTAAGAGATACGGCTGTAAAAATAAATAAAAATAATAAAAACACATAGATAAATGACACAGCAGCAGACCTGACACACACAGAGATGAAGTTTGGAGGAGAGACAAAAGACAGGGAAAATGGTATCAGTAAAGAGTAAGTTTTAAAGTGTAAATTGGATCAAAATAAATAAATAAATGTGGCACCACAATCTCCCAAACATATCATGTTCCCATACAACTAAATTGCATTCCTAATTGCAATATGTTCTGAGGAACATATTTTTTGAATGAAAATTATTTTACTCACATTTACAGATGAACATATAAATCTAGTAGTACATTAACAGCACTTTTGACAGAAATCAGTTTGATGAAAATCATTTCCTGGAAATGAATGTGGTTAGGTTAAAGCCCAGTTCACGTAACATTTCCATCCTGATAATCTGGATACTGACAAGGTTTGCGAGTTGCAGCTAATTGCCCCTAATCGACACAGTGAACTTCCAGATGCATCACAGACCCGACTCTTGTTTCTAAGATACTTAAAATTTAATCAGTCTGCCACCCCAGCCAATCAGACACCAGGACAGGGTGAAATGGCTGAAAAACAAACAGGAATACAATTTTACTTTGTCAGAGAAAAGAAGAGGGAGAAGGGAAAAGAGAAACACAAACCACATTTTTTTGTCTTTGTCAATTAGATTTAATTAGTCCATGTGTGCAAAAGATGAATAATCGTATTGTGAGCAGTATTCACAGAATTAGATTTACTCTGTGGTATCATTTAAAATAGTTTATGGTTATTCAGCCTTCTACCATCGGAGTTGTAATGTCTCCTCTCTCTCGTTTATGTGCGTAGACATGGGTCATATTTTCCATGAAGGACCACACATTTCCTGTTAAGTTTGTTTTTATAAATGTCAAACCTGGCATAGGAAGTGGCGTATGCCTTCTTTTGTACGTACACAAGCTTTATAAGTGTGTCAGTGGTCTCAAACTGTGGTCTGCTGTCTGTTGGTGGACACCTCTCGTCTCGACCAAAGTTTCCACCTTTTGGCAGGGGGGAAACAGACTGAGGTGAAGATAAATTAGTGGAGAGATAACCTGCATGTTTGCATATGCAAACCATAAATTTCAATATGGCTCCAGAGGCTCTGTCAACATGTTAACTCTGGTTGACTGACAGCTTAATGATTGGCACTTAGAGGGAAAGAGAGGAGGAGGTTGGGGGCCAGAGATGGATGGATTCATGGGGAGAAGGTGGAGTTAATGAGAGGAAGAATGGGATGGAGACACTTATGGTTGGAAACACTTCAGGATGAGTGATGAATGAATACATGGACACATGAGTGCACATATGGATCTGTGGATGGATGAACAGAGTGGAGGAGTCAATGAAGAAAATAATTAAAGTTCCTTTATAAAGTGGTTCTAAACCTATAAGTTACTCCAATTTTTTTGTATAATTAACTGGATAATAAAGTAAGATAATGCTTAGATGATTGATAGCCTTTAGGTTGTATTACATCACTCATTCTTATTGTACATGTTTCTGCTAGAAGCCAGACTTTAAACTAATATTGGATTGGATTACACAGCAGTCTGTTTTGTTATTCCTTTACATTAGTAAAACAGCTTTTCTCTGAATTGCATGTGAATTGTGTGGTATTGTGCTGCTATATCGGCTTTGATTTGATGATACCTAATGTGGTGTGTGGGAAAGTTTATATAATTTATTTTTTTATAAGAAGTCGCCTTTGATATAGCTTTTCTACATCAGACACCATAGGTTCTCTTACACACCTGTACCACAAATATGAACTATGGGGTATGGGATTTGCAGAACAACTTGACCAGTGGATCTCACAAAATCTGTTACACTAAAATCCTTTATTAACCGAATTATTAGCCTTTGCACCAAGACCATAACAGACTAAGCATTTGGAAATATAACTATAATTTGGCTGATCCATAGGTATACTTGTTTATTTCTCATTATTTATTTCTGTTTTTTCCCCAGACATCATCTGAGGGACATTTAAGATGGACTCACCTGTGCATACACTTTGTTTTTAATGCTTTCAGGGTGGGCAGGCCTGACGATCGGCACTGTAGGTAGCTATGGAAGTCTAGCAGAGTATAGTGTCTGTCATGGAAGACTACGGAAGAGTCAGATAGAACAGCTACCGGGAGAACAGCCTTGTTTGAGAGCTCCATTTAAGCCATGAAATGTTTGAGCTCAACACATAAATGTGATGTTTGCTAGCACTTGTTAGCATGTTTGCATTATCTGTTTTGGTTGGCCGATGCGCTTGCTCGGAAAGTTGAACATCGTCGGCAACGTGTGACAACAAGTGAAGCAATAAACCCATAATTCAGTTCAGCACATTATGATGCTCGTGAGTCAGGGGTGTTTCAGGGGATGCCTCCATCGTGTATTGGGGTGGGTCAAACTATCGATTTGATGATATATCATTGTCATTCAATATTTTAATTAACAAATTAAGCTCTGTCAAGTAAACAGTCCCTGCCAGTTTCACTTGCCAGGCGTTGCTACTTAATGTCTCCTCATGGCGGTGCTGCTTAAATGAATGAGGGAAATATGGTTGGAAGTTATCTGGTTGAAGAAGAGGGAGTAATGGTGGAAAAATCTACATTAAGAGATGCTCAATCCACATTCAACACATAGATTTGATGCATTTTGTTCTCTGTGTTGTGAATAAATAAAGAAATCCTGCTCTTTCAACATTTAACAGACAGTTTGTCTTCTTCAGTTAGATATTGTGATGAATCGCTATATGATTGTCTTGCAGTATATTGATTATCACAGAATCATGACATTATTGGTCACCATGTGGACCATGTATTGCCTATCATATCGTACCATGAGGTACCCTGTGATTGCCACCCCTACTGTATGTGTGAATCAGCTGTAAAGTTGACAGCAACATTTTCATAAAAAATAGCAAATGGGTGCCAACTATGCTTACAATGGATCTTAAATGTGGAAGAACATTTGTGCTTGTCCAATCTGTCTAATTTAGTTGGGGATCTGGACACAATGATAAATGTTGAGTGAATAAACACATATTGATATGGCTATTTAATTCAGAAAAGTGTACAGAAAAGTCTGTAACCTGTGACACAATAAAGGACAATTCTAGCACTCACTCTTAATGTCTCAAAGTAGGCTTTCAGGGCAGCTCCTCTTCGCTCCACCATAATTCAAACCATGATAGACTTAATTGTGCATCAAAACTCAAGAAATGTTTTGTTTGTTCATTGTTGGCTATTGTAAAAATTGCAGCCTCCATAGTGCTGACCAGACTCCTGGAATACAAATAAGACAATCAAGTCATTAAAGTTATTTAAAAAAGAATTTCACCTAAATTGTACACACTAAACTTTTACCTTGTTACAAATATGTTTACTAAAGTAAATGAGAAATAGAATCAGGAAAAACATGAATAATCAAAAGTACATATGGAACCATCAATAGAAAACCACTTAACTCTGAACCACTGAATTCAGCTGTTCTTTCTTATTTCTTAGCAAAACATTATGACTCCCTTCTATGTGCCAAAAAGAGGGAGTTGATGGTTCGTCAAGACTCCAGGGAAGCTGCAAGGCACATCAGCACCTGGTTGTGCCATGATGTGTTTTAGATTGGCTGGAGCAGGGCAAAGAGGGCAGGTGTGGTCTTTTCCATACCACTGCTGCAGGTTGGTTGGAGATGGAAGGACATCGTAGGTGGTGCGTATAACAAAGACAATTTCCTCTTCTCAACCCCCTCCCACCACATTAATTGTCCCTGCTTTGACAGCTGGGATCCACTTCCTTCCGGTTACCACAGTAGGAGAGGTCCTGGCAATTGGAACCCCCCTCCCACATAGTCAAGTGTTGGAAATGCATCTGGGAAGACCCACCCATTTTTTCACAAATGAGCTACTTAAGCTCTCCAGCTTCTCAACCCTAAAGACTGGAATCTCATAGATGGTCAAGGGCCACAGAAGTCGAGGAAGGAGACCAAATTGGAAGCACCAGAGTTTTAGCCTACCAGGTAGTAAGGACTTCTGGATGGATTGTAAGCCACTGATGGTGTATTGACTTATCTTGTCCACTTCGTCTCTGTTCTTGAGGGTTGTGTCGTACCATCATCCAAGACTTTCAATTGGTTTCTCCACCACCATTTGTATGGGCTTGTCACCAATGTAGAAACTGGTTCTGACAGCTTGCCTTTTGTGATGGAAATACTCCTGCATTTGCTTGGCTTGAGTTCGAATCAGGCCCACTCGATGTTTTGCGGCAGCTTAAAGCAGTTTAGCAGACGCCTAGTGCAGTCCTTGGTTACAGTGAGTGTGGTCATATCATCCATAAATGCCCTGATGAGGAGGAGACGAAGAACAGGATTGATTGCGGCTCAAATGATGACCTCCGTGGGCATTGTAAAAGTTAATGGCGAGATGGTACACCCTGCCATTATAACCATTTCTAGACGCAGCGATGCTGTGGTGAATTCATTGGTTGTTATGCACAGCTGTATTTTGAGGAAATAGGATTTGACAAGGGCCGTTATCGGTTCAGAGACATTGAAGCAGGAGGCTAACCAGAGGAGGCTGTGTAGGACTGAGCCAAAGGCACTGGCAACGTCCAGAGAACCCTGTGTCAATATAAAGTGTCAATATAGTTGTTCTTCTTGAGGTAGGCAGTCAGCCTGTGGGCCAGCATGCTGAAGAAAATCTTCTGCCAAAACTGGTTTATAGCAGCAGAGTTCTTCTCCTTGGGAATAAGGACACCCCCTACCTCCTCCAGGATGTTGGTATTAACTGTTTCTGCCACACCACCTTCATCAGTCTCCGGAGCAATCAGCGTACATCTAGTGCATTCTTGTAAAGTTTATAGGGGACTCCACTGGGCCCAGGGGAGGAAGCAGCCCTCGCCCTTTGTACAATGAGATGTGCTTCACTCCATTTGGGATGGTGTCTAGTTGATCTTGGGGAGGAGGTATTGGTGGCATGTCAGATGGACACCCACTGTTGGCTGTCTGAAAGGGCTTCCCCGAGGTGAGCCTCAAGATCGTTCTTGGTTGTTAAAAACTTTCCACCCAGCGCTGAGCATCTTTCTCGTTGTCTTTTTTGTTCCTGTGACGCGTCATCTTCTGCCCCCGCTCTCGCTGACTCTATAGGGTGTTGTCTACTTTGAACTTTTAGTAGCCAATTGGAGTAATTATCTGTAAAACTGCAAATTGTTCTTCATCATTCCTCAAAAGTTGTTATTGATTAACTGTAATTCAGTCACTTCATTAATTATCTGGAACATCTTGTTTAAAAGCGTAACCCAGTAAGACACATGGAGAAAAAGACCAATAAAAAACATCTACTACTGTAGACCATGTAAACTATTCATTATTGACAGTAAATGTATTTATTTTGACCAAGTGATTTTGCAAAACTTTTGACAGCAAAGTGACTTAACATAAAATTGAAATTTTCTTTAGATATTGAGACGCTCTCTGTGTTTGATGATTATGTTTCGTTTTTCTGAATGACAAGAAAATAATTTCCTGTGACAACCAACTGTTAGAAAGTGAATGAAATTGCTGTTGAGAAAAGGGGGTCAGAGAAAAAAGCATGACAGATAAATTGATAAGGATAAAGGAGGACATAAAGAGAGGGAACAAGAAAAAACAAAATGACAGCAGGAAAGGAAAAAAAAAGAAAATATGGAAGGACGTGAACATGTCACTGAATAAATATGAAGGAGAATCTTGATTTTCATGATGGAGTCAATAAATGTAATGATAATATTTACTGCAAATTTAACACTATATTGTTCCTTGATATTTAAATCATGCACATAAATGTGGAGTAGTACTTCGATATCATTGCCGTGTCCTTCACTGAGGCACCTAACATCAACCTGTTCCAACCTAGTTCACGCTGGGACTAAGTGACACGATATTGATTTTTAACTTGCCATACAAATTGGTAAAGCCTTTGCTACCACTGTGGTAACCACCATAAAATAAAAACTCAGAGCTGAGGTGTGATAAAGTAAGGCTGAATGATCAATCATTTTCAAATCATATGGTCGTCATCAAATGATTAAATCCACTTTGCTGCAGCACAATTAGCAATCCATAAAGTGCCATTTAGGAAAAACCTAGGTACACAATAGGTCACAATACACGGTCCTTACAGGCATTGTATTGTGTAAGAAATTGTTCTTCCCTATAAACATATTATTTTGCTTTATACATACAGGAACTTCTTTCCATTTTGGTTTGTAACACACACACACACACACTTGCTACACTTGTAATACCTGCACAGCTGTCTTTGTTGGGACACTGCATTGATTTCCATTTATTTGGACAAACCCGGTCCTCATCACTAAACTGTACCACTCACTCATCTTCTACTACTTTATCCTCCACATTAGGGTCGCAGTGGGGCGCTGGTGCCAATCCCATCTGACATAGGGTGAAAGGCGGGTCACATCCTGGACAGGTTGCCAGTCCATCACAGGGCAACATAGAGACAAACAACCATTCAGTCTCACACTCATACCTAGGGTGTCCATTTTGCCTAATCCCCAAATCTGCTGTGGGAGGAAACTCGAGAACCCGGAGAAAACCCATACACACATGGGGAGAACATGCAAACTTAAACTGAACCAGTGTCTCAGAAATGAGGTTGTGGCTTAAACCAGGCATTGTCCAAGAGAGGTAAGGAAAACATTTTCATTCCCTCATTCTTTGTCCCTCGCTATCTCCTCTTTCTAATGTCTAAATGAAGGGCTAACAAACAAAAAACCTTTTTTTGCTACACACACAAGCAGACATCATGCAATGATATATAGTTTTGAATCAACATGTCTATCACACACACACACACGCACACACACACACAGAGGCTGGATGGAATGAGGAAGCTTGGTGTCTCAGAGGGACCACAAGGGAAAACTGAACTAAATCAATTCATATAATGAATGACCCAACAGACTGCTGCACCCTCCCTCTCTCTCTTTCTGTATGTGTATGTGTGTGTGTGTGTGTGTCCGGAGACCAGCACACTTTCATAAATATTGAACAGTTATCTTAATGCTTTCATTATGGCCCTGACTCACAATGGCCGAGCTTTGTCCTTTTGACTCTTTGTTAGAGGAAGCTGGCCCTCTCTCAATCTCATCTGCTTATATTATAGCTTGCTAGCCAGCTCTACCTATACTGCCCTGCATTAATGATAGGGGCGGGGAGTCATACTGTGTGTGTGTGTGTGTGTATATGCTTTGAGTGAAAGAGAGAGGAAAGAAGGCCAGAGAAAGAATGGGAAAGGGAAAGAAGGAAGGCAAGATGGAAAGAAGTGTTGTGGTTGACTGGATGAGACATGCACACCAAACACTATCTATGAATATATGTAAATATGATGGATGTGTTTCGGTCTAATTTCTCCAGCTGCCTCAGCTAACCCCATGTGAGGCGTATCCTGATGAAAAGTGTGAAAACCTCTCTGTGATATCCGTCTTCCATCACAGCACTGCGTCCTGCTGCTTTTTATTGCAGCAACTCCAAAGATGAAGCTGAGGAAGTTCCCTTGCTTGTTTCTTTGTTGTTGTTGTTGTTGTTTTTCTTTTTTAACTGCACTCTGGCTGAACAGCTGCTGCAGGCCCCAGACAAATAATAATATATAGTAAATTCAAAATGTTAGACTAAATACAATATACATTTTTTACCAGGCTATAGATGACTCCCTTGTCAGCTGATCTCTTAGTTGGCTTGCTACTGCTGGCATATTTGAGTGCCCAAAAGTGTTTAATAGACAAATTACAGACCTGCGTTTTATTCAGGTCTTTTATTAGGTCTCAGGTGCAACAGATTGTTTAACCCATGAATCAATAGTTAAATGTCGGTCTGCTTGTGTATCCTGCATATGTCTCCTGCATCACTTCAAGTTTCTTGTTTTTCTAATTAGTACGTCTAAACTTCTGTCAAAGTTCAGTATTGGTCATCACACTGTTCCTCGCTCGAGGCAAACCAATGCAAACATGCCCCTCTAAATATTTGCTGTGAATCATTGCAGAAGCTGTGAGTCAAGCATAATAACATATTTGCATCTGTCTGTTTCCTGCTTCACAAATAGCAAGTCATTGAGGCAAAACGGCCTATATTACTTTTTTTTTGCCAGTTATCAACTATGTGTCGTTGACCGCGATTAGCAGTGCTGTCGCTAAATACACCACACGCACCACGCGGATGTTCCAACCACATTCCACCAACCGGCATTATTACAGTATACTTCTTTTTTTGCGTCTTGTATCCTCTTTCTTTCTTTTCTTCTTCTGACAAAGACGACAAATGAGTATCAGAGGTGGTTAAGGAAGTGGACATGTGTCCAAAAGGTCGCAGGATGGAATCCACTAGGTTTACATTATTTAAGGTATTATTTTATTATTGTATAACGCATTACAAGTATTAAGCATTAATAATACATAAATCATATTGTATAAAGCGTTAATGAGTGCTTACAACTAATTATAGTGTCACAAGTAGATTATAATGCATTATAAGCTTGGAATGCATAAAATATTACTATAAATAAATATATTAGGTGTGTGGTGGTTACCCTCGACTGAGCCAGCCATACATTTGACCTGCATGCCACAAAGTCTCTCTCCATGGTTTACTCACAAGTTGGCAGCCCTGCTTAACTGTGCCGTGCTGAGGCGAGTCGAGGCGAGCCGGTGGAAACACGCCGTAATAATAATCTCTCTCACTCACTCACTCACTCTCTTTCTCACACACAGATTACAATCAGTGAAATGGTGACAACTTGAACATTGCTCTGCACATTGTGTGTTCAGCTGCGTTTGTCTTATATTCCTCCATAACTCAAACACGTTACTGGAGCAGGGTTGTGCACAACAGTGTCTCAGTGGCAGGCAGAGAAATTGTTGCAGATATAAGAACAGAACACAAGCCCAGTTAGTTTCTGTGTTTGCTACAGTTCTGTAAAAGTAGCAATCAGTCTTTATTGATTTTTCAGCGTTCCCTTGTGATTTAGCGCAAGCCAAATTAATGGCAGATTACAACCTTATAGCTTTTTCCATTTCCTTCACATTCAGACATTTTCTTTTCTTTCTTAACTGCCTTCTCTGTTCATCTCTGACTTCTGAGACACTTTCTTCCCGTGTCTGTACATTACCTGATTTTTCACATCCCTTTTTTTAACTACTGCACTCTGCTCACCCTAATTTCTTGGTACCTCATCATAAACTACATTAAACATGGATGTCTTTTTTATATCTGGGTTGTGGTAATGCCTGAAAGATGTGTTCTAATAGATGGTCAACAGCGGGCAACTCCCCTTCAGCTGCTCTTTTGTGTATGTGATAAGACAAATGTTCTGGAAGTTCTCCTGCCACCACGCTGTTATCATGCCTGAGTAAGCACATGTGACCATGGAATGGGGGAGAAACTCTGGATAATTCTTGGCAAATGAGTAAATGTCCTCCTGTGGTGTCACAGTGGGTTGACGCCTAACAACAAAAACAAACACTAATAAATATTAGATATCTTGACGCAGTCTTTCCAAATAAAAGAGAAATAACTCTGCAGTATTGTACAGTAGGTAAGTGAGGTGTGTACTTCAGAGCAGCAACCCTTGTTTCCTTATAAACAACTTTTCTGAACACATAAACATTTTTTTTTCTGACGAGGCTGTGGCCAAGCAGAGAGTGATTCTTCAGTGATTCTATGTTCTTGTATGGGATTGGGTTATGAATCCCCATGACAGGGTTGAGACAGAGCAAGGCCACTGCTTAAGAGTGTGCGCACACATACACACAGACACACTCAGGGACACACACGTAATACAATGTTCCCCTTTCTTTCCCTCCATGCCTGTGTCTTATGCACACAGCATATAGAAAGGTAGAAAGCGGCAGCATTTTTCGCTGACAGTGCAGTCACCATCGCGAACAACAATAACAATAGCTCTGGCTGTTTTTGCAACAGAACTCAGACTGGTACGTGTGCGTGTGTTGTAGGGGGCAGAAGAAAAATGGGCAAACAGAGACAATGGAAAAGAATACAATTTACATTGTGCTACACTGCATCGGTCCCTTGAGGGGTGCAACTGCAGGAACTAAGACATTTCTTTTGTGTGTGCGTGTGTTTCGAGGGGGTGGGGGGGTAGATTTGAAATGGGATTGATGTGTGTGGGCTGTGCGGGCAAGCGATAGTACACATGATAATCAGACAGGAACTATGAGTGTGACATCACTACTATCAACTTCTGCTTACCACACAAAACTATTGTTAACTGTGTGAGTATTTGTTACCTCTTGAGGACCTGTTCTGGCATAAACACTGACCGGGTCCTGGTTCGGGGTTAAGATTTGAATTGTGGGTAGGTTAACAAGGTTAGGGTTTGGCATTCAAGGATACTCTTTTGTTCAGGCTGCCCAAATAAATGGAAGTCCTAAGAAAAATAGCTGCGTGTTTGCTGCTGGCAGACAGTTTGTGTCACACCGGAGAAATGGTTGCAGTGGCTGCTTTCTAAGCAAACCCTTGACTAACACTTGCAGCCACAGCAGAAATCCTCCACAAGCTGTGCAACATCATTCAGATGTCTCTCTCTCTCACACACACACACACACACACACCCTATGAACCAAAAATGTGTATAGAAATAAAGTAGTATGTATAGTAGTAACAACTCAGAGAGATAAAACCTTAGTGTCATACTTCATTGTATCACTGTACTTTGGGTAGATACATTAATAGTGAATCAACTGCAGATGCTGTTCAATAAGAACGTACAGATCACATTATAATGTGAAATAGTTTACTTTACAACAAGAAAACTGTGCTGTATTAATAAAAAACAGCTCAAAGCTTCTCCCTTGTTGCAGTTCTGCACTTCCACATCTTTGACAGAGCCAAAAGAGATAACTTTTGTCCTGTTCTGTATTAGCGGTGTGTCCCTTTTCTCCATCTGTGTGATTTCCTGTTGCCTGAGCGACATATTAGAATATATGAGCAGATTGTGGTGAGCTGCCATAGTCTAATTCTCCCGACCACAGTTACATCATGACGTAAATTATTCTTTAACTGTTCCCATAATTACATAAGATATCATAAATTAGTGTTTTGTAGATCTTTGTAGAGTGCTATTTGCAGCACCTCATGCTTGCTTGTGTGTGCACGTCATCACATTGAGCTGGCTCTAGACGTAGGCCATATAGGCGCCTCGGGGACCAGGTGACCCAAAAAGAAATATATGGCCATCACATTCACTGTTACTATTCTAGTGACAGTTGCCGGTGCAGAAAGGAACGTCTCTACATTGGAGCTGATAAAGACCTACCTGAGGTGTACCATGTCTCAAGAGTGTTTCAACAGACTTGTACCCATGAGCATTTATCGTGAGGTTTCTCAGAAGATACCATTTAAAGACACAATTGATGACTTGCCAGCAAGGAAGTCCAGACATGTCAATTTTAAATGATAATTATACTGTAATGTAAGTTTTTTGTTTATTTCTTGTTTTATAGTTATATATTTTATTACTATTATTCATTCATTTGCAGATTATTGTTGTTTTGTTTTCTTTTTGCAAATTTTGCTTGCTGTGTCCATACTTATTTTCTAAATTTCACTTTAACAACCATGCTATTTAGTGTTTATTACTTATGTATTAATGTGTTAGACTGTGTTAATGTGTTAATGTGTCGTCAGGAGGCCTGTCTGACATTCCTATATCGCTGGGCTGCATACCAGTTAATATTAAATGTGTTTTTTATAATATTAATTTTCCTTTTACCGCGAGACCGGTAGATGAAAAACAGAACATACACACATGCTTCAGGCTTAGCTGAAGACGTAACTGTAGCAGTAACTGCAAGAATAATCAATTTCCTCCTCCTTAGCAGAAAACATGTCTGAGAGAACCAAGACTGTATACACTTACGTTAACTCTCACAAACTCAGCTGTGCCACTCCATCTCTCTTGCTTGTGCAAGACGAGCACACACACACACACACACACACACTCATATGTGCCTCTCTTTCACTGGAGTACTCACTCATGCTCATGCATTAAAAATACAGTTGTATACTGTGAAATTGTTGAAATTACAGTGATTTTAATTTTGAAAAATGCTGTGATATAGATTTTTGGTCATACCGCCCAGCACTATGTTCCTTGACTGGATGACTTCTGAGAAACATAGTTTTAAACCATTGTGGTGATAGTGGGAGGAGACGGGAGGGGGCACCATACCAATCTCCCGATGGGCACCAAAATGCATAGGACCAGTCCTAGTTGTATGTACACTTCACCAACAGGGTCAAGTGCCAAACCTCCATTACTGCCACACACTAACTTATTACTGTAGGAAAAACTTGTGCATTTTACTGAGAACCTCTGTGGAATTATACAAACTAATGATGTTAAGTTTAATTTTAGCATTATAATGGAGTTTAATGGTAATCGTGTTGGGTGGTAGACTCCACTTATTTAAACTGTTCTGACTGGTCAGTTGTCAGTACAGGATTGCCATCATTTCAGCTCAAACCTTTTAAAACTGCTTTGTCTCATCCATACTAAATAGAGATTGACTGGTATGTGCACGTAGAGCCTCCATCACTGCAGATTCCAGAAATGAAGAGTAAAACGTGAAATGTCCTCGAAAGAGTTTTTAGTCGCACATCAGACACATTGAGAATGAAAAGTTGTATTCGTTTGTCATGTTGGAGAGCAGATGTCACGTCTCATCTGTCAAGCTCTAAATGCATGCCTGTGTCTGTCTGTCTGTGTGTGTGTGTGTGTGTGTGTGCGTGTGTACGTGTGTACGTGCAAGTTTTAGTATGTGCGTATTGAAGCCTAATAGAAGGCGAGAAACATCTCTGAAGGATTTTAGAAATCCACTTGGGAGCCTTAAAGACAGCTTGTTAGCAACAACAATGCTTTACCATACGTACACAAACACACACGTCAGCAAGCTTTTCATGAGAACTGAGACCATTCTCTCTCTCTCTCTCTCTCTCTCTCTCTCCCTCTCTCTGCCGATGTGTGTATGTACTTGATTTTGTTACCCGCCAGTGTCCTGACTGAGGCAGAACCTCAGAACTTGTTAAGTTTAGGAATAAGATTTGAAATGTGGTTAAGTATTAAGTACTTATAGTTAATGTTAGGGATTATGCTTTGTTTAGGCCGTCCATTAAGCTCATTAAGCCTCAGACTTTTATCACACACATGCGCTTCTCATATAGACACAATTATATCATTGATTGATTCAAGCTCATTAACATTTTTTTTTACTTACACGTTAAACCTGACAGCAGCCATGACAAAGATTATTTGTTTTTAAGGGACCTATGCAAATTAGGGTTGCTCCAATCAGCTTTTTTGGCCCCGATTCAGATCTGATCTTTTTACTAAAAAGTCCCAATCCAATACTTGTGTTTGCTTTGATAACAGAGCTCCACACTCCCTTTTAAAAAATGTCACCATCAGTAAAATAAACAACATTCCTGATTGAACTTCATACAGCTTGTTCCCTGCTGAAAGTAAGGTAATCACCCTGAATCTATGTTTAGTTAAATAATGCCCTGATCGGCTCTGAACCCACTCTGCAAACCATCATTGGATAATTCATGTCAATATTAAGGACCACACGACAACAAGAGCAGAAATATTCAATTCGACTGTGTAGATTCATCTGGTGGTTGGTGTGGGAGGACGCTCTGTGAGTTGGGATGTCAGAGACTTGGCGTGGGGGTCACGTCTCAGCATTGTCAACCCAAGCTGATTGGTTTGACAAAAGGGATGTGAGTAGGGATGATGGGAGAGAGGGAAGCAGTAGGAATATAAAAGGATAAGGGGATGAAGGGAGGAGTGGGTCAAAAAATGGATATGTTCATAAAAAAACTAGACTCCTGCACCTCCTGTTGGTTTGGGTTTGGTCCAGTGGGCAGCTGCACATACATGTATCATCAGTGGAATGGTTGCTATCCCTACACTGCAAAACAAGAGTCTGGAAGAGTGTCAGACAATAAACACAATAAAATCAATGTGGGCGGAGCCTTTAAGAGATTGGGACTTAGCGTTGGGTCATTTGTCAAATATAAGGCACCCACATCTGCCTGTGCTTTTCTGGGAGGGTGGGCTCTGGACAAAGAGCTTCCATCCAGAAATGTCAATATGTTAACGACCCTAAGGATGAGACTCAGCAGGTAGCAATGTTTCTTGTGATCCTGCCTAATCCAACCAAATCTTTGATCGGATGTTGTGAGAGCTCAGCACTACTGCTCCATCATATTACTTCCTGACCTTCACATTCTGTCAGTTCATGTGAATCCAGTGTCCATGTGAAATTTAAAGTGGGAGAATAAATCTGCTCCAAAATGAGAAATTATTATGCTGATGGAGAGATGAGGGAGAGCAGAAGATAAAAGGGGCAGATGGTGAACATGTTGAGCGGAGGATGTGGGGACAAACAAGGAAATTAGGTGCTGGGATGGGAGATGATTGGCATTTCTGATTAGCATCTTATTAAACCTCAAATAGGTATTTGATTGTTTTGTACTAAATGGCTGATGTGTGGTAAATGTGGTCAAATTATTTGTTGTTTTGTGATTAATGTTAATGAAAAACTCTAAAAATGGTTAAATTCAAGTGTTTGAACTGTCAGTTATGATAATTCTGCAGTTACATCATGTCTGATTAGTGTTTATACTGTCTCAACTCATGTTCACTTGTCATTAGAGACAACGCTAATATGCCTGATTATTTAGGAGTCAGATTTCAATGGGTAAACTCTTCTATTTGAATACTGTCAGATTATCAAGAAGATATTCTCCGAAGTTTGCTATTCACATATGACAAAAGAATTGGGAGATAATGTGTGTGAGATTTTATACTATGGTCTACGGTAGGGGGCCGTAGACCACACTTTAGGAATCACTGCAGTATGATAATCTCCAGAGCATTCAAGCAATAGAGTGGCACCAGACCTAAGATTACCCACTCCCATTTAGTCACTTTTATACAGTATGTTATTACTTATTTATGTATTCCTGTCCATGTTCATTATGACATATTTACCTGTGTACTGTACAATTGGATTTTGTCATTGGTTTTTGGGGAAGGAGTGTCTCTATTGTTGTGTGTCTTGTGTTACGTGTACAATGTTGTTGGTATCTGGTGGTGCTTTTCTGTGTATGTGTCTTAGACATCCTGCTGCACACTAAATGACCTTTTCTACGCATAAATAAAGTGAAACTTGAACTTGAAACTTGGAGTTTCTCCCTCTGTGGTCTCACACAAGCTCACTTGAACATCATCTAGATATTTGACGTGCAAGCCTGCAGGACTCCTTTGGACAGTCCAGACCCCAAAGAATGTCCAGACTTCTGTGCATGTCGGAAATCAGCTATAATTACCTCAGAAACTGAAGCAGTGCCTATATATGACCTCATGTCACCGTTTGTATATGAGCTGTGTGAAGTCCAACCAAAGAGTAAAATTCCCTCCTCAGACTATTTTGGTTCAGTATTTTTTGGAGACAAGAAGACACCAAACTATTTTTATTTTCCATCTTTCCTGTCACATTGGTCATCAATCAACTTTATATCATAACATGGATCATGGATGTCCAAATGGAAAGGTCAGGAACCACAGTTTAAATACCCTAACCTAGAATATTAACAGTTCTCAACCTCTCAATCAATGTGACCTGAATTCTCACTCCACACTAGTGTTGTACTACTTAAGTACAAATACTATGTATACTGTACTTGAATACAAAATTCACATGTTCACATGTTTACTTTATTTATATTTCTAGCAATGTTTACTCCACAACATCACTAGCAAATGAAATCAGAAGAAAAAGAGCTGGTGACGTAGTCAGGACTTCTTCTCCTCCCTGCAATCACTTCAAGCTCAAGATGGTGCCAAACAAATGGATAGGGAAATGGAACTTGGCCTGTTCCATCCCAGCGGTTTGCAAGCTTTCTGTGAAGCTGAGCACTCCTCTACCTGCCTTAGCGGCCTGTGAAAGGCTCTTCAGCATCGCAGGACTTCTCGCAACTTTGAAAACCAACTACTTCTGGAAATGAACAGACACCTTTACAATTTCAGCTAACAAATTGCCTTCATGCCCATTGAAGGATAGGTGCAGTTTGTCCATATAACTCACAGGGAAGTTGACAGCACTACGAGAGGGAGGTAGTTTAAATGTAATTTAGTTGAGTTTTCTTTTTTGCTTTGAACAAGCTCAAGCTTCTTTCTCTCTCTCTCTCGCTATTGTGCCTGAATAGAATGCTTCTACTGCAAGAAGTCTGAATAATTCAAATGTCCCTTTTAGGTATTTTATACAAGGCAGTACATTACTATATAAACTATACATTTTTCTAAACAGATAATTGTTGAGTCGTGAGAATTGTGGATGTCTTCTTTGAAGCTGTTCTTTAGTCAAACTGAATGTTTGGATTTGTTCCAGATTTATGACATTTCCAACTGTTAATATTAACAGGTTACCACGACCTTCACATTTGATTTTGAGCACCAAAAGCAAATTTCTCTTGGAGTCTTTGTTTGTGCCAAGTTTGAAAAGATTGCCTGAAGGTCCCTGTGAGATATCACATTCACAAGGCAAATAACATTTATTTTCGGTCACACTGACCTTGTCTTTTGACATTTGACCAGCAAATAGTAATGAATTCATCATTGAGTCTAACTGAACATTTGTACTTGATTTCAAGAAATTCCTTAAAGGTGTTTCTTATGTGTAATTCTCATAACAATAGAAAACCTTGACAGATAATCGGCTGTCACCAGCCAGCTGTGGAGGATTTTCTTTTTATTGTCAATTATGGAATTAAACTGAGACTTCAGTGAACTGATGCAAATCTGCATTCCCTGCTTGTCACTCTGGCATCCACTGGCAGATAACATCGAAACTACTGATATTATCACATTCCCTTCTCCTCGTGTAGGAGACAATAACAACAACTGCTCACTAAAATGACAGACAAATTGTAAACACACCAACACGCTCACATAAACAGTCAGTTATCTGCTCCAAACTCAATTCTCGCTTCCTGCAATCATACTAAACCCATCATCAAACATAATTCCAACAATTTCTTTCTCTTTCTCTGGATTTCATTTACATTGCCCTTCTTATATTGTTCTCTCACACAATCTTTTCCTTTTTACTCACTATCTTCACCGTCTTTCTTGTGTTTCCATTTTTCATGCTTCCCCTTTCCCCTGTTTGCTTGATTGTGTTCTGGTAACTTTCCTCTCTTCCTGTTATTTCTCATCTCCTCAGTCCTGTGAGCAGAAACCTACAACAATAAAAGAAGCTGAAAAAAAACACACCTAGGCTGTAAGTTTTTTTTTCTTCCTTTGCTTTCCCTCATAGTCGTCTGTCTTCCCAAACAATATTACAAAAGCAATTCCACACCAGTCAATAGGCTCCGGTATTGGCTCTCATCCACCTTGTCCCACAGGGGCTGCCATATCATCAATACAGATTTATACTGTAGCCTGGTAGCTAATATACACAAATGCCAATACACTTGCTCTCTCAAGCCGGTAAAAATACATGGAGCAATCTGGGCCAATTTTATGAACAGTACTAAAAGATTGACAGTGGAAAGAAAACAAGCCCTGGCCCTAATCCTAACCCGGAAAGGCGGTATTGGAAGGAACGAGAAAGTTTATGGGATAAATTAACCAAGTAAAGTTTCAGGGGGGGCAACAATAGAAGACATATAGACACAATCAGAACTGGTAACAGAACTATTGGAGGAACACCACCATACTGGAGAACAAGAAAAAAAGTACTGAATACAAGGACCTAACATTTTCAATTTTAAATTAGCTTCTCCTTGGATTTGATTCTTGTTTTCAGCAGGTGTACCAGCTCATTGTTGACGATCAAATGTCAAATATCATAGAGTGACTGGATTTCTGAAATAAAACCTGGGGACATTTCTGCTTCTGCAATCAGTAAGTCATCAAAATAAAGCATACCCTGCTTTACCCTCTATTTGACTCTATGGGATGGACGTCACACTGGAATGAAATCACAAAACTAGAAATAAAGGAAAATGCTTGTACTGATCAAATGATTGTTATACGATTATCAGATGAATGTTGTTAACAAGCTTATCAAGATTATTTGTTATTTTTTGTATCAAACCCAGTTTTTCTTACCATGTGTATAATGTACATCTAATTGACCTTGAGAGGTTAACCTCGCTGTGGCCTTCATTTCCTCCATGGTGAGTTTTATTATTATTTCCTCTCTTTTCTCAACAATGGCATTTGCGGAGCGGAAACTCCATTTTTGTGTTGATGACAATTACGCTGGTAAGTGGTCCAGTTTCCTGCAGTTGTCCATTACCAGGAAGAAGAAAATAGTACTGAGGATGTATCCAGCTGTGATGGAGGCCTCCAGGTTTAGTTTATATTAGCGTTATGACACACGCAAAGAAAACACAATCGATGTTGCAGACTTGTACCACATGTGTGGATGCGTCTCATAAAGACAGTATGGAGGCACTGATGAGACTTTTTTAACCAGGGAGCCAGCCATATAATGTGGAGGTGTGCATGTGTGTGTATGTGAGAGAGATAGGGAGGGGTAAGGAGGAGTCCCATCACAATAATATTGGCTTGTCCAAATTGGCCCTTTTAGAGCTCTATCACTGTATGTTGCACACACACACAAACACAGCCAACAACAGCAGGATCACAGTAGGAAAACATAACTGGTATCTGAAACAGGAAGGAAGAACAGATGGAGGGCGATATTACATATACACAAGCATACACACACAACACCATTTGTGCACTCACACGTTGTCACTCCAAAACCAAATTCAGTCACACACACTTAGAATAGCACACACACACACACACACTGCCTCAGAAACTTGTCAATGTCCACCATCTTGTTTGTTTGTGAGCGTTTATTATCTGCATACAGCTGTCACCGTGCTGCTCACAAAGGCACCTTCTATGAGATGATATAAATTCCATGGCCTCTCCATATGTGAACTGATTCCAGCTCAGTTTCTCATCGTGTCTGATAACAGCATCACGTAAACACCACACAGAGATGAAACACTTCCTGTTGTGACAGAATGGTGTGATGCTCAGGTGTGTATTGGGGTGCAAATAATTCAAATAAAAGATGCTTTGAATTAAGTACAACTTAGAAGGCTGTCTGTTAGATGTCTGTCCTTCAGAATAGATTCAAGTCTTTCAAAGAATGCTCTTTTCAAATCTCTATTTTTACATAACACTATTTATCACAAGGTAAGAAATTTGAATACTAAAACTTAAAAACCATCTGCTACATGGTGGCCTCCCCTAGGAGATGGATCCTAGGTAGATGGTGGGCTCTGGTGTTACTCCTCAGTAAGTGGTCTGGATGTACTCTGTTCTCACTGGTGGGCGGCGGTTGCCCTGGTCCTGGACATCTGGGCCCCTCCTGCATGTGGGGTAGTTTGGTCTCCATCTGTGGTACTGTCCCTGGGCAGGGGGCACCCACCTATACATTACATTACATTACATGTCATTTAGCAGACGCTTTTATCCAAAGCGACTTACAATGGAATTGAGTACAATCAGCCAGGGGTGGAATCGAACTTGCGACCATGATGTCTTTCGCACACAGGGTACTGGTCTTAACCACTAAGCCACTCCACTCCACCCCACCTTGCACCCCTGTGCCTGGTTTCCTAAATAATAATAGTAAAAAATATAATAATTACATAACAAACAAAAAAAAGAGGTCTTTCTATTATTTTAATCTTAATTTGACCTGAAATAAGATCTCAAACATAGTCTCAGTCAACATAGTCAAACGTCTTTGTTGAATATAGGAGTGAATGAATGAATAATTAATAATTAAACATTGAAACAAAAAACCCTTATCAACCCTTGTGTCTCTGTTTGAATTGATCTACACCTGCAGTTTGGAATTTTCCAAACGGGTTGATAAGGATTGTTTATTGTGCACATTGCTCTCTTCTGCTGTATGTGTAATGGATGTTAGTGTGTTTGTAAATGTTGCCCCAAACAGTAGTTCAGATACTGTAAAATGTAGAATATGCAGTGATTTTTGATTCAGTATGTATCTCGTGTCCCCCAGAATGGCGTTTCAGAATTGCTTAACTAATTTGCAGTTTCCAACATATTTTATGGTCTATGATCACATCGAGAAATGAATTTCCAACAACCAAATAGAAAGAGAAAGGTTCCAATGTTATCGCAGTACTATGCTGTACTATGGACTACAGTATATTCTTTCAACTGGATCATTGTTGCAATATCACTCAGAGAAATTCCATCAGTGATATGAAAGCTACATTGACTGGGGAGTTCAAAATGTTATTAAGGTGCATGGAACAAAAACAGAAACAAGACTAATCTAACTGCAATGGCCTTATGGGTCAGCAGCTGAATTTCAGTTTGGGTCAATATAGATCAAAAAGTTTTGACCAAAGAGGAACAATAATCATGCCACCATATCTCTGCTTTTGCTGTATCATTTGGATTCTTTTAATGCTGAAGTTTTCTTTTTTTCTTCTCTAAAAATGTTCACTGAGTCAGTTTTTCTCCCTGGTGGTCACCAGGGAATAGTTACCCAACCCACTATATTTGTGGTGTCCCCTCATTGAAATTATGCATTCTCAAGGTCCTTATCCAAACCCTAACAACACAATTCTAAGCCTAAACCTTAAACCAAGGTTTGACAATCAGTCTTTGACCCATTCCAGCATTGTGGTCCCTGTACAGCAGGCACTACCTCAGATATAATAAAACAATCCATAAACACACAAACCATACCACAAATCATTCTTTCCAGGACAAACTGGATGACTAACTCACCGTTAAACCCCAAAATACAGTGATATTCATTCACTGAACTTTAACTGGAGCCCATAGTTATTACATTAGTCATGTGTGTTGAAGTAAAGTTCAATATAATTTCACTTTGAATCTAAAATCTGTCCTCAAAAACATAGAAGTACAGAAATGTGTATACCTCCGACACGTGCACACACACACACTAGCCAGTGGGAATCATTTCTGTGTGTAATTTTTCCCATTCTTGCCACTGTAGCAGGCTGTTTGATTGGTTGCTGCAGTGATAGATGTCTGGCCAGTTTTCTGATTACAACAATCTTCGATCTCCAGGTCCCAACATAATCAGAATAAATGTCCCCTACTGTAGAGGGAATAAAGGTGCGGGTGTGAGAGTGCGTGTGTGTAAAAGGGAAACGTAGAAATGGAAGAGAAAATAGGTATGAGAGTTTATTGTGACAGGGCGAAGAGGGTGTTTGTGACAGCTGGTGTGTAATGTGGGCACGTGTAACAGTGTAAATTGATTTAAGACACACATACACACAGAGAGTGTGTCTTTGTTTTGTAACCTTTTGTTGTTGTTTTTTTAATATTTGTGTCAAGATAAATGTCAAGAAAAATTGCAAAATGTAATGATAAATGTCAGTTGATCGTTTGAAGACTTCAGTGTGTAATAAAAGTAGTGTTGTACAATCATGCGTCATCACTCATATAATCAAGTTTGCATTCATCTCATGTCAAAAAACCATGACTCATATGAAACAAGTGGTGGCAAATTTCTCTCCAGCAGTCATCACTTCCGATACTAAGTCACTGCTTTCCTTTGTCGCCACGGCACCACAGACTCATTCATCATGAGACACGAGTCAATTTTGGCGTTCACTCAAAAACAATGTATGGTAATGTTCAGGAAATTGCTTAGCTGTCAGCTTTTTGTCTACCGGCAGTGAAGGAGACCGGTTATAGCGCCAGATGTCATCAATCATCAGCAAAACTGAAAAATGGATAAGGAACAAGAAAATGTGAAGGTTGAGACATTCGTCACAGACCCCTTAAGTCCACCAGAAGTGGTTCTGAAACATTCAGAGAAGTATTTTTAACAACCCAGTCACAGGACCATATCCTGCCTCTGGGCATTTCTGCAAACAGGTACAGATACAGTGCAATGCAAGGTATCGTGACCACTTGTGGCCAAAATGAGGAAATGAGAATGATGATGAGCCTTTCCTGGTTATGAATGTAGTTCACGCCCATAATGGACCTAAGGCTAGGATTTTTTTATAGCATCAATAGTGTCTTCTTAATAACTAGGATGATATTGGATAAACAAGCTGACGTTGTTGGATTATGTCTTTCTTCCCTATAGTGTATTTTGCAAAATGAAAATATCCAGGACTTGCTTAATCAGCCTGAAATCATTGGGGCATTGGGGCAATTTGTTTGGTCTGCTATAGCCATGTGTATGTCTTGTATCTTGAATTTTGTTTCAATATGTTGGCATGACATATAAAAGACAATTTCCCAAAACTCCAGAATGTACAAATGTTCTCCTGATTTGCAGAAAAGTAAAATAACATTGTTTTTCCATGCCAGATTTGTGATGGGCTCTTCTCTGGCTTTATTCAACTGAAATATTTCTGTCATATCTATATCAAACATGGGATATCCATATGGCATTTCACTGACTGTATCGTAATCAAGTGTTGAATTAAAACACCAACTGGCAATAAGAAGCAAACATCCAAACATCTGTTCATTATAAAATCTAATACTCAAACATTATGTAATGCCCTTTAATACCATTGAACTGTATAGTTCACCTTTTAAAGGGATGATGTAATAGTGTAACACACACACACACACAAAACCTCTGACCCACCTTTTTAAATTTCAATCGAACTCCTTATATCACACGGATCAATATTCATAAAATCAATATTTATTAGCCTTGGATCGACTGTGGTGTCAACCTAAACATATTGAATTGGCTGATATATTGGAATTGTCACGGTTAACGCATCAGTATTTATAGTACATGTGTCTGTAATGGCGAGCAGGAGCCTGTAGTTGCAGGTTTAAATCTTAGTGTTGTTCTGACAAGGGAAACGTTATTTATTTTTAATGAAAGAGTGCCTCATACATGATGAAAATACATCACAGGAATAATGTAAAAGAAAACTATCAAATAATACATTTCCTCGGGCACATTGTCCCATATGTAACAGCAATGGCTTGACTTCCCTCAGACATAAATCAGGTTCACCTACCCTGATCCTGAAGGTACATTCTCTGCTATGCCAGTTCAAAGATCAGGGGCATGTCCAGAGGTCAGGTGAAGACATGAAACCACTCAATACAATCCTGAATTCAGTTCTAAAATACAAAGCATGACAGGTAACATGTACAGATACAGACTGTGTAAAGCTCCAGAATAAAAGCCTGACATACACAGTAACTGATACACAGTGTCACACCATGTATGACTGATTGCATGTTTCTGTGCATAAGGCAACACAATGAATAAGTAGTTGTTATTAAAAAAAAAAAAAAGGATATTAAGAATGTCTGTAATATATGTGACACAAACTTACCAAACAAGACAGCGGTAGATCAGGAGCTCCAGTGTCACTGTGAGCTTAAAATACAGATTTTCTGAGCTGTTTACAGACTTCAGTTTCAAGTCAGAAAACACTGTCTAATGATAAGTTAAAAGTAGTGTAAACTAAGCAGACATAGTTAAGATGAGTCCTTTTGTTAAGTGTCTAATGGCTAACATCTGTTTTGCCTATGTCCCCTTTGACAGCCAGGTTTTTCTGTGACAGAGAGCTGGTTCTCTGGGACAGGAGCGGATGCACACTGCTCAATCATTGTTGTCATGTGTTCTATGTGTCAGTAACTCATGCAACGTAATGTTCAAAAACCTATTACTTTATCACGTAACAATTGCCCAGAACCCTGGTGGCCATATATCCAGATTTTAAATACCCTGTTCAGCACAGCCTCAAGCCGGATGGTCAGTTGTCCTACGTTTGAGGTTGCACTGGAGCAGCATAACTTCCAACACCCTGAGTTCTATGGTCTAACAAATCATTGGCTGAAGTGTCAATCAAATATTTATGATGTAAACAAGGCTTCCATGTGTTATCCATGTGGCTATGTTTCTCAGATTGTATCATCATACCATTGTTAACATGGATGCAACTGTATTGTAGTGTAGTTATTTGTGGTGTTATACCAACCCTAGTTGGTATAAATGTAGTAAAGCAGTGAAGTGTGGTCAGGTGAGGCAGAGACTGTCATCAGTAAAATACAAGTAAAATACTAACAATGATAAAAGAAAATCAATTTGTCCATATGCTTGTTCTATAAAATAGTTTTCTGTATGATTTCAAGTTGAAATGTGACGTTCCGTTTCGAGGCTTCGAAGCGTGTGCCGAGTAGGGGAGGGGGCGTTTCCGCGATGCGCGTATCGAGGCTTGCTTCATTTAGGGGAGGAGCCAAAAATGATGACGTCCGAAGCCTCGCTGCCCGGCTGTACCACGTGATTGCTTCGTGAATCGGTTCAGATTTAGCACGAGGTTTTACGGCTATATAGAAACCTCAGGCTCCATTCAAAATGTGGGTTTTTGAAGGAGAGTTGCGGTCATTTGAGAGTTTGGATAGAGTTTGGATAGTTTGGAGAGTTTGGATAGCGTTTATATAGTTTGGAGAGTTTAGGGAGAGAGAGAGAGATTTAGGAGAGGGAGGAGAGTAGGATAGGTGATATAGGATGGAGCCAGCGAAGCTCATCATTGTCCAAGTTACACAAGCATAATCTGTGCCCTTTTCCTAGTTCCACAAGCACTTTCACTGTCCTCTGCCTGATTACGTCCATGCCATTTTCAGAAAAACATTGCACAACCTGCCATATTATGATATTACCATTTTGGGAAGATTTACACACACAGAATACATTAAAAAAATGTATTAAACACATATGTACAGAAATTATTTGGTCATACATTTTTTGTAATTCATAGTCATTTCTAACAGACACAAAAATTAAATTCATCACACATTATGTGGTTCAGATACAGCTGCCTGTGATTATACACTTGGCCAGTAGGTGGTTTCGTGTGCACATGAAGCTTCGAGAAATGAACCCTTTCTCGAACCAATTGGCTCAAGTGGTTCAATGCCTCATGAGGCTTCATCTCACCATCACTAATTTCAACATTTCAAAATCGCTGAATTTACACATTTCCTGTTCAAATACACGGGAGAATGGTGAGGTGAGGCAGCGATGAGCTGTGCCTCAGCTCTGTGCCACACACTGACTGATGCAGGTAGTTGACGCATGCCCATTGCTGCCTCTCTTTATATCGCCAATACACACGTTTGATTTTACATGTACTACAAATGCTTTCCACAGTCTGTCTAATGTATTTAATAAATGTGTGTGACCTATTTAGTCTTTCCAATCTGCCGTAATTGCACAGTGAAATGCACAGGGTGAGGCTGAAAGTACCGTGCCGCACTGATAGGGGGCAGTGCTGAGCCCCAATGGCACAATAGCGACTTGCATCTGTCAACTGAGTGACGGAGATATTCTTGGAAGTTAGGCACATGGACTTAGAGTATATATACATATAAAGGTAAGACCATACACCGTTTTCTATTTTAATAAAAAAAACATCAGCCAAAAAAACCCATATAGATTTAAAAAATCGAATATTTAATAAATGTTCTTTTGTTTTTCTTGCTATTGTTGAACAGTATGGAATTGATTAATGCATAATTAAAAGCTTTTGAAAGAACTAAATGTTTCAATTAAGGTCAAAATTGAAATATAAGTTTCTGTTTTGGGTTGTACACCCGACAGAGCAGTCAGTGCCTCCCCACCACACGCCACTGTGGTTGTGGTACCAGCTCACAGTGCAAGCCATTAGCTTAACTACCTGCGGCTGGTGGAATTAAAGCCATATTAGAATTATTTTGTAATTACTGGTTCTAAGAATTCACAATTGCTGTGTGTAAGTCCTTATAGTGTATGTGCAGTATTAAAGTGTGAAAGCGTGAGTAGAGGGTGTTGAGCAGCAGAGGGTGTGTGAGAGAAGAGTGTGATGTGGTTTGTGTGTCTGTGTGACAGTGACTCTAATTGCTCTTCACCTCTACTTCAAAAGCTTTTAGCCCAGTCAGCACTCAGCCAATCAGAGCGGCCACACAAAATAGCTAGTCTATGAGCAGAGGAGAGTCGAGGCGAGGCTGTCTCTCAGCTAACTGAATTACCCTCGCACTCTCCCTGTCACACTGTGTTGAAAAGTGCACTACACAACAAGAATTAACTTAATGAAGTGACAAAAATGGCCACTTTCTATGATTTGTGTTCCTCTGTCTTTCTCCCATGCTGCAGTCTTGTCTGGTTTCACTGAGGATTTTCTCTCTCTAACTTTTTTAATGCCATTCTCACTTCTCCCTCTACTCCACCTCTCTCAGTGCTCTTTCAATTTGCATTGATAAATGTGTTTCTCAATTTGGTGAATAAGAAGCAAATGTCTGAATCTGCCTCCTGCCATCTAGACGCAGCTGTGAATAAGCCAACTACAAAGCCAGGATAATGCGTTTGCAATTACAGAAAGAAAGAGAGAAAAAGAAGACAGAAAGCATCAGCTGTCAGCAAGATATGTGAGCCACTTTGTCTCCTTCTCTCCTGCTCGCTCACATTCAATGATGCTTCAGTCTTTATCACTGTCATAAAGTAAACAAAATTGCTAAAGTGGTCTACATCACAATAGTCGGTGATAAACTATACACACAAATCAATATAATGAGATTTTTCAAATGACCTTTTAGTCACTCCGCCATCTGTCACCGTGGGAATTCAAAAGGTGTGTTCACTGTGTTTGTATTTGTATACATGCTACAGATATTCAATATAAAACCAGTCACACTGTAAATATAACTGCACCAACTGAACAAACATCCTGCAAATGCAACACAACCAGAGAGACAAACGTCTCAGATCAGAATATTTCCTCTTACATTACCCTGCCGGATAAAATAATCGCTTTTTATTAATTCCTGTGGCAATAAATAAACGTTCAAAACCACTGACATTTATCGTGTGTTATTGTGGGTTTGTAATTGCATGAATGCCCTAACCCAAACTGCCTGTGGGATGAAGAAAATTGTTTTTGATGTACAATTACAATTACTGCAGTGTTAATAAAAACAGACAAATGCACAGGAACTATTTAAAGGTGACATCAAATGCTGGTATAGCACATATATGTTATTTATGGAGGTCTACTTACATATATTAACTTGTTTTCATGGTTAAAAACCTCCCAGTCGCTGCAAACAAGCCGATCAAAATATCTCCTCACTGACGCTCTCGTTAGCCGCGCTGTTTCAGACCAAAATCACACCCCCAGAACGTGGACTGTGTTGTGATTGGCTAGCCAACGAGAGCTTTCCCACTGTCCTGTGATTGGCCAGGTACCTGGAAGTGATGTAATTGTTAGGCCAGCTCTCAGACACACAGCTCCCCCTCTGGCACGGTGGATGCTCTGCATCTTAGCAGCTACAACAAGAGTAGTTCTTCTTCTTCTGCAGTTGAATGTACGCAACCGGATGTGCCCGGACTAGTGCCCGCACCAGGAGGCGCTACGGTGGTGAGAGGAGTGGTGAGGATTTCTGATGACATCATCAGCATAGGTAAGTGCCGATCCGCTTCGCAGAGCCCAGGAAAACAATACAACACTACTTTCTCAGCAGTGGCTGAACTGTTTGTTCTGAAACTTTAGGATTTCATAAACGAGGTAATGACGCAGATACACACACACAAACGCAGCGTTAATTGGAGCTTCCGGTCTATGTCGCCTTTAAAATAAATGAATAGCACTAACTAAATAAAGGAAACATACAATGAAAAGTGTGGGTAAGGTTAGTGAGTTTAAATGAGCTAAAATGAAAGGAATGCAGCTGGTCAGGCACTTTATTTGTGTCACCTGGAAATGCACCTCACCTGCTACCAGTTGTACTTGTTTAACATCTCTTTAAATGTATGGTGTTTTAATTCTTGTACAACGTCTACAAAACCAGAGCCACTAATTAATATGACTACGTTGCTCCCCCTACACTTTTAAATGAGTTTCTGACAATGACAGCAACAAAAAATGTATTATAGTTTTGTGTTACTAAGCAACTATGACAGTTCCCCACAAACTGCACATCCTCACACTTTACAGTTAAAGATTTCTCGGTAAGATGATAATTTAATACCTTTGCTGATGAGAACCACGTCGGTGTGTTATAATGAGTTTCTTCATTTACATTCCTCTCCACAGCTGTGGGTGTTTACTCGATAAGTATGAAGTATTCCTTTTCCACTTTTCCAATTTATGCTTTGATAAAGTTGCCTTTGTAAAAGCTCATTTCCCCTTGGTCTGTTTCCTCCACAGGATTAGATTATCCATCTAACACCTCCATACACCCCTCTCTTTTTCTCTCAGGATCTTTACCTCAGATTCTTTTTGTCTCTTCCCTCCTCTTCATCTACCTTGTTTTTCTTTCTGAGCATCATTTTTGGATTCTCTGTCTCTCCCTTTGCCACCTCCAACTCTCGGCTGATTAAGAAAGTGAGAAAAAAAGAGAGAAGCGCATGAGGGGAAAACAGTCAGTAGATCGGTGAGAAAGTTCAATTAAACTGGAGGCCTCTGGGCTTTTGTGCTAGTGCATATGTATGTGATGTGTGGTTATGGTCGTGCATGCTTCTGTGAGACAAGTGAGGCAGCGTGTGTGCGAGCATGGGTTTGTGTGTTCACTTGCATCTCAGCTGGTGTGTGTTTCAGTCTCAGCTCTCCAGGATTCTTTTTTTTCCCCTCCTTAATCAAGTGAGAGCGAAGCCCACAGGTAATTACAGCTTCTCTCAAAGCACCACTGGGCTCCTGGTTTCCTGTTGGACTCCATCACAGTCGGATAACTTCGCTACAATTACAAAAGACAAACAAAGTCAGAGAGTCATTTCTATCATCCTGCAGCGTGAGGCAAAGTGAGAAATGTTTGATTATTTTAGCTGGACTGAAGTTAGTGTTGGACACCATTTTAATTTTGTATTAAAACAAGTCGCTACAAGCCCAGCAGCCCTATGAGCTCTAGTTGGTCTTGCTTTTACAGATGAGACTTGAATGCACCACAGGTATTTACAAATACTATTCCACAAAATTCTTCAATATCCTCACCTCTCTGTTGTTGGTGAACTGCTGTGGGAAGGGATGACACAACAGTATGCTTGCATCTCCCAAAACTATGAATATTTAGTAATATACAGTACAATATACAACATTCAGTTATAGTATCATTCAGATATTGATCAAAATTACTGCATTAAATATCAATTTGTGTTTTTTTGATAAATTAATCACATTTTAATGCCATGCATGTGTCAATACATTTTACATAAATGGCCGGGGGGGAGATGAGAATATGCATTTAGTGACTCATTGGTGGGACCCGACCCACTCTCTTGGAGTGACTGATTATGACAATGAAACCAGCAAAAACTTACATTTAAGAAGCTGAAAACAGCAGATGTGGTGTCTACCGCTCATTTGATGTCTTTGTTCTATACTTTGCAATTCATCTCCCTCTCCTTCTCTCAAAGAAAAGTTCTTCCAAATCTCTGACACCCTCCGTGTCTCATGTGACTAGACCTTTGGGCTCTCTTGTAATGAGACGAGGAGCAAACTGTGCATGTACAGTTTATAATGAGGGTCTATATGGCCAAATACTTCTGCATCCTGTACATGAAGTACGTCACTTCTCAGCGACTTTAGACAACCCCCAACTGATTAGGCACCACAGGCATCCACGTTCACTTATTAATGGAACCACGGGCATATATATGCCTGACCAGAACACATGTGCAACTGTGCGTGGACACATAAAACAGATAGTATGGAGAGAACTTAAACCTTGAATGTCTCTGTGAACCCACACACAGATACTCACACTTGGATAAAGACAAGACCTGTATCATGTATGTGTTTGCATGTGTTCACTAATAACTATTGCATCATTTATCTGAGTTGTAGTCCTCCAAAAACATAATAAGATTATGTGTTGTTAGTAATTAGAAGTTATGAAAGTGCTGTAAATGCCTCATTTTTTCCACCGCACTGGCTTTAAAATACAACATCAACAAAGCTATCAGTGATGAGGGTGGGGGTGGTGGGGGGGTATTGCACAGGCCTGTGGTTTCTACGACATACTTGTTCAGACGAGGTAATTAATGCAAATGTACAATTAATCCTGAACCTTTGAATATATATTATCCCAAAACTGTCAAACCAGTAAATTTATACCCATTATGTTGTTTCCCATAATTAACGGCTCTCCAGCTCAGTGCACTTTTTTTGCAGTTCTTATAAATGTCTTCTTTTATCCAGAGGAGGAGGTGAGCAGAACCTATAAGATATTGTTTTCCTCATCAAAACCAGTCACCTTGTGAAAAGGTTCCCTCCTGCCATTTCACCTGCCCGGACTCCCTATAGCAGTCAGGCTCAGTGAAGCCACCTGTGAGTGGTTAGCTGAGCACAGAGTGAGGATGATAAGAGATGTGTATGGTTTACTACACAGACTGACATTCAAATCATGGTTTTCTTTAACAGTTCGTGTTTATTTTTCTTGTGTAATTTAACATTTGCATAAGGGTATTTTGCATGTTTCAGTTCCAGGATTAAGGTTATTGATTTGTTTTGTCTGTTTTAGTTTACCTTCTTTTACTTTCATTCACTGGACAAAAATGCAACACTTTTGTTTTTGCTCCCACTTTTAATGAGCTGAACTCAAAGATCTAAAACATTTTCTATACACACACAATCACCACTTCTCTCAAATATCAGTCTAAATCTGTGTTAGTGAGCACTTCTACTTTGCCGAGATAATCCGTCCCACCTTTTTTTTTTTTTTTTTGGGGGGGGGGGGGAATAGGCAGAAAACAAGTCGATATCTGGTGTGACCAACATTTGCCTCACGCAGTGCAATCTCCTTCACATAGAGTTTATCAGGTTGTTGATTGTGTGGAATGTTGGTCCACTCCTCTTCAATGGCTGTGCCAAGTTGCTGGATATTGGCAAGAACTAGAACACACTGACGTATATGCTGATCCAGAGCCTCCCAAACATGCTCAGTGGGTGACATGTCCGGTGAGTACGCCGGCCATACAGGAACTGGGATGTTTTCAACTTTCAGGAATTGTGTACAGATCCTTGCAAAATGGGGCCGTGAATTATGCAACACACACTTTTTGGCCTGCACTTGTCACTATGATTTTAAAGCTGTAGTTTATGTAAACCAAAGTCTGTTCCATTCAAACCATTGCCAAATGAGTTCACACAATGCGGATAAAGCCTATCAGCTCCACATGACTCCCTCACTCTGTTTTAGCAATCTCTACATTTAAGTATTACACATTACCACAAATTGGGTGCAGTGCATATGCAAACACACAATTACAGTAAATTCTACTTAACCATGAATACATTGAATGATATGACATGATGGTAAATGTAAATGTAAACGTAAAATGAATTGTACTGACAGTATCGTACATGAATGACAAATATTGCACACAGATGTACGATAGTTATACTGAGTGACAAATGACAGTCTCACTGTATGTATTTTGGTGGAGTTCAGTATTCTTAAAAGCATAAGAGAGCTGTACTCTGAACCCAAATACATGCATACACAAATACATATGTGCCTGAGCTTGCACAACAGTTGAGTAATGTTATTTTTTCTTAATCTTGTAAAGCACACTCGTCTCCCTCTCTCTCGCTCGCTCTCAGATTACACAGTGTGGAACTCCATTCACACTTACATTCGTGTTATATTAGCCTTATTTTCACTTTGCTGTTCTTTTGACGACTGGGTTGCATTTTGGGCAGAAAAATTATGAATTCATTCACTCCATGGAGAGAACTCAAAAATGACCATGAAATAATCAAATAAATTTTTTTTTTTCTGATAGATACTGCATGTTTATAGAAGGCTACTTGTGTAACTATGGATCTCTGAGTGAAGAGACTATCTCCCCATTCATGCATAAATGTGTATTATGCACTTGGTGCAAAGATTCTCCGGATATGATAGAAAACTCAAGGTTATTTAAACTGGGATAATTATTTTTTTTGCGTTTGAGTATGCTTTGCTTTTCACAAGCTCTAAGGAAGCATCTTGTTACTGCAGACTGTTGACAAGAGAAGGTGAGGAAGCAATAATAACACCTGGAACAGCTAGGGACGACAGTTGTCTTACCAGTGAGTCCTTGAGAGGCTTCTTTGTTTGGGGAAATTACTCCCCTTCTGAGTTGAGTTGACGTCCTTTCTCCTATGATCTGGTTTGGAATGTTATATATTAGGGCTACAACTAATGACTATTTCAATAGTCGACTAGTCATCGTCTACTGTCAACTAGTCAGATAATTAACTGCACAAAAAAACATTAGCTAATTATCTTACCGATCGACGTACGTCTGAATCATCGAAAACGTGTTTCCTCTCTTAATGTTCATGCATTGCTGAAGTGGCACCATGGTGCACGAGGCTCAGCTTCCATTAGTTGGCCACTGTCTCACTCGAGTCGCAGATTCAGTTCAGTTTATTTACCCAAACAACAAACCATCACTACAGAGTGCAGCGTTAGCGTTACATCAGAGGTTTCACTATCTCATCCAAAGATACTCCAAAAAGGGCACACATTCCTACCAGGACAGGATTAGGATATAGGAAAGCATCATTAGATATGTCAGTACCACAGACAGGTGAGATGGAGGAGAAGTATATGAAGATTTAAAAGATATAAACTTTGCACTCATAATATCTGAAGTGTTAGCTGAGGCTAATCAGTATGCTCATCTGATGAATAATGTTGAGAACAAAATGTGTTCACACAGACAGAAGCCAAGTACCGGTATTTACATTGTACTATTTACACTGTATTTACAGTGCAATAATCTTGAAATATACAGTAAAGTAGTAAAGTAAAATAGAAAATTGATTACACATAATTCACAGTGATGAAAACGTATTCAGGATTTTTCAAACTGTCGCAAATTCTCACACTGCCACAGTTGTTTCTCACAGCCCATTCCTGCCAGCTTAGTCCACTTGCCAGCTTGCAGTCCAGGCTGAAGGAGGCAGAGGTCACCACAGTCTGTGACCTCACTGGAGCACAAGGCTGGAAAATGGTGAGATTGGAAGCCGAGATCAACACAAGGTCGTGACTTTTGACTCGGCAGGTGCTCACGCCAATGCGTCCTGGCTCAGTTGCTGTATGGGTTGCTGCAGTGGGGTAGTGGAGCTCTTCAGATTGTGATTAGCCTGCAGTTTAGAAGAGTTCAAGAAAAGTGAAGCAGTGCCACATGCAGTGTCAGTGAAGGTTAACCACCAGTCTGCTCAGAGGGGGTCAAGACAGCTGGGTGTCTGGGGAGTTTAGAGCCCTGCTTGTCTCCGAGGATGCTGTACTGTACAAACCTTTCAGATGAAGCCATGTCATAGATGTGCATTTTAGGGCAAATCATGCGGTCATCGCATTGGCAAAAATGTATCCCACCACAGGGATACTTTGTTTACTCTGCAGGGAACCAAGAAGGTGCAACGTTTGATTGTGGGAGATGAATATGTTTTCAGAAGGTGCAACCTACATTTCTTTTTTACTGATACACAAAGAATTCCGCAGATTATCCAGTAACTGCAGAGGCACACAAAGGCATCACACCAAGCAAGCCACAATTTTTATTACATGTAATTATCTAACCAGAACCCGACATATCCAAGGTTACTGTGGAGGTGTGTGATTTATTTGTTTATCTGTGAAAATAACCTTGAAGTGCTTGTGTGACTGCTAGTCACATATATCGC
Source organism: Solea solea (assembly GCF_958295425.1). NCBI lineage: Eukaryota > Metazoa > Chordata > Actinopteri > Pleuronectiformes > Soleidae > Solea > Solea solea. The sequence continues at coordinate 9,879,291 of NC_081141.1, read as the reverse complement.
ATTTTATTCTTGTTTCTATACCACATAGCTGAAACAGCATACACTGTGTATGTTGTCACAGAAAGATTATTGTGACTTTAATATATATCCACACAATGAAGGTATGTATGGATCTACCTATTCAATATGTTAGTAACAAATGGGTTGATTCTGAATATAATAGAACTTTTTCCTTTCATACACATGCATTCCATACCATAGTCCTTTTCTTGGTCCTAACCTTAACCTCAGTCCTATCCTGGTCCTTCCCCCAATCCTTCTCTGCTGGCTCACATTATGACTTTTATTTTACCCCCGTTTTGCTCTTAACATCAAAATGCGTCGCCAGGGGTTTTTCTTTGGAGTCACACGGCACAGACGTGGCACCTGTGTCTGGGCCAGATGATGGTAAACATTTATACCTGCCACATTCACAAGAAGCACACATCTGCAGAGTTTGAATATTTTGCAGACGTGTAATGATACCGTGGCTTTCATGGGATGGTATAGGGAAGGTTTGACACAATAGAGGAACAAAAACTTTTTGATAATGTACAGAATTTGCTGTATTAATGGAGAGTGTTTTCAGTGAAATGTGTCTGCCTCTCAAAAGCAGGTGTAATCCAGGTGTGTGTATTGTTGCTTGTGGGAAACCTGTGGAGAGATTATAGACCAAGTAGATGAGCTGAGAGGATTTTCACCCTAATTACGATGATTAATGTCAACAGTACAATGTTAAAATGATTTTGCAAACGCTTAATGAGAGCATCATATCCTCTTATATTCAGTGTTGTGAAACTATACTAGGTAGCAGGATAACCAGTAAATCAATGACACAGCAGTAAACATTAAAATTAGCTCACAAGATCCTAACAACAGATGTCCCAATAAGCATTTTTACCTAGTTTACTATCTGCAGATACCGTACAACTTTACTGTGACATATATTATGGTGAATCATTTCATTTATTATTGTTACATATTTTGCTTATTACAGTGTAAAGGGTATGAAGACTTTCTTTTTTTACTGAAAAGGCAAAAATAAAACAATTCATTTGGTTTAGTGGAATTTGTCCTTTATCAGATTTACATATTATCTTCAAACACTAACCACATTTCACACATCAGCTCTGATCAGATACTTTAGATCAGGTTTGGACAACAGCACCACTGCACCCAATGTGGGTCTCAGTATGTACTTTTAAACTCGGGTACATGATGCCGGATATATTGACTAAAACAACATTACATAATTTGTCTCACAGAGCATTCAGCTGCTTAACAATCTCTGATCTTCCACCATTAACTTGGCACTTTATTGTACTTGGCTCTGACGCTCCATAATGCAACCATGCTTTATGATGTATGTCTAATGGTCTGTTTTGTGCAGTCATGTACGGAAAATGATGTCTTGTCTTTTATGTTTTGTTTTTTTTTTAAAAGGTTTTTATGATCTCAGTGCAACACAAATTCCCATTTTGGGGGCAATAAAGGTTTCACTCATTCTTTCTAATCACATAAATTCTGGTTTGTTTTTCCTTTAAAGTTACAGTGTGTAGTATCTCTGTGGTTATATTAGCAGAAATCAAATTTACTATCCATACAAATGGTACCAATGTTGTATAGTCCACGTGTAATAATGATTTCATCATTAGCCTTAGAATAAGCCCTTTATTATAATATTATCACAGGCCACTGCGCAAGTCCTCCACTATCAAGACAGGCATGTTTCTACAGGAGTCTGATGTGAACAACCTATACAGGCATTGCGCTTTGAGGTTCCAACTCCATTGACGAAGAAGAAACTAAGTCACGTGACAGAAGAGAACGTTGTAGTGATTTGGAGAGAGTACTGAGAGAAGTATTTTTAAAACTCATATGTCTTTATACAGGAACCTCATCTGTTGATACGGTCAAAGGAGACGACGACAATAATCAAATCCAGTGCAGTTAATAGAAGTCAGTGTTGCACTGAGCTTGTTTTCTTTGTCCTTACAGAAAGCATGTCACCATGGTTACTGTTTGTGTTGTTTACATTTCCTGTATCTGTCCCTTCAACAGTGGAGCTGGAGCAGCCTGTCAGAGGTACTCAGCTGTCTGTGATCTTGGCTTTTGCAAGGCTCAGTTGGAAGGTTCATGGTTTGGATTGCTCTTATCAATGGCCACAAATTATGGTTAGAGGGCAGTGATATGCACTGATTATACTGATTAGCTGCAGGCTTAGTAAATCCATTATAAATTGAGGAGACACAGCGACCTGGCACAGTCTCTGTTTAAGCTACGCTCACAAACCATTGTACATCTCCCCTTTATGTTTGTAAAAGCTCAGGGGTCAATGTGTCCTGTAGATTACTTTGCACGTTGCTGTTTTACTTGAGCACAGCAATAGAAAACACATTAGATACAAGTGCTTCCTGCACTCACATTAGTAATATGTGCTCTTTGGGAAACACAAAGAAACCGAGTTAAAGAAGAACCCTGAGGTATTCTCTATTAAGCTATTAAAATGCCTTTAATGTAGAGGCACAGTCATCAACTGTTTAAAACGCATGCATGTGCTGCAGCCTCAGGCCTCACCTCATTAGTTAGGGCAGGAAGTGTCCAGCTGAAGGCAAGATTTACTTCCAGTGAAAGTCTTCCTGACCTTGATTTATGTTTTTAATAGTCTGTTACCCTTTCTGAAGTAACACCCAACTTCAACAGCTAGTTCAGTATGTTGATAAATGCCTTTCTAATGGTGCCACTCTTTTTTTAACTTCATCTTTGATTAAGCTGTACCACTCTGATTGACACACTCTAATTCATATTATCATAAGTTGATAGGAATGTGTAATAAGCTCCACCTCAATGGTGGAACCTCATTTATGACTCCTGCAGATAGAAGAGAACAGTTAAAATAAGACAATATTTCACTTGAGTTCACTTACTTTCAATGTAACCCCATGTTACTCAAATGAAAGCTCTGTCTGGCATCTGTGTCTGCTAATAAGATCATTAATATTCATATCTATAGATGAGATAAAAATCACTGATGAACACACATATTCTCACAAAAGAACACACATTACAGAGAGAAATCAGTTGGCTGCTCAAATATAATTACTTGACTGCAGACTTCTTTTTGTCTGGCTGTGTGTCCCCTTCATCTGATCTTTTCTGCCTGACAGACCCACTGATTTTAAGTTTTATTTCTTTTCTTATTACAGAACTGTTATATTACTGACATGTTTTTACAGTATATTCCCAAATGCAAAAGTATGTATTGTTAGTCATTTATGCGTATGTGCATGGAGGCTTCTTGTGTGTGGGTGGGTGTGTTCGTGTGTGTGTGTGTGGGGGGGGGGTACATGTGCAAAGGACTCATATGCTGATTTACTCTTGTCCAAACAAGGTGACTATTTACCTTAGATGATTGAAAACACTTCAACAGCCCTGGTTGCCCTTACTGTGTGTGTGTGTGCATGTGTGTGTGTGCGTGCGTGCGTGTGTGGGAAAGAGAGAGAGAATGTCTCTTTTCCCCACTTGAAAACTCTTTGTTACATATAAGACATCAGAAACAAACAATCAACAAAAGAATCCTTTTGTCACCATGACCTCGACTCAACATGAAGTCAGCCATCTTGGATTTGGCGTCCATATTGGCGTTTTGCAAGTTTTGTAACTGAACAAACTTGTCTGAGGGCGTTTATCGTAAGAACATGAAAATTGCGTCAAATTGTACTAGACCCATCCAAGATCAAAAATTATTGAAAACTTTTGAAGATTCAAAAGGGCGTGGCCATGGCAGCCATCGTAATTTTGGCGAATTTCGACGTCTCGCCACGAAACAGGAAGTGCGTTATAACATCGCCATACATTGGCCTATCGGCACGAAACGTCATACATGACACAAGACCCCGCCCCTGAACACATCTACAAATGCGAACTTCACCCCAACGTGATTTCGGTCATTTTGAATTACGCGTTTAGCCGCTAAAGAGGAAGTGCCCTGTAACTCACCCATATCTTGACCGATTGGCTCAAAACTTGATATGTGAGTTCATGGGCCCACCCTGAACACATCTGCAAGACATTACCTGCACACAGGAAGTATGTCGCCCTAAACATGAAGTGCCCTTTAACTTTGCCAAACATTGACCAATCGGCCTGAAACTTGATATGTGAGACCAAGGGCCAGCCCTGAACATGTCTGCAAATTATGACCTGCACACAGGAAGTAGGTCACCTGAAACAGGAAGTGACCTGTCACTTGCCTGTACCGTGACAAATTGGATCGAAACTCGATATGTGAGACCATGGGTTTGCCCTGAACATGTCTGCAAGCCATGACCTGCACAAAGGAAGTAGGTCTTCCCAGACAGGAAGTGACATTGCCATACGTTGACCAATCTGCACTAAACTTCACAAGCGTGATAAGTGACCCGGCCAGAGCACAGAGCCCAGGTCTTATCCGGCCTGCTGGCGGAGGCGGTGGCTGCGAGGGCCCGCACAGCGCTTTTCGCAGCTATAATTATTATTATTATTATTATTGTTATTTATGTAATGTATATATGTAATTATTATGTAATAGTGATTTATATTCTTTAAAAAAAATGAACAAATCTGTAGATGCAAAGTGCACAGCAATGAGTAGTAAAACAAAACACAACTGTGCAGGTGATAAAAGTGACATAGCCACAGTACAAATAAACATAAGAACAAATAAGAATGACAAAGGATTGACTTGAAGGACACAGGTTTACAACAGTGGTGGGGTCACACGGAGGTTAAAAATTATCACAGAGTGGACTGGACAGAGCATTAATTTAACAACCTCCCGAATAAACTGTGATATGGGCCTACTGCAGCTTTCAGAGCAAATGTAACACATAATCAAGGCCAAATGAAGACACTATCAACCGTTTTGTATCTCTATGTGCAGGTTTTCCATAAAGTGACCTCTTTAATATTACTCAGGTTCAGTGGTTGTGTATGAAATATTGGTTCATCTATATTCAAGCATTTATTATTTTGCTTTCAGGGTTCTTGTGGGTTTTGGAAATACATATCTAGACAGAGAACACTACTCTAACCACATTCTGCCAAATCACATTTGCAGAAATAAGGTTTTTCATACAGAGGGCAGGGGGGGGGTGTGTATTTGTTTATTTCCAGATTTGTGATATGTCAGGACCTCCAAATTGGCTTTTAGGACTGAGAGCAAGAGAGAGAAACAATCAAGAGTTTCCTTGTCTGTAGTGAATGTAAAGAACATGTATTGACAGATTAAGAGGTAAAAAAAATTGTCAAAAGGCCTTTAAAAAGAGACGGCATGATACAACAAACTAAGAAGTGGGAGAGATAAAGAGTTAAATAAAGCATTTCCTCAGGAGTGAGAGCTGTCTTTTAGACAGCCGTTTGAAGATTGTGAATCCACCCTCTATGGATATTTATCATTTCCCTGTGGATGTGCATCCTCAACCCGTTGCAATTTATCAAGGTAGAGAGATGGGGAGACAGAGGGTGTGGCTGGAGGGCAGATATAAAGGAAGCCAGAGAAAAGTAAACACTCTGTTTTGATGGAAACACATTTGAGAACAATGTGTAAGTAACTGCTGACACAGGACAATGTTAATTGAAAATTAAAGATAACCACTCTCTGTAATTACTGTCACAAATCACAGAGATGGGATATGATCTCCAGTTGCTCCATTTCCATCTATCTATAAATTCCAGGAACGTCTGTCTGTCTGTCTGAGTGTGACTCGCATATCTCTCGAAACGATGATCCGACTGATTCAAACTTCACAGGTCTCTTGCTACGGGCACGAGTAAGCGCAGTGCCAAGTTTGATGTGGTTTGGATAAATAATGCAAAAGATATCGGTAAAAGAAGCACACATTGGCTTTCGCCATTATACTGTAGCCACTCCTCCTCTCACTCACACAGCACTGTGAGTGAGAAAAGACGCAGTGAAGCTGAGGCAGATGACGAACGCAGTGCTCGACTGGCAAGTAACGCTGCACGTCTGACAAGGCGCAGTGAAGCTGAGGCAGAAAACGAACGCAGTGCCTCCAACCACAGAATGTTCACCCCACTCCCCTCCGGGAGGTGTTACAGGTCTCTCCTCACCCGAATCAGCAGGTTCAGAGGAAGCTTCTTTCCTGCAGCTGTCACCCTACTGAACTCTAGCTCTGTATCCTGGTGACAACCAACCAAATGTTATGCAACCATGCAGTTAAATTTTCCATATTTATTGGATGCTATTATGTCAGTATCAGTATTTGCCTTCTACTATACACAAATAAAAATGTCACTGAACGTTTGTTGTGTAATAGTAACAATGAGCACTCAAACACACCAAATCAACAATTAAAACAGATTTTGCACGGGCACTGCACTATTTATATCAAAAATGTGAAAAGCATTGTTATCATAGAAATTACATGCTTGGTATTTAACCCTCCTGCTGCCTTGTGTAGGTCATTCTGACCCGAGCAGGTCATCATTGTCATCAGTGGATAACTCGGATAATGCTGCGGTTGGTGTAGTGGTCCACACTCTTGCCTTTGCAGCAAGAAGACCTGGGTTCAAGAGCCGGTCAGAAAATGACCGTATGTTCTCCCTGTGTGTGCGTGGGTTTTCTCTGGGTTCTCCAGCTTCCTCCCACAGTCCAAAAACATGCAATATGGGGATTAGGTAAATTGGTGACTCTAAATTGAGTGTGGGAGTGTGTGAGTGAATGGTTGTTTGTCCCTGAGATTGGCAAACTGAGATTGGCAAAACACCCCCCGTGACCCTGATGTGGAGGATAAAGCGGTGGACAATGAATGGATGTTTCTTCTACAGTTAATGAAATATTTAAAAAACTGATTTAGTAAATTTGTTAAGTTAATACTTTTCAGTTCCCTACACAACTTTGAATATAAACAATTGTCTGTTCCATTCAAACCATTAGCTCCTACAATTTTCTCTGCATTTCTCAGTGTAGCGGTGTTCTTGCTCTTGTGTCGCCCAGAGACATTTCCATGCTGCGAACAGGAAGTGGCTCCTTTTATATCAAGACAGATGGAGGCAACAGCACTAGTACAGTGAGGTAGCTGCAAACAGATATGACTGAAAGCACAAACATGCACCCTCAAAAAGTTTCAGAAGTAAATTGTACTGCTCAAAGAATAGAAGTTTCAGAATAATAACATCACCAACACGATCACCAAGATTATGCACTGCAGCTAAATTAGTCCTTGTCTGAGAAAGAGACAACCACTTAGCAGTGGGGAGGATTTTGAAATTAAATCTTACTGCATGCAACACAGTTGATTAATTGATTAAATCAGAGACCAAAATAGGTCCTGACATCAGTGCCCACACACTACAGACAAATGTGATGAAATACATTCTCAAAAATCAGGATTAGTACATAGGGTCACATTTAAGATTGTTTTTGGTTCGATTATTTAAATATCTTTGCTGGTGTATAATTAAACTATAGAAGGTTTGTAACATTGTCAGAGAAAGAGGGATTTTAGAGTTTGTTCTTGAATTGAGTCCCACTGTGCAGGAAATGATCACTTAGCTCACATGGCAGTTGAGGACTGACAGGAATAGAAAATACATTAGAGAGCTTTGTCTGTATTCAACCACCCAAGAAAAGAAACAGAGAAAGGAAACATATTTGGACGGGCACCTGTGGGATGAAAGGTTTTCTAAACATCTGACTGCACCCACAGAGAGTCACAGATTATAGGAACAATCCCTGTGATAGCCTTTGGCTACCCACCATGAGGTCACCCACTGGTTTTTAATCTGCTCTCATGTAGAGTTTAGTATTTCGTTCAGCACTATGCCAGTGTTTTTGAGACCAGACGTGAGAAGTGAACATGTTTGGAAGTTTGGTGTGGCATATATAAGAGTTTGTCCACTTAATGTCCACCTCCATCTATCAGATGGTACTAGCTGCTACAAAAAAGGGAACAATCAACCATCACAATGTTTGATTTACTGTTTGATTTTTAATCCAGCCCTGAAATGGTCGGTGATTTCATATTTCATTGATGGATGTTATAGTATTCTTTTGTCAATGTCAAATTTTGCCCAATTGTATAATATCCATTCATTTTAAGCAGTATAATTGATTCTAAATGGGGCCATCATTTACAAAATGGAAATCATGCTCTATTGAAACTCATGACTGTGACCTGAGACTGAACAGGAAAATGTTTACTGATGTTTTAAATCAAGTGAGATGTTTTGCATAGAATTCTTTTTACAGTCAGTTTAGACTCAAGATAATACAGGATTCTACACTTTGACTATGTCCATTACAGTCTATGTTCCTGACACCCGTCTCTGTCTCTGACTCTGTGTGAATAATGTGTTCAAGGTATATATTCAATGGTGGATAACGGCTGTACACGTGTACACAACTGATTTACTTTGGCAGCAGCAGACTGTGGGCTATAATCTGTTTTCAGTAAATAATTTCCTCCACATGTTTTCTTTATTTCTTGATCTGATCCCATCATTTTCTCACTGTTTCTTATTATTCCTCTCTCCATCTGTTGCCTCACCCCCTAAAAAAACAGTCTCAGAGGAGGTTTGACTAACGGGGTACTTGACAGTAGAGAGAAGTACATGAAGAGTGGCCTTTTCCGAGCAAGTCAGCTAGTCATCCACGGCTAATTAAATATCACTTCTGAATGTTCAAGTCTCTCTCCCCACTGTCTCCTACTGTCCCTTACCCTCAAAGCGTAGAGTACTTCCAGGAAGAGGGCAAGAGAGAAAAAACTTTCATTCTTCCTTCCTTCCTTCCTTCCTTTCTTTCTTTCTTTCTTTCTACCCCCTTGTTTCCAGTCATCGCCTTCGGCTCCTTACACTCAAATTAACCTTTCACAATAAAAATCACACAGGGGAGTAGAAGCAAGGCTGGAGTGTGCATGTGTGTGTGCGTGTGTGTGCATGTGTGTGTGTTATTCTGACTCTAGAGGGATGACCTAAACCCTTGTCTATGTAATTGTGAATTAGAGTCTTAAATGAGCTCTACTCTCCCGAGCTGATTAGGAGGAAAGGAGAGTTTAATAAAAAGATTAGATACAAAGGAGATACTAGAACAAGAGAGAAGAGAGATGGGTGACTGAATCAAGAATGGAAGGGACTGGAGAAAAGGTAGAAATTAACCACAATTTAAAAAATAATGCAAAGCTAGCAATAATAACAAACATGATGGTACAGTTGCTCTTTTAGCTCCAGCAGATAAAATGTGGAAATCCAGTGAGAGAGTGTTTCTTTCATGACTTCATTGTTCATGGACTGACCAACTCTGCAGATATGAAATGTGGAAAGTATGGCGAGCCCTTACGTATTAGCAATGCTTTGTATTCACCGCGGTAGTCAAGTCATGACTCAACCACAACCACAGGGGTTTTAATTAAAATGAAGCAGTATTTTCACAAGTTAAGGCTTGAATACTCCAAAATAGTGTGGGATGAAGGTGAAAACGCATTAAGCAAAAGGCCCTGGTAAGAAGGACATTACACATTTAGGTGTAATGGTGCATTCACACTGAACATGATGCAATCTTAAGTTGCAATATTTCATGGATCATTTGTTTTTTTTCCCATTTCTAACTTAAGAGAGAAGAGAACTGAATCAAGTGACAATCATATTTTCAGAACTTACCAGGTCAGACAACCTGTTTAGGACACGCCCTCCCCCCCTGTTTGCCCAACCTTGCTCTTTTCTTGGTGCACATAATAGAGGACAGTAAATTATACAAGACATTTAAACAACATGTCAATGGTAACTGCCATTTTTGTGACATTGAGTCGCATGACTTTTTTAGCATTCAAATACATTTTTGGAGCTCAACTTTGGTGATTGAGGCAATACATGCATATCAAGCCTTGTGCTCACTTTATCACCACCATGATGAATTGTTCCAGACATCATATGACTTTGTGTATTTAGAGCAGCATGTTGTCAGGAAATGGCTTCATTAAATCAGTGGTGCCAGTGCTGTTTTTAAGTAGTCAGTTGTTGTTTTGATATCTTGCAATTTCTGTTGTGTCCAGTATCAGGAACAATGAGTGGAATTCAGTAGCTTCCTTTGAACAGGTAGTTGGTTTGTGGCATGTTCTGTACATGGACCACCGACATCTGTCACTGCAGTCAAAGACAATTGTTGGAACACTAGAATTTATTCTGAACTTTACTGGCGGTAAAAACCAAGTGAACTTCCCGACGGGCCTAGAAATGAGGCTTTTCCACTTATAAATGTTACATACTACTGACAGGCTGTGTCCAACAGGCTGACAGTATGGTGTTCAGCCTGTTGGACACAGCAGATGAGTGGGTGGCTAGAAATGAGACCAATTTCTAAGTGGTACAAATAAGGAGAAGCAAAGGGAGCAGACAGAAGGTACAAAGGGACGGAAGGGCCAGGAACCTGAGTGGAGAAAGAGAAATGAGGTTGTTTTTTTTTTTAAATGGACTTCTCTGGTTTCATGTCTCCCTACTATTTATTTTCATATAAAATATAAATTACATGAAGGAAAAAAACATGTTCCAAGATGTTTTTGAAGGGAGACAGTGGCAGCAACAGCTTTAACACACACACATTAACACACCCCACCCTCTCATCCTGTAAAACATCATCCTTCAATTACTCCGCCTACTTTCCATGATTCACTTGCTAACTTCTAGCCTTCGTAGAGTGTATCTACTGCATATACTACGTCCGTCACATATCTATTCTACCCATTCACACATTGCCAGCACAGTCAAAACAGAGAGCAGTTGGTTGTTAATGTCGTGCCCAGGCACAGAGACCTGTATGATGAAAACCTTCTATACCACTGACCCACAGCGTATATACTGTTGGTCTACGTCTGCCTCTAATTGGCTGTCCATATCTCTCTAATTGAGCTGCTCTCCACCCTTTTTCTCTGTCTGTCTTCCATGTGTGTGAGAGAGGGGGAGCGAGAGAGTCATGTTGGGCACACAGATGGTAGACGAGGGGATGATTAGAGAGGTATTACATTGTCACTGGGTTGGCACACTCGGCTTTAATTACAGAGTGCAGCAAATACACACAATGACATTTCTAGATGCACACACACAGTACTCAAGTACACATGTAAACCAAAGGAACAAGCACACACACACACAAATAGACTCCATCATCATGGCCAGAATGTGCCTCTTTTTGTCAGTTTTGTTAAAATGTGACTAATATCTAATACAGTCTGATAGGGGTAGGAATCACAGGGTACGCGACACATGATCCATGATGCCATTAATATCACAATATGATTCTGTGATAATCAATCCATTGCAAGACAATCATGTAGTGATACATCACGATATCTGATATCTGTCTGTCTGATAAAAAAAAACGTCCATGAAAACTTGGATGGGGCATCACTTAACATAGCATCTCCACCGTGATCCCGCTTTAAACTCCATCTTCATGAGGAGACATGAAGTAGCGACTCCCAGCGAGTAAAACTGGCAGGGGCTGTTTCATTTTTCATTTTGACTGTTTCATTTGCTCGAGGAAGGATGAAGATATATCACCAAATGCATATATAAGATGGCATCCTGTTGTGAATACTGCTCTCCATAATGCAGCACATCTTATATGTTTTCTCTTTATTTCTTAGTTGGTGAATTAGTTAGTTGATAAGAGAGACTTGATTGGTTGATTGATTGATCAGTTGGTTGGTGAGCTTGTTGATCGTTTGATGAGTGAGCAAGATTATTGGTTGGTTGTTGAGTAAAGTGATTGATTGTTTGGTAAATTGATACATAGTTGAATTTATTGATTAATTCATTACTCTATACACAGGGACACATTTTAACTGTTAACCCGCTGTTCAGCCTCTACATGTACTAAGAAAATCTTAGAAAGTCACAGATGAGGAAATGAAAAGAAAAACACAATTTTCTTTCTCTTTCTAAAATACATCTGTAGACTTTGGGACCAAACAGAGAAGGAGAGATGTTGGAGGAAAAAAAGAGAAGATGAGTCAGGGGTAGAGGTCAAGAGCTCAATATATCCCTAAGATGAAAAGCAAACGGCAATCAGTGTGACTCAAACATGTGTGTCATCCCTGGGAATTGACTTGTGGTCACTGGCTCATCAGGGTCCGTCTTTCCCTTTTTCTGTGAAAATAGAGGAGAGATGGAGGGAGAGAGCGAGCAAGAGAGAGAGGCAGGCATTTATATTTCATTGAACTCAATGCAGGGATGCCAGTTAAGCTGTGTTCTCCACAGGAAGGTGAGTGAAGATGGTACACCAATAGCAAAAAAATAAAAAAGAGGAGGAGGACGAGTGGGGGGATGCAAAGAAAAAATGAAATGAGTGAAAAGGTAAGAGGGTAGAGGAGAGGGAGAGACAGCATGAGAGGTTAATCGAAAACAAATGTTCACAGTGAGTGAACAAGAAGGGCAGATATGGTGAGTTGTTGCTGGTGGTGAATAACAGGGGATTTACACACCAAGTGAACAAGGAGGGAGTGAAATTGGAAAACAGATCTGCAGACACACAGAGACTAGACTATACAACAATGTGGGCAGGGTGAGACAAGAGGAGAGGAAAACATAGACAAGTGGAGTCAAAAGAATCACAAAGGGGGAGACTCAAAAAGGATAATGGTAGAAAAATATAACAGATGGAAAATACAAGTGGAAAAAGTGAAAGGAAACTGAGGGACAGATGTATACAAAGCCTGTCAGTCACAAAGAAGGAACGCTGAACACAGAGCTGAAAGCTAATAAGATGTTGAAGCTGTCTGGTGCCAGTTGCAGGTTTTAAAGTCTGAGACTGAGAGTCTTAATAAAATGCTGTGGTCAACAGAGTGAGGTTTTTACAGGAAGGGATGAACCACCGTATACCCCATCACATCATCCTGGGTGCGGTTTCTACCACTTCAATGCCAGCACCATGATCCATAGAAAATATGATAAATGGTGAAAAATACTTGACAGGGGCGTACAACAGGTTTCTACAAACATCACAAAACAATTAGATTTAATCACCTTCTAATCATTGTTCAATCACATACAGTACTTATAACCATATTCACTATTCCAGGGGTGGCCAAACACTCAGAGACGACAAAGAGCCACACGGGCACACATGAACATCTCCCCATCCCTTCCTCTCACTCTCTCTCTGTCTCTCTGTCTCTCCCTCACACACACACACAGACACAGACCTCTACTGTGTCAGATTTACTGTAAATGTCACACACCAACGACATGACAGAATGGCCTGTCATTTCGTTCATCAAAAAATATAAAGTCTCCCGCTTTGGTCATCTTCGTATTTTCGTTTTGCTGAGTGAACTTGACACAAATTGTTTACTCAACAATGTTTTCCCTCGCGCATGTGCATGTTTGATATTGAACTAAGGCGAACATGCATACACATATACATGCAAGAGCCGCATGAAGCTAGGCAAAGAGCCGCATAAGGCTCGGGAGCCACGGGTTGGCCAGGCCTGCACTGTTTAATAACTGTGCTCAAAGAGCACTTGATTTATACCAAATATCTTTCAAGTTGCTTTGAGGTTTAACAATATTTTCTTCTTCACATTGTTAGACATGCTCAGTTTCAATGTCAAGGGGCAAGCACTGGCTGGAAACACTCACCATCTTTCCTCTCATGTGCCCACTTTCAATCTTCTGTCCCTCAGAGCTGAATTGTGCTTAAGATGTACTTGAAGCACCGTCCATGCAGAAAAGACTGAAAACAGCTGTTACTGTGGTACCTGTCAGTTCTAAGCCTATTGTTTTGCTTGTTGGCGTATTTTTCTAGTTGTTGCTGTCAATAACTGTCCAAATGTAGATGACAAGACATCTAAGATAAATGTTTGTTTTTTTACCTGGAATAAAATAGAAATGGCTTCTACCATTGTCCACTGACCAACAAGCACAGAGTGCACCATCACCAAAAGAGAGACAGCCAATTTCTAAAGCAGCAGAAAGAAAGAAGGTTTTCCTCCTCCTTTCTTTCTGCTGCTTTCATGCTTTGACAACTTTCTAAACACTTGCAAAACCACAGCTAAATACACAAACATTGGACCTGTTTCTCTAAGGGCTGTCAACTGTGCAAGAGCAGCTGCAGGTGGATTATTTGCATCATCCATGAAGGATTTTCTCATTAATTTCACCTGGGACATGGATCCCCACACACCTGTCTGACAGACAGACAGACAGACAGGTGTACATACACTCACAAGCCATTTATTAGGTATCCCTTTTTAGCTATTCGTTTAACACAAACCAACTAATCACAGAAGCAACTTAGTGCATTTAGGCATGAAAACATGGTCAAGATGACATGCTGAAGCTCAAAGTGAGCATCACAATGAGAAAGAAAAAGGTGACTGCAAAACCACAGCTTAATGGGAAACCATGTAAAATATTAACACTGGGGATTATTAATAATTAATAAGTAATTACCAGTTCAACTCAAACATCAGAATGGTAAAGAAAGACTTAAATGACTTTGAATCTGGCATTGTTTTTGTTGACAGAAGTGCAGAAAGTCTAGTGTTTAAAGTAAATGGTCTGAAAAAGAGAAAATATCCATCCTTGTTGATGGTAGAGGACAGAGGACAATGATCAGAAGACAGATATAACAATATATATAATATATGTATATGTATATAAATTATAGAAAAGCCACTAAAAAGCCAAATAAAAATATAAAGGTATAAATATAAGGTGTCCTGTATACCTAATAAAGTGACCAGATGAGGAGGAAAGAGATAGACAGATGGAGAAATGTTGATAGATGGAGAAAACAAGTTGTGGAGGATATTGCAGCATTTGGCTGTGAGCCTGAATCAACACAGAAAATTGATGGCTGATTCTGTAAGCTTTATTAACACAGAGAGAATTAAATCCATGCTTTCACACACACCTGGACATGTACACACCGTAAACACACCCAATAGAAAGAGAGTACATTACGTGTGTGTGTTTGTGTGCGTGTGTGTTCACAGGTGGGAACTGGCACTCATGTCTAATTGTGTGAAATCATGTATCCAGGTGCATCATTTATATCCATCAAAAGATGTTTTAAAAGAAACCCTTTGAAGCACATGCAAGCAAAGACAAACACACATGCACCAAGCTAACTTGTTGTTGGCTCTCCAAAGCAAACAAAAGACAGACAATACAAACAAACTAATCATACATGCATGTACATAAACATGGGAGTCTGAAGAGAAAGTGCAGTCATGATCAAATAATTTTAAATGAAGTTGGTATAAACAGCTTTCACTTTTGATTCCTGCTGTTTCAGGAAGTCAAGCTGCTCACACTGTGCACTCTCCGTGGTCCTGATCGTGTAGTCATCAGCAGCAGTGGAACTATCCAGGGTGCTGCTGCCACTGAGTCTAGTGATTGTTTTTTATCTCAGTCTTGCTGAGAACACATTGTTAGCATTTGTGTTTATATGTTGTGTCTGTTGCATTTATCTAACTCATCTAAATTCTGTTTATGTCCTTCACAGCTGTACGCTGTGGCCACCTGGTGGACCACAGGTCCTTGGTCGGGATAAATCAATCAAAAATGAAAAACCTTTTTATGTATATATTTTATGTTATATATATGCCATCATTGCTGATTCATTTAGCCAATTGGCTTTGCAAATTTCACATTTATGTGAAAAATTAATTTGAATAATTTTTAGTAATAGGAATCATTTAAGTTTTCTTTTGTACCTACCCATTGCAATAACCTGATTCAAAGTTGGTGTTAATTTCTGCCTGTTTATGAAATAAACACTGTGTAGGGAAATATCTGATCAAGTAGTCTTCTGAGTTAATCAGAGTTGTGATTTAGGTTTGGATGCAGTGGCAGAAGATTTTCAGACGTTAGGGCTGTGGATTCTGAAGATTGGAAATGGATGCTTCACATACTTTTTGAGGATTTTTACTTAGCAACAAAATGGAATTATTGTTGCACTTATTGTGGACAAGAAATTCCTGGAAATGTGTTAAAATCCAACAATACAATATATTAAAACAGACATTAAATTATATACATGATAATGCATGACTAAAATTGCTATTAAACCTCTGTTAATTTTATTTTAAGATTTAAAACACAGCAATAATGCAGGGTCTGAAATTTACCAAACTCTTTTTTTGTGTGTGTGTGTGTGTTTGTTAGAGAGACAGAGTCAAAGAAAGAGAGAGAGAGACATAGCAGCTGGTTAACACAGTGGGCAGTGGGATGGGTAGTCTGTCAGATTTGGCACTGGGAAGGGACATCACCTGTCACAATGTTTAATTAACACCTTGGAGTGTGTGCATGCATGTGTGTGTGTGTGTGTGTGTGTGCCAGGCGGGTGTGTGTCATTGACAGCTGAGGTCACTCCTGGGGGGTTTTAATCTGGACTCACATCAGGAAGTGGGATGGCTTCAGTGGGTCTGATTGGAGTTTCCGCCGGCAACCCAGAGGTTCACCAGCTGTACCAATGACACGCTTCCTGTAACTATGAAATCTCCACACTCTCTACACACATGGTAACACATAAACAGTGTACACTATTGTAAGTCACGTACATAGGCATGCACAGATACTCTCACTCTGTCTCATAATCCAGCTGTGATGGATCCTGACAAATCCTCAGACACACTAAGGACTCGGATCTTCACCACCTTTTATTTACTTACATTAAGTAGTTACACTGTCATTAGCAGAACAATGGGAACTTAATATAGTTGTGTTAACGTCATTAGTTTTCCTCATAGTATTTTGCTTTGTGCTTAACCACAGGGATTAAAGATGGGGTAGGGAATCTATTGTTGTAATAGTAATCTTATTTTAATCAAATGATCTGAGATAGAACCACACTTCTGCTCCTCTAGGCTCTGTTTTCAACCTTGTGAAAATCTGTTCTGCAAAAAATTGAGCAGTCACAAGTGGTGATCAGAGAGAGAGAGGGCACCTCCTATTGGCTGTTCTACAAATCAGCTGCACGTATACATCCCTTCAGTGAAGACGTCAGTTTTCCAGCATTTCTAACAACTAGATAGATAGATAGATAGACAAATAAACAGAATAAAATCTATATTATATTTTAATTATATCTTCACTGCTTTTCTCACCCTCTGCCTTTTCTGACTGGACACTGACGTTACAATACAACACATTTGAACTTATGGAGGCAGCAGTAGCAGTAGATCTAGAGTAGAACAACATTTACATATCTATACATGGCAGGTACCGTTTTACTTTCAACAAAATCCTTAAATGGAAAAAGCAGTTTTTCACGAATAACCTGGCGATCAAATTTCAGCCTGTCATCAAATATAACACCAAGATTTTTTACTGAAGACCGGATGTTTGGTGTAAGGGGACCTAGAAAGCCTGCTGGACCACATCAAAACATTATGATTTCAGTCTTGGTTTCGTTTAGGTTCAAAAAATTTGCGGTCATCCACGCAAAAAACAGAAAAACTGCAAACAATCAGGTTGGACTGGAACCATGAGAGAGCAGAGCCGGTAATGCCCAACCACTGCTCCAGTCGTGCCAAGGGGATCCATGATCCACAGTTTCAAAAGCAGCAGTCAAATCAAGGAGCACTAGCATAGCATGTGGTACCTGGGACGTCCCATCTCTCCTGCTACAGTTTCAACAGTTGCTGATGTAATGATAATGTATATATACTCTTAAAAAGAAAGTCTGGTGGACTCGTGTGAGCAGATTTAACTTTGTGAGCAGACTTCAGTTAGGACCAGCTGTCTGAACTGCTCGTGGTTGTTTAATATGCATATTCCATAATTATAATTCCCCTGATCAGAAACAGGGCCACACGGTGGTGTAGTGGTTAGCACTCTCGCCTTGCAGCGAGAAGACCCGGGTTCGAGCCCCGGTTGGAACAAGGGCCTTTCTGCATGGAGTTTGCATGTTCTCCCCGTGTGTGCGTGGGTTCTCTCCGGGTACTCCGGCTTCCTCCCACAGTCCAAAAACATGCAATGTGGGGATAGGTAAATTGGACACTCCAAATTGACCATAGGAGTGAGTGTGAGAGTGACTGGTTGTTTGTCTCTATCTGTGTGTGGCCCTGCGATGGACTGGCGAACTGTCCAGGGTGTACCCCGCCTATCGCCCGATGTAGCTGAGATTGGCACAGCACCCCCCGCGACCCTCTGGCAGAGGATAAAGCGGTAGATGATGACTGACTGACTGACTGACTGATCAGAAACATATTTTTCATGTGGGAAAAGAACAAAATATTATTCTCCCTGATTTCACACTTTGACTCATCTGTTCACTTTCTCTCTCCTTCTGATTCTTTTACTTCTTTCCATCTTCCTGAGATTTGACTACTTCATCATCTGAAACCCTGTGACAGCAATACATTTATCCTGCTCATCATGTGCACATACAAGCCCACAGACTATATATAATCACAACCACACAGAAACACACTGTATGCACATTTGCCTGGTACAACTGCATGGATAAGCACACAATGTGAGTGTGGATGACAGAGCTGGAAAGCAATTCAATTCTTCTTCAAGCATTGTTCATATTCATGTTACAGCTCCGCTACACAGATTCTGAGATAAAAGTTGTGAAAGACATTTACACAAACTTTAGAGCAGTGGGAAGTAAGACAATGAATACAAATGTGCTGCAGTCTTATAGACCATACAACATGTACATACGTTTTGAAGAGTAGCTACTACTAGGTGAGTACAGTTACCACAAGGTCAAATAAATGGTTTGCACCATTTTCTATCATCCAGTCCAATTTGTTATTCTGCACTGAAACATAATGCAATGGAGGCATCACAACTTAGATGCTGTTCAATTGCTTTAAATTGTGCAACGTCATACATTACCAATATGCATCATTCATCCATTGCTTCACTTTGCTCGCACCACTTGACAAAAGTTAAAAAATTGTCTATTTTCCGAAGATTTTTGGTGGACAGAAAGCACCCACAATGGCAGACACAGCAGGCACCACATGTGTGCAGTGTAAATGTTGGATCAAGTGACAATGATGTCGCTCCTATTTTGAAGCCTCACATTAGTATTTTGGCCAAAGCCATATTGTTTTTTGTTGTTGTTTTTTAAACTACACTGTAAACCTATGATGTAAATTTACAGTGAAATCTGAACATAATTGTACTGCATTACTGTCATACAGTATCATACTGTAAACTGCAATGCAATCTGGGAGAAAACCGTAAACTTTACAGCTGAAGCTAGCTAAAATTAGCATTCTCACCATTGCATATTGGTTTACATTAACATTAAAACAACACTGTTGATTTTGCTGGTAGATATTTTAACTACTAATTTTATTTAATTAAAAAAGACTAGAACCTTGCTCTAAATTCACTGCTTTTGTTATTTGTGCCAAACTGTTGCAGAGATTAGCCATTGAATTGTATGTGTTTTCATTGCAGTTTTATCGGCCTCATTATTAAATAAATGAATACAGAATAAAAACTACAATTATTTTTTTTTTTGGACAAATCAGCTCACTTACATTTTGGTTTTCATTTTATTTTAATATTGTTATAGCCAAAAAATACTTATTTTTAACAAGGTTCAACAGTATGCATCACTACATTGGACTGAACATGCTCTAATTTTATACGTCATATTCATAGAACGATATCACCTGAAAGAAAAATATTTTTGTCTTTCTATATTGTTTTTTAGAAGCTGCATTGACATCAATCCTGAGAGGGGCACAAAGCAAGTCGTGAGAAGGTACAAAGCAAGAAGAGCGGCATGATGGTCCAAAAGAAGCCAACATCAGTGAATCTGCATGTCAGCACACTCATCAAGAAGATCAAGTGGGACACACACACACACACACAACCCCCTATCTCACCCAAAAACTGTTGTATAATTGTTTACTGTTCACTTCACTATGCTTCACTTTACTGCTGCTGTTCTGCAGCAGGTTTGTTAAAACAGTTTGATGTTCCTTTCTCACCAAAAACAAAATTGTCACACTGAGTTACCAAATATCATATGCACTGTAATTTAGATTACAAAATGTTAATCTTTCGAAAGATCGAAACAAAGAAAATAAAATGGACAGGGAGTTAAGGTTTATTCATGCCTAGTTGTACTTGTGTTGCACTGTTTTTATTTTCAAAAATATTTGAAAAGGAACTGCATAATGAATATTGTCCTGTCATTTTGTTATGATCATTATTATTATTATTATTATTATTATTATTATTATTATTGTTGTCATTATTATTATTAATAATAATAATAATAATAATAATAATAATAGTAGTAGTATTACAGTAAAATTCTGTAATTATCATTAAATACAGGATACATACTGTAGATTAAAATACAGTTCAAATACTGTAAATATTCAGTAATTTACTGAAAACATATAATCAGTATCATTTTGTAAATTTACAGCAATGAACTGTAGATTTATTTCCAGTAATATACAGTACTGTAATTCAAAAAATACAGTGAGATACTGTAAAAAATTCAGTAGCTTGCTGGCGAAGCTGCTGCCAATAAATTACTGTAAATTTATAGTGAAAAGTTTAACAGTGTAAAGAAACCATTATGGAAAACAAAAGGGTGTAACCTGACTGAGAGCTGATCCAGTGCACATCCACCTACAGCATCAACCATGCACCTATTGGATGATACTCGCTGTCAATCACAGAAAGAAGTATATTGTGATTGAAACTGTGACTGAGTGATAAACTCCACAGGAAAATGTTTACTGACGTGTTAAATCAAGTGAGAAGTCAGCACATGAACACATAGCCGTTTCTCATAGACATAAAATCCAGTGAGTCAGCCCCTGATGGCTATTCTGCCCTGAAGAAGTGCAGCACAGCATACAGTGTCCCCAGTCATTGACTTCATTGTATCTTCAAGAGTGTAGATATAGGCAACTGGGCTTGCTTGAGTTTAGCTGAAGGTGTTTCACCTCTCATCCAAGAGGCTTCACCATCTCTAAGCCAATGTTTCTCCCTTGAGCCAATGTTATCCATTTAAAGACCCCTTTAGATGCACTGTCATAAAATTGACACCTAAAAGCTGCTGTCTGTGTCTCAGGGATCTGGCAGTGAATCAAGGAGAATCTTCTTCAGTATCCCTATACAAAAAGGCAGTTGGTTTGTTGGTGCAAATGTGTGTAGGGAGAAGGGAGGAGAATGATAACAGCACATTAGCCAATGGTTATCCAATTCACTTACAGCAACTTTTAAGTCAAATGTAATGGTGGCCTAAGACTTTGCAAATCACTGTATATTAATAAATAAAATCAAATAAAAAAAAACATCAATTACTACTTTAACAAGTCTTGTTTTATTGAAGTGACAGGTACTGAAGCCAAAAGCTGCTAAGACACACCTCTTTTGAGTGCAGTGTGGTTTCTGAAATAAAGGTCGAATCACAGTTGCTGGCAGAACAATGAGAGGATGAACACCTGTATTAAGCTGCATAGTGGTCTAACTTGTAAGAGCTCTACTAAGCCACACCATCTCTCACCGTGTCTCTAAGCAATGACTTAATTCAGAAATCAGAAAACTTCATTGTCTGTCGTAACAAAAAAAATGATTTAGCCTTGCTCGACACACTACACATTAAAACTGAAATCATGCACAATCAGCACAGACTTTGTGGGACACATTGTGTGAATATTTCTAGTATTAAATGTATTAGACATTTAAGAAATTTTAGAAACGAGGATAAAATAAATTAGAAGCTGAGCTCTCAGAGTCATTATCAAGGTGAGAAATAAGCACGTTTCCATCATTGTCCATTTAAACAGGCTGTCCTCTGCTCTCAAACTTGTATACAAACACACACACACATATCTCTCTCTCTCTCTCCATATATATGTATATATATATATATATACACTGTATATATATACATATATGGAGAGAGAGAGGGAGAGAGAGAGAGGGACACTACTGTTGCATCTCAGCCTGACATAACAACGGACATAACAGATGAAAGTCAGTCAGTAATTGAATAGCAACAATATAATGGGAATATATAGATTTTGTATTGGCATGAAGCCTCTGTTTCATATCACTCATGTGAAGGCTAATTTAAAGATGGCAAAAAGCGAGACCAGGGAGAGATCAATGCCATTTGCCCCTAGAGGGAATGCAGGAAGAAACAGCAGCATTTTAAACAGAGCACCACTAATAGTAATATGAAAGCTTGACACGTGAGCCGACCCAGAGCACTCCACTTACCTGAGATCAGCAGATAGAATTCTTGATATTTATCCAAACTCTTAGCTGTTAGAGGTGAACAAGCAGAAGTATGTAACAACACAAAACTACAGGTCACCGTCTGTATTCTATCATAGGTTTGTAAATCTGTCATAGGCAGAATCATGTATTGCTCATTGGGAGATTTTTAAATTTGAGCTAACACTGGTTAATATATATGGCATATTTAAAGTGATAGTTCAGTTTTTTTTTTTGTGTATGAGGTACTAACACACAGTTAGTACCTCATACAGGACTACCAGCAGGGGCACCAGATTTTAGCCCCTTAACAAATGGCTCACCTGGTAAAAACTTCACATTGAGTCTATGCTGTCCAAAAAATATGAGTCACTGTAGCCGTGTTTCCACAGAGTGGAGCGGTTTGGTTTGTTGCAGTACAGTACAGATTTTTGGGGGGTTTCCATTAGGAATAGTACCAAAATAACCAGCCCCAACCATTCCATTCTTTGGTACCCTTCCCTTGAGGTACTAGAGTAAAATGCTAGACCACCCACGGCAGGCAGTGTGTGGGCTGTGCCAGATGGTCACATAGCATGATGTCGCACCAGGGCGATAGAAAAACGTTTCTCCCTTGCGATCAGTGAAAATATCCCATAGGAGTTGAGGCAAATGCCTGCAGTCTATTCTCATACAAAACTTGACGTCTAGTTGAGACAAACAGCCACAAACTGAGCCGGAAAATAAAGAGCTGCTGGATGTCCTCCATTGTTGTCTATTGTGTTATTCTCTGTTGTGTCATGCTCTAAGTCATCTTTTGTTGTCATCGATTGTAGTCACACCGGTACGACGTCACACTACGACATCAGGCATAGAGCACACCCCACCTACCAAGTAAAGGTACTGTTCTCAGTCAAAACGCAAGCCTGACCCAGGACTTTACTAAACCGTACTGTACTGTACCAAACTGAACTGTACCATGATGTACCAGATTTAACTAAGTGGTACAAACTTACCACATGAGGCAGCAGGAGACCAGCAACTCCCATGTCGCCATGAGCTAAAAACTATGATTACTTATGTGGACTTGGATGTGGGAGAGTGAGCAGCAAATATATTTTTTAAGCAGGTCTCAAGCTGGTTTTATAGATGAGCTTTATTAGCTTTATTATAAGCTAGTTGTATATTATGTAATGTTGAGTACATCATATTCATACATGTACCGTCACTGTCCGGGCCAACCAGAAGCCATGGATGACAGGGGAGGTCTACAGGCTCTTGAAGGCTCGGAACGCTGCCTTCAAAGCAGGAGACCAGGTCGGCCTGAGGACAGTAAGGGCCTTACATGGCATCAGAGAGGCTAAGAGGCAGCAGAGACTCACGCAGCCTGTGGCAAGGACTACAGACCTGCACAGAAGTCCCCCCCCTCCTCCAGGCGACCAGGTGATTACACTGTCTATGGACAGTGTCAGAACACTCAGCAGGATCAACGCCCGCAAAGCTTCTAGTCCTGACAACATACCTGGCCGCATACTGAGGGACTGCGCAGGGGAACTCGCAGATGTCTTCACAGACATCTTCAACACCTTGCTGTGTCAGGCGGTTGTCCCCACATGCCTCAAAGCCACCACCATCATCCCGGTACCGAAAAAGTCCTCACCCTCCGGCTTCAATGACTACTGTCCGGTTGCACTCACCTCCGTTCTTATGAAGTGCTTTGAACAGCTAGTCATGGAGCACATCAAGTCTGTGCTCCCCCCCTCCCTAGACCCCTTCCAGTTCGCATACCAGTCAAATCGCTCGACCGAGGATGCTATCACCACCGCCCTCCACCCAGCCCTCACACATGCTGTTCATTGACTTCAGTTCAGCATTTAACACAATCATCCCACAACAGCTGATCAACAAACTTGACCAATTAGGACTGAACACCTCCCTGTGCAACTGGCTGCTGGACTTTTTGATTAGATTTATTTTGAAAGGGACCATGTGCAATTAAAAACATAAATGTCACCATTTGATGCATTACACCAGAGTACATCTGCAGTCCCTACCTAAAGATAAATACAACACAGATAAAACATCAAATATCACTCAGCAAGTAATGTCATGTAGAAGGACAAATAAATACAGCACAGATAAAACATTACGCAACAAGTAAGAACATACAGCAGTGTAGGAATTGCCCCTCACAGGTGCACACACACGCACACACATACACTCACACAAATAGCCAATGGCAAATTAGTGGGTGCATTGTTGTGAGAGTTTTAGGTGTTTTTTTAGCTTTAAACCCACCAAGTTTTCACAGTTATTTATATTGTCTGGAATGGTGTACCATTGTGTGACAGCGTTAACAGAAAAGGCTGCCTGTCCAAATGTTGAGTAGCAAAAGGGTACAGTGCAGCTGTGTACAGATGCTGTTCTAGTGGACATTACAGAGCCACTGTAACAAACAAACATTTGCAGACAGGTGGGAGCCAAGCCTTTTAGGATTTTGTAGACTGTACATACGTTTTAAAAAATCTGAAATTTTCAAAAGATAGAAGATTGTGCCTGTGTACTATGTCACAGTGATGGTACCTAAGTGTCTTTTTGTCAAATATTTTCAGCGCCTGTTTATACAGGGATTATAAGGGCCAAATTATTTTTGTTTGACTAGCCTGCCCCCAACAAGTGATACAATAGGAGATGTGTGATAAAATAAGAGCATGCAGAAATATTTTTGCAACCTCTGTGGATAGGGAGGATCTAATCTGCCTGAAGTTAGCCAAATTGTATTTGATAGTTTTTGTCATCTTTTTGATGTTTCTTGAAACTCAGATTTGGATCAAGATATTTTAACTCACTGACAGTCTCAATCTGTTCACCTCTGATGTAGATGTTTACATCTGGGATGTTCAGCTTGGTGTTGGAGAAGAACATGCCTTCTGTTTTACTTACATTCAGGGTGAGACAGGATTGGTCGAGCCACTTTGCAACTCCAATCAGGGCGTTGGTTCGTTTAGTAGCAGCTTGCTGAGCTGATTTTGCATGTGTGTATAAGACAGTGTTATCAACATCGAGTTGTACCTCTATGTCATGACAGTACTGTGGGAGGTCATTAATGTATAAACTGAATAATAGTGGGCCTAACACAGATCCTTGAGGTACACCCATTGTGCACCTTAAGTAGCTGGAGCCTGCATCTTTAATTTTTACACATTACCTTCTATCGGATAGGTAAGACGATATCCATGCAAGTGTGTTGGACGAAAGGTTGAAGTTGCAGAGCTTAGACAAAAGGACATTATGATTAACTGTGTCGAATGCTTTACTTAAGTCTAAGAACACAGCTCCAACAACTCCACCTTTGTCCAGACCTAGTCTGATTTGCTCTGTTAGGTGGAGAATGGCTGTTTCTGTGGAATGGTGTTTTCTTAATCCAATCCAAATTGTGAGTCAAGACCAGGGTTACAGCTATTTATTATTTATGTAGTCTGTAAGTTGGTTTATGACGATTTTCTTTTGGAAATTACTGGTAAGATGCTTATGGGTCTGTAGTTACTGACTATGTTGCAATCACCAGATTTAAAGATAGGAGTCACAATGGTGTGTGGGGGAAAGAAACTTTGAATAATAGAGAGGTTTGCCAAGTGAGTAATTGGAGGAATTAGTGTGGTTGAATGTTTTTTGATAAACACTGTGTCCTGATGAGAGACATCTTTGCTTCTTGAGTTGTTTAGGGAGCAAATCACTTTCTTCATTTTCTCTTCAGTGACTGTGACTAGGTCAAAACCCTGTCACGCAACATTCAGGTAAGTGCGTTGTTCCCTAGTCTTAAAATTATTTCCTAGGTCCTGAACAGAGTCAATAATAAAGAATTAAAAATGGAGGCAATTTTGGCATTGTCATCTATTGTCTGGCCCTGAACTGTGAGCTTGATATCCTCAGTGTGATGTTGAGCTCTCCCTAAGAGACTTCTTGACATGGAGACCACAGGCAGTGCGGGTCGGCAGCAGCACATTCAGCCCCATCACCTTGAACACGGGGCCCCCCCAGGGATGTGTACTGAGCCCCCTCCTCTTCACCCTGCTGACCCACGACTGCACACCACTGCACAACTCCAACCTCCTCATCAAGTTTGTGGACGACACAACTGTGGTAGGTCTGATCAGTAACAATGATGAGACAAATTACAAGAATGAGGTGAGCCATCTGACCTTGTGGTCAGATGGCTCATTGCACAACAACCTCTCTCTGCATGTGGAGGAGACAAAAGAGATTGTTGTGGACTTCAGGAGAGCGCACACCAAACACCCCCCTCTGACCATCCACAGCACTGCTGTGGAGAGGGTGAGCAGCACCAAGTTCCTGGGTGTGCACATCTCAGAGGATCTCTCCTGGACCACCAACACCTCATCACTGGCCAGGAAGGCTCACCAACGCCTCCACTTCCTCCGCAAACTAAGAAGAGCTGGAGCCCCGCCCCCATCATGTGCACCTTCTACAGGGGTACAATTGAGAGCGTCCTGTCAAGCTGCATCACGTGTGGTATGGCACCTGCACTGCATCATGCTGCAGGACCCTTCAGCGCCTCGTGAGAACAGCGGAGAAGATCACAGGCTGTACAACACCCGCCTCACCCGTAAAGCCACCCGCATCGCAGGAGATCCCACCCACCCTTCACACAGCCTCTTCAGCCTGCTGAAGGAGACTGTGGAGTCTCCGGGCCAGGACCAGCCGACCCCCCTGCTCTCCCCCCATTTCCCCAGACCCCCGAAACCACACCTCACCCCACCCCACCAGACACTGAACACTGTACTTCTCCCCTAAATCAGTCTGAATTGTTTACATACTGCTCAATTTGCACACCTCACTCACTGTATTCCACTGTCTCTGATATTTGTACTTTTATTTTATATTTATAGTTTACTGTTTGCCACTTTGCACGAAATAGTATATTTTATATTTTTATTTAAATACTTTAATCTGCTACTCTGTGTTGTTTATCTGTTACACTGTGTTGTCAGGGCGACCGAGAGTCAAGACATTTCAATTATGTCTGTGTATGTATTGCAGAAATTGACAATAAAACTGACTTTGATTTTGACTTTTTTGTATGATAAAGCTGTTGATTGAGACCCAGCAACACAGTCTTTTTGTTAAGGCTATCATTACACCTTTATCTTATCTCTACTATCTAGGGTCTGTTTCATGACCTTGGTTACCAAGGCAACTCCACTGGTGTAATGAGCAGCTGAATTTTATCAGATGACCAAACTATGCTTTTAAACCTGCATGTGACCTGAGAAGAAAATCATCAAATCCTGTCAAAGAAGGAAAATCCCTGCATGTGAATTTTGAATTGAAGTATGAGTTGAGTAATAAAAGAGGGGAAAGTAGTGAGATGGATAAAAAGAAGACAAATTGAAAGAAAGAGACAATGAAAGTAGAGAGAACAAGTCGTGACAGTGTGCAGACAAATGGTTCTCAGAGCTGCAAGCTGGCTCGATACAAGACAGGTCTTAAACTACATCCAAGGTCAGCACCTGACATATTTACGCCACTATCACCCCCCCATCTCAGTGTCTTTTCTCTCTTTTATTTTGTCATTCTTTCTAGCTTCATCTCTACTCTGTACTGTGTTCCCTCAATCACTCACTGGCTGCAACATAATAGCACTGCAGCTGCACAGGGATGAAATCTGTTTGAAATAAATGTGCTTTTTATTTTTTTTTTACCTTGACAAATGAACCTAATTAATTAAAAGCTGCTTAGTTGTTCACTTTTTGGCTTGTAAATGTGCAAAGTAGAGCTACAAGCATTTTGCATACAAATATCCTGTAGTAACATTTCAATGTTTACCAATCTGTTTTTCATGGCGACCCCTTAAAACAAACAAGTGCAGTCCATCAGTTGCAGATATGTAGCAGATGGTACAGCTGCTCCTGACAACACTGACATAATGCTATAAGTGTTTTTACTGATCATTGTGTGTCTGACCGGCAACAACTTTGGCCAGAGGTATTATGTCTTAGTGTTGTGCGAGAGAAAAAATGCAACTAGCAATTCTGACAATTGATCTCTCACCAAGAGAAGTATCACTGTCACACTCAGGCTGATAAGGTGTGTACTGTATAGATAAAAACAATAATTAATCTAAAATTATATTTTTACACACATTTTGGCTTTAAAAAATATTGCCCTGTGATTTGAAAATTGCAGTCAGCTGTATTTGATTACATTTCTATTAATTGTTCAGCCCTACTATTAGCACATAGGCTAATACTGTTGTAGTAGTAGTCAAACCTTGTGGAAATGTAATATATGGCATGACTGTATGTCTCTATACTGAGACTGATTTTACAACATACAGTATGTGATGTATATTAATATTATATATCACTATATCATATATATCACATATATTATTATTATATATATAATAATATATTGATAATAATATTAATAATACATTTTATTTGTTGGCACCTTACAGATTAAAACAACAGCAATAGTAGACATAAAATAAAATACAGCGGCACCAGAATAAATACAAAATTACATATACAATTACAGAGAAATGCAATGTGACTGGATACAATAGGTAGAGGGGGTGCTGGGTGAGGGAGGGGCGAAGTCTGGAGATGTTGCACAGATGGAAAAAGTATGTATGTGAGATGTTGTTGATATGGGATGTGAGTGAGAGGGTATTGTCCAGTCCAAGGTGACGCCAAGACTTTTGCCTTGGCCTGAAGTGGGGACAGACAGCCATCGATGAGAATACTGAGGGGGTGGGATTTGGATCCAATGAGAAGAACTTCACTTTTATTGCCACTCAGTTTGAGCTTGTGTTGGACATCCAGCTTGTGATGGCTTGCAGGCAGTCTGTAAGGACAGTGGGGGCTGATGCAGTTTCTGGTTTGGTGGTGATGTAGATCTGGGTGTCGTTGGCATAACAGTGAAAGTGGATACCAAAGTGACGGAAGATATTGCCAAGTGGGAGGATATAGATGATAAAGAGTAGGGGAACAAGAACAGAACCTTGAGGAACACTGGAGAGGGATGCCAGAGACCCCAGTGCCGGCCAAACGATCAAGGAGGGTAATATGCAATATAGTGTCGAAGGTGGCACTGAGGTCTAAGAGTATGAGGATGGTGAGAAGGCCAGAGTCTGCTGCTAAAAGAAGATCATTCATTATTTGAGTAAGAGCTGTTTCAGTGCTGTGGTTGGAACAGAAACCAGACTGGAAAGGCTCAAAGAGGTTATTTTGTGATAGATGATCTTGGAGTTGGCCGGTTACTGTACATTCAATGATTTTTGAGATGAATGGTAGGTTTGAGATAGTTAGTGAAGTTGTTTGGGTCCTGTCCAGGTTTCTTTAGTATGGTTGGGACAGAAGCAGTTTTGAGCAGGGGGGGGGGGGGTAACAGTTAACAGTAACAGTTAACAGGGAGGAGTAAAGAATGTGTGCAATGAGAGGAGAGAGTGGTGCCTTGACCAGAGTGGTGGGGAGTGGATCACATCGGAATTCTGATACCGCAAAGATTGAGTGCGACGACACCAGAACAGCAGACCAGGTCTAAAATATGGCCGTTGTTGTGGGTTGGAAATGTAACCCACTGAGTGAGTTCAAAGCTTTCCAGGGTGGAAACAAAATCTATGGAGAAAGTGTCCTTAGGATTGTCAACATGAATATTAAAATCCCCAGCTAAAAATATATTTGGAGTGATGGCACATAAGTCAGCTAAAACAGATGAGAGTTCAATGATGAAGGTGGCAGAGGTCTTGGGTGGGTGTTAGACAGTCACACAGGTCCATTTAGCTGCACAGCCAGAACTTCGAATGGTGGCCAGTCGTTTACGGAAATAGGGACTATTTTCAAACTCCTGCAGAAAATCAGCGCAAAGCCAGAAGTGGATTAGCAGCATAGACAAACCCGGGCGGACTAATTTAAATGAAAAAAGTCATTGGGCTGCTGCCAGGTTTGTGTCTAGTTTAGAGTCTGCAATGAAGTCAGAGAGGAATGGGGCTTTGTTTGTGAGAGACCTGATGTTGAAGAGGGAGAGTTTAAGAGTGATGTGGAAAGGTTTCCCCCAGTCCACAAGACAGGGATTAAAACAGAATGGTCAACAGACCTCCTCACTCGGTTTGGGTAATTATTGTTGTGAGGGTGGGAGTAAAAGAGAGAGTGGGTGAAAAAGTGTGCCTATTACTAATTAGAATTAGAATTGTGGTTGGAATGTATAAGGGGGTATTGGTGTAAAGTGAGCAGCTGTTAAAATAGGCCCATCTGAGCAGCCGAAGGCAGTGGGGGAGGTGAACATGGATTCAGTGTTGGCCTGAACATATGAGGGCTTTGGAACAGGGTGCAGTGTCAGGGTTGGCCTGTCGGGGGTGATAGTCAGACTGTTAATGGAGCAAGAGAGCACAGAGGAAGACGAGGTGGCACACAATGTAAACAGGAGTCATCGTGGTGAGGAGTGGATGGCATGCTGTTTGTTGGCCGCTAGCACTGAGCAGCTAGCACTGAGAACCCAAACAGTTTGTTTGGGTGAACTCCACCAGAGTGGAAAAAAGAGCGGCTGTTCCGGAAGAGGCTCTTTTACACTTTGTTTAACCCGCAAAAATATGTAGCATGTTACCTTTTAATGTGAACAAAGTTACTTTATAAGCATTGTCAAATCACTCTCAAACGACTCTCTCTATATTTCTCACTATAGCACTGTTTAGATCTGATGTTTTATGCACATTCCTGCACTGCACATTTGGAGGCAATGTCGCATTACATAAGTAAAACATCTGCAAACAGGTTACGACTGAAAATACAAGTGCCAACAAAATGTTTCATCAGTGAATACTACTGCTAAAAACCACCAGCACAAATGTGTTTCTTTTAGCCTACGTCTTGCAAAGGATCTGGTTCCAGTGGTTGGGGAAACTGCTGTATGTAAAAAGTGTACTATTTTACAAAAGCTTTTTAAACACCTTAAAACACCACAAGTTATTTAACATGTTCAAAATAAAGTACACTACTACTAACTACTGTAAATTTTAATCACACATAAAGACATAAAATCAACTTTTTCACATAATTAACATACAATTTAATCAAAAGTAAAGTGCATGTGTTATGTTTCCCTACTAAGACCCAGAAACCATTATATCTAAACATTTCTCCTCACCGCCTGTTATACGCTTGATTACATTCTCTACAGCTGGTATAGTGTGAACATTGGGCTGTAACACACACACACACATACACACACACGCACACATACTTGTACAGTATACACTAACGCCTACACGCTGAAGAGCTCAACAGTGAGCAGAGCTACTTTGTTGTCATATCTTTTCATTATGTCTTCATAATTACAGATGTTAAATGTTGCACTAATTAAAAACACTAGCTCCAGTTGTGATGTATGGTGCCCTATTTGTTGACAGCTTTCTATTAATAGCTTATTAAGCAATTGCCTTCATTGATTTCCCAGTGTGCTGATTGATTGCAAGGCCAGGGGGAGATTTGTTTTGGAAGGTAAACTGAAGTGACTGTTTAGCATCTACAAAAAGACGGAAACAATTGATTCATTCAGTCAGTTAAGACCAAGAGTCAAATGTGTGTCAGATGTTTCTTTAAATTATTGCAGGACATGGGATGCCATAACCAGTTGGCTGAAGAGAAGTACAGAAATATTGGTGCCGAGTTGAAGACATCTGAGAATGAAACCGACAAACTGGTGACGGCTAACCAACTGAACATCATACTGGTTGACCGTCAACAGAAGAAGGCAGTGAGGACAGATGTATCAATCCCAAGTAACGTTAACCTCAAGAACAAAACACATGAGAAGCTAGAAAAGCAAGAAAAGATGTGGAGAGTAAAAGCAGCTGTGGTGCCACTGATAATCAGAGCACTGGGGTCTGTGACCCACAGACCGGAAGAGTGCAGTCCTCGGAGCAGCTAAGATACTGCGCAGAACCCTTAAACTTCCAAGCCTGTGGTAAAAGAGCTGAGACTGACGAAGACACACCACCTACAACAAAGGGTGAGAAGATGATTTGTATGGTATACTGTAAATATAATGTGCCAGTCTGAGAACATTTCTCCACTCTGGCCCTGTCTGGAGGTGGAGGAATAAGTGGGGACCAGAAGACCCCAGTTTAAAACCATACAGGTATATAAAATGTTTTATCCCTTAACCCTTCAACACCGAGTGTATCACCAGCAACACGTTTGGGAAAGTCCAATGTGCATTTTGGTAATTTTGGAATTTTGAAAAATTCCAACTGTATCTGAAACCTGAGAAGTTGCACTTGAAAGCCAGCATGTGGTCATTACAGTACTTTCCCTCACACTTTAGTTGCTGTTGAGCAGAGAGCAGATTTTCTTTCCAAAAATGTCTTGAAGACAGTTCTCTCGGGTGATAAAACCATCACTGAGGTTTGGTGATGAATTTTAGACACTACGACACATATTGGCACTAGGGTAAAAAATATTTTGCGAGACGTAATCAGATGCCTTTTTGTGGCTAAACTGGACCACATTCATCATCCCTTAATTGTGCCATTTCCGTCAAGCTCCACAAATTGTTAAACACTACATTACATGTATATGTAAACACTGTAATTTTGTGCAAGAAAATATGTTTTTTATGTAATTAAGAATGCAGGTCACTTGCATAGGAATTTTTGCCAAAAAAACACTCCTGCCAAAAAAAACATAGTCCTCTCATAAATGCACATATAATGGATGTAAGTAAGGCATTAGCGTTAACATTTTCTTTCCTGTGGATCTTAGCTGGTCTTTCTCCTGTCTTTCATTTTAGTACTAAGCTTGGTTTAACTGGTGAGGTAGTCAGTTGTTTGTTTTGTTTGTGTCATCATCTTATCGTCAGTTTTTTTGTCTTCTTCCCCCTCTTGCCTTTTTTTCTGATGATCTGTCTCTACACCCTAAGTGGATCCCTCCAAGGTCTTCTCATCGTTCCCTTTTGTGCTGTTTTGGGCACTTCACTATAAACCAATTTACTTAAAGCAAGTGTCAAAGCACTGACCTTGGGAAGAGAGAAAGTAAAGCAAAGGAAAGACTGAGGAGGATGTAAAGGAAGATGAAGTAGGAGCATGGAGATGGGGAAAAAACTGAAAGAAAGAAAGAAAGAAAGAGGATGAACATATCAAGAAATGAAAAGGGATATAAATGAGCGGGTTCTATGTGCGCACATATTACAGCACACACGCATTCTTTAGTGTCAGGGCATCATTCGCCAGGTTCGCTTTTCCCACAAGGCCATGCATGAGCGGGCAAGCGGCTGGTCCCTGGGGATGATGACAACGACAGCTCCATTGTTGCCGCGGTGATATATTGCCAGGAAACCCCTGGGGGCAGGAACCACTTATTTAGACATCAAATTAGGCTGAAGACACACACACGCACACACACACACATTCTCACATACACACCAGATAACATAAAAATTCTCTCTTATATAACACATTCACAGAGTCTCTGCAGGAAACCAGATAATGTCTCAGATGTGTTGCAGGTACGTATCTGACAGTTTGCTTTTTTTTCCTTGTGGTGAGAAAAAAAAATAAGATATAAATCTTGGATAATGGTCACATTGTTTGTCTTTTGCCTCTTCGTCTGCATTTTTTCTTTTTCACCTGCAAACGTATATGCTCACCTAAAATATTACAATTTAATACATGTTGTGTCATATTCTCCTGGAAATGTTAGTGTCCTAACTCACTGTAGTGTCTAACAGTGATAAACACCACAGTGACAATATAGAAGTAAAATCATCAGTTAATCATTTTATAAAAGGGAGGTATTTTATTTGAGGTATGTAATCAATAAATAGTAGCTTGGTGCTAACAATGAAACATGCAGAATTTAAACTTCATAAAACTGTTTTGTATCAGCTTTGATTCACTGTTGATGCCTGTGGTGATGCTCGTTTCCAAGCAATTACCTGGATATTACTTTGAAAGTAAAAATGGTATTCTTGTGATATTATCTCAACGTAACACAGTGTTGCCATTGTTATTACCAAGATGGAAATTGCATTTGAAATAAGGGTGGTATTAATCTAATATCACTTTGATTATAATCATACCTATTATTACCATAATATTAGCTCTCTGTTACAAAACCCTGACCAAACTAACTAACGACGTTGTTGTTTCTGTAAAGTGTTGTCACCATGATGTGACATTGTAGGTGCATTTACTGCACAGATAGTTAACTACAAGGAGAAACTGTAGCAACTGCCACAGATATGGAGTTTCCAGTTCCTCTTGTGGGCATTTCTTGTTTGCAGGCTTCTCACAATGTCGGTAACCCTTCTGTATCATCTCTAGGTATCTCAGGGTCACAAGCAGTTCGCCCTTTAGTCTGTACATCTCACCTGAGGGTGGCACCAAAAACTAAATTAGCCTTCACCTGCAGCAGCATTTTACTGCAGACTCTTGCCAAATACAGCAATATTGAGTTGGTCTCAGCTGCCATCGCCGCATTCCTAGTGGCTTTTTTTTCAGTCTGCGATACGTAACATGAATGTTGTTAGGACGAAAAAAAGAAGCAAAAAAAACATTGTATTTTATTGTTTGAAATTACACTTGTTCTTCTCACTCCCTGGTTTGTTTTTTGTTTGCGGACGGGCCTTAGGAAGCTGCCTCCTGATTCGCTACTGAGTTTTGTAGTGACAGCTCAGTAGACCGGAAGTCGTTGTTTGGTTTGGCGTCGCTCTCTGTCTGGAACTTGTTCTCCGTCGACATCCGTCAAAATAATCTAATCTAATAATAATCTAACATTTATTAACTGACAAACGTTAGATATTTGCAATTATTATTATTATAAAATTCAATATTTTTGAATGATTAAATAGATATTTATTTTGCTTCTTAAAAAATGTTTGATGCCTGAAAAGTGTTGTTTGAAAATATAAATAGCATAAGTAGAGCAGTGGCAATTACAAAATGTTTAGAGCCATACCAGCAAGTACACGCTAGAGGTCTAAGCCTCAGGTGTAACGTGCAACGTGTGGCAGAATCAAACCCATCAATGGTAATTCCAGATGGTTGTTTGTCTATATGTGATGGACTGGTGACCTGTCCTCTAGCGTGGGGGAGTGAGATGTTGACATGGAGAGACAAACCTCAGTTTCCAGTCTTTTAATAAGAGGCTAAAATGCAATGCAGAGTGCAGTCATCTGCCTGTAATACGTTCACTAATGTTTAAGAAACTCCTCCTGTCTCATTACTAAACTTAAACTTTCGATGTTAAACTACCACTTTAAGGTGCTAGAGGTGAGAAGCTTTCATCCCTCTCTCTTTGATTGTGTACATCAGTAACCCTAATTCCCACCTGATTCCTTGCTGTAGTTGAAAATAAAAGTCATGCCCCAGTGCCACAGCAGTGAGTTTTATGTCACACAGTTTCTACCTTTGTTGGCTTTACACATTTATAAGTGTTATCTACACAATTACAGGGACCCTATTATACTAGTATAATAGGGTCCCTGTCGTAGTGAGTAGTAGTGGCAGAAGTACTTCTGCCACTACTACTTTCACTACGACAGGAACCCTATTATACTAGATATCTCTAAACTTTTTGCATTGTAGTGTGAAGCTCTATGTAAGGAACTGCTTGAGAGGGAGCAAGGCAAATGACTTCAAATAAACTGCATAATAAATAGATTCTGATTCTGCCTAAACCTGAGCTGAACTTGTGGGAGTGTGAAGTGAAATGAGGGTTGTGGTGCACTAAAGGCTCAGCATTGTGTTTGATACTACAGAGGGGAAAGGAGAGGTTGCACAGAGTGGGGAGCTGTGAGGATGTGAAAGGCATGTGCAGTAAATTGTCTGTGAAGGTGAGTGTGCATGTCGCAGAGATGCATACTGGCTGATGTACCCAACAGTGTGCACACTGATTAGATAAGTGGACTGGACTACACCAATGTTGCTCACTTGTGGAGGAGATAAATACTTGAGGAGGTGTGTAAGAACGTGTATAGGTCTGTGAGGTCAGATGAAAAGTATAGTTTGAATTTCTTTACCACAGAGTGTTTACATTAATTTTCATGCCGGGACGAATCCTCCAAGATGCTGTCACAAGGGTTTGTTCCTTTAATCCTTTCCTTAATCTGAATCACCAGTATACAAAATAAAGGGTGTTGCATGCTGCCCTTTAAACTTCCTGACAGTGTTGATATGAGTCCATCTCATTTTGCACAGCTCAGTTACGCTTCACTTGTGTTTAAAAAGACATATGTCAGTCCCAAAAGATGTAACCACTCTTTAGTGCTCCTCCTGGTGAAAGATCAAATACTGTGTGTGTCCCATCACTCATGTAGTGTGACCTCACAGCAGCTGCAAACACACACACACACACACACCTTCAGACCTTCAAACCAAGTAAAGGTGATTTAAGTGGCTTTGAATGTGGCATGGTTGTTGGTGCGAGATGGGCTGGTATTTCAAAAAAGAAAAAAAAAACTGCTGATCTACTTTTCACACACAACCATCTTGAATGTTTACAGAGAATGGTACAACAAAGAGAAATGATCTAGTGAGCAGCAGTTTCTCAGCAGTGAAACTGCTTTATTGATGCCAGAGGTCAGAAGTGAGGCTGGTCCAAAAATGATATAAAGGCAGCAATACCTCAAATAACCACTCATTACATCCAAAGTATGCAGAAGACCATCTCTGAAATCCAACGATGGGCTCCAGCCACAGGAGGCCACACCAGGTGAAACTCCTGCCACTTTATTAGGTACATACTGTAAGACACCTAATAAAGTGGCAGGTGAGGGTATATCTAATATTTAATGTTGATGCTACTTTCAACATGAACATCTTTCACACACATATGGTAATAAGGTAAATACTGTGAACACAAAATGTAATTGAATGTAACATTACAGCTTATCCTATATAAGTATATGCTTTATTGAATTGTGTTATTTTAACAGCCTGGAGTAAAGGAACTGTTTGTGAAGATGTTCACTCCATGCCACTGAATAATTCAAACATTAATTAAAAAAGAGTGAGGAGAGATAAATATGAGTAAACAGTGACTGTTGTTGCTTTTTTACAGGTGAGAGACTGAAATTGGAAATTATGCTAAAAGAGGAAAAGATGCCAAGAGTGAAAGAGAAAGAGGGAGAGGAAGGAAAGAAGAGTCAAGGGAGAAGGGAAGAGCAGTAGAATAGGAGAGTCATGGGCATGTTTGCTATATGAAACACTTCAAAGCAATCAGCTGAAGCAAATGAATGCAGCTTTCTCTGGAGAGAGAAAGAGAGAGAGACGACGCAACGATACAATAGAGGGACAAAGAGTGGAAATGAGCGCAAAGAAAAATAAGCTGTTTTCTGTCTGCAGAGGATGGTGTGGCTGACACAGATGTGCAGGTTGCCAATCAGTCACCCAACACTTTACATCCTTTTCACCTTCTGTTCAAAAGCTCTCGTCACTGCATCCTCCTCCATCCTGCGCTCACCTTTCATTTTCACCACCTCCTCCTCCTTTTTTGCTATCTCATTATATTGGTGTTTGTGTGTGTGCGTGTGTGCAGAAACCTGTCTCATAAAAATCCCATTCCCACGCAACCTAATTCTCCAATTAAGTTTTGTAAGAAGCATATTTTCTTGCAGATTAGGTTCATTTGCTGACATATGATCAAAAGTGTCATAGTTCAGGTTTTTCTGTGTAGGAGGAGGAGGGGATGGAGTGAGACTGCCACCATGCAGCAGGATGAGCAGCAGGTCTGTGTCTATCAGGGTGTGTGGCATCTGACATGTTTAACACTTTTTTTTTATTATTTTATTTTGAAGAATACAACATACACATTTAACTGGAGACAGAAACATGCTTAATAACAGACAAAAAGACGAAGCATATTTAACGAAAGTGTGGGAGGTATAAGTGTGGGTGCTTGACGGTCATTTCTTTTGTGGGACTAACATACTCGCGGGAAAGGAGGAATATGGAATATGACATTGATCATCAACATAGGTATTGTGTTTATTATCATTCTTTAATAGAATAATAATATAACAATGAGTAACAACAGTGACAACGATGACAACAATAACCGTGATGACATGTTTAATGCTAATAAGGTCATCTGATGTGGTCCCCTCCTGCCAACAGGTGACAATTGATCACAAAAAAACACCTATTTGATCTTTCTTTTAATTCTTCTCCTTGCCTCATCTTTCTTTTTTCATCCCCGTGTCTACCCATTGTTTTTATATTAATCTCCCTCTCTCCCTCATTTTTCTTTTATTTTTAACTTACTTGAGTTTCCTCCCTCTCAATGATTCCTTCACTACTCTCATAATCCCTTCACTTCTCCTTCTTTCCTTCTCCCACTCATTCGCTCTGGCTCATTTACCTTCTCTACCCCTCCCTCTCCTCACACAGTGATTTCCTTTCTTTACAATTTAATTATTTCATTCTAAATTAACTCCTCTTTGATTTAGCTCTCATGCTTCTATACCTCCTCTCCTCTCTTTACTCGGTCCTGACAGGAATAGAGGCTGTCCAATAAAACAGGCATAAAAACGCAATCCCTGTCTGGTTTCAATTTACACACATACTCGCAAACACACACAGCCGCAACATAAATCTCACATGAAAAGCCAATCCCTGCCTGCAGTCAATTTCCATAAAGATACAAGAGGAAGCAACAAGATGGGAGTGAATGTATGGAATATGTAATGTGAAATGTGTGTAAGTTTCCTTTGAATTATACTGTATATGCAGTGATTGTGTATTACTTTCTCTTTGCATATGTGTGTGTGTGTGTGTGTGTGTGTGTGTGTGTGTGTGTGTGTGTGTGTGTTAATCAGCTCCCAGGCCATAGGACAGACATTGTGTAAAAGCTAAGGGCTGTTGCTAGGCTAATGAATCATGTTCACATCACACCACAGTTTTTTGTCACATTATCTCAATGGGACACACACACACACACACACACACACACACACACACACACACACACACACACACACTCACATGTGTTCACAGCATTCGTAATGAGGACCCTCGTAATGCATTCCCTAACCTAACTTATCCTTACCTTAACCATCACAACTAAATGCTGTGATGGTTTAGTTGTGCCCTAACTCAAACCCTAATACTAACCATAACCAGTTATCCCCTAGCCCTATCCTTAACCTAACCACAATTCAAATCTTAATGGTTAAAACTTAACTGGTTAACTTAACCAGTCCTCGACTCTGCCTTGGTTTTGGTCTCCATTTGGACTGCTGGTCCTGACAAGGTGCTAAAGAGGTAGCACATACACATACACACACACACACACACACACACACGCACACAAACACGCACGTCAAAGTTACCACTCCCTAATGAGGTGTTTGCAATGCTGTTACACCAGTTTGATCAATGTGTGTTGGTGTGTGTGCTTGCATTTGTTGCCTCAGGTCCTTTTGTGTGCGTGCACTTACAGTATATGGTAATATTGACACTCCATCGTATGTTAGTTTTTTAATACAGTATATGTCTTCTTCCTATAAAGTGCTGAGTTGTTTAACTCTAATTGGCGTGTTGGCAAATTTAGAAAAGTGGTGAACAACACCTGCTCTGTCAATCAAATATAATAATAATAATAATAATACATCATATTTTTATAGCGCTTTTCTTGACACTCAAAGACGCTGTACAAACACAAAACAACAAAACAAAAACAAAAACAAAGGACAGGACTGAGATAAAATAATATCTCATTTAATCTTGCACAAATGTCAGGGTTAGTTTCAGCTGATGTACAATTTATTGAATCCTAATCAAATTGGTAAAGAATATGTTCATTAACTTCCATATCATTGCAACAATAGGGACAAAACGACCTCTAGTTGTATACTAAAGAAGCACTTCCACATCAATACACTTCTACACTTTAAATTACTGAGTGACATACTGTTTATATACAGGATACGCACACACACAAACATGTCAATGAGGACAGTGTGACCTGTGTGAGCTAAGAGATACAAACCACTTTGTTGTAATAACTGATGCTACATCTAATCCTATTAGGTTTGTGTGCGTGTGTGTGTGCGTGTGTGTGTGTGTGTGTGTTTTCCAGGTGTTACTCATGTTGTTTACACAGTCACAATATGTGGACAAAAATCAAGTCCTCATAAAAGTGAAGACATGTTGTATGTTAAGTCAATGTAATGTTCCCTGAAGTCATGGAAACTAGACTGCGTGTGTGTGTGTGTTAATCTTGTATATGCCTCAGCATATGTGAAGATAATGTCCATGTAGGTGTGCAGGCTTAAGAGTGCGTTGGCAGAAGAATGTGTGTGTGTGTGCATGTGTGTCCAGTTGGTAATTCTCTTTCTGTGCTGTTGAGAGCTGAATCAGCGAAGCCCTGATAGACCTGCTCAGCTCTGGCCAGTAGTTCAACTGGGTAATCATACACACACACACACACACTTGCATGCAGACTATAAAGACATAAACTAAATATTGTAACACCGACACAAACAGGCTGGAGTCGCGTACTCTTTGTTTAAGCCTTTATTGGCGTTATGGTGCGGTGTAGCCGTTAGCCACAGTAACACAGTCCGAATGTCAACAACAACACGGCTCATTCATTCCAACATGCGCCCCGCTGATTGGCCGGGGACGACAAGTCTGTCACAGCATCCAGCTGGGTCGCTACAATATGCACCCATTGAGGCATTTTTAGAATAATCAAATATTGGCATTAGAGCTAAAGCCTAGTAGCCTACACATTACACAAATTCTAAGACTTGTGGTCAAGCAGCTGGGGATCGACTGTTGGTGTGAAATATTTCATGACACAGCACACAAAGATTTGCCAGCCCTTTGGACCTAAATCTGCTTACACGGACACATTATGGGGGCTGTCTTTCTTATGGGGACAACAAGCAAGCCCCAATAACATGAATTACTACATTTTAAGGTAAAGACATTGGATTTTTAGGGTAACACGGTGATGTAGTGGTTAGCACTCTTGCCTTGCAGCGAGAAGACCCGGGAGTTTGCATGTTCTCCCCGTGTGTGCGTGGGTTTTCTCCGGGTTCTCCGGCTTCCTCCCACAGTCCAAAAACATGCATGTGGGGATTAGGTAAATTGGACACCCTAAATTGAACATAGGTGTGAGTGTGAATGGTTGTTTGTGTGTGTGTGTGTGTGGCCCTGCGATGGACTGGCGAACTGTCCAGGGTGTACCCCGCCTATCACCCGATGTAGCTGAGATTGGCACATCACCCCCTGCGACCCTCTGGTGGTACATGATGACTGACATTGGATTTTTATCAGGTTAGGTCAGGACAAGGTTAGGTTTAGGCCAGTAGACATGGGTAAATAGAGTAAATCTCTAGAAAATTAATGTAAATCAATATAATGTCCTCTGAAGTCATAGAAACCACACTGTGTGTGAGTGATTTGTTTAGATACTACACAGCATAGAGCTGACAAGTGGGTGTGTGGGGTAGTTTTGTGTGTATGAGTGTGTGGTGGTGGGGTGTTATATGGTGGTATTATAAATTCAGCATCAGCCTCTTAGATCTCCGGGGCAGCATCATTCTCCTGAGTTGACCAAACAAATGACACAATTGACATATTTTGTCATTGGTGTAATTGTTATGCGATACGTAATGTACTAACTACGCAGCCTCATCATAATCACCTTTTACCAAAATATTTTCACAAGCAACTTCAAATGCACAGTCAGTGGTGCAGAGCTGCAGGTTTTAGTCAACCAGTAAAAGTAAACACAGTGGAAAACAACCGGATGGGCAAAGAGAGAGAAACAATAGTAAAGGGAAAAACTTGGAAACTATAGGTTTCAAAATGTATGTAAAATGTCTACTCAGGAAAAAAGGTTGGATGGATAGAAATTGTTACAGCAGCATGTAATCAGACATGTATAAAACATTATAAAATTTTAAATAGAAGAGATTGAATACTGAAAAAAATAAAGTCCTCCAACTGTAACTTAAACATGCCATAGGCTGTTATAGAAACAATTTTACAGAAAATGTCCCACTTATGTAAATGAATTAATAAAAACTATTACATCTTTTCTCATGTGCCATCCCTTTTTTTTATAAATATCACCCAATTTATTCTGACCCTGACAAAGAAAGCTTTTTTGATACATGGAATAAAAATTAGATTTACATAATGGCCTCTGTTATGCAGCAGCATCCTGTTATTGGAGCACTCTTGACAGACAGGAACAAAAGGAAGCTGGAGGGATGCAGGGACAGGAAAGGAGTGGGAGTTCAGGAGGAGGGAGGAGGAAACCGTCTCACTCTCAGTCAATGTCTACTGCTTTATACTCCACATAAGGTTCGTGAGAGGCTGGAACCAATCCCATCCGACTTATATCTGTGAAAAGAGGGGACAGGTCGCCAGTCTATTGCGAGGCTGACTCACGGAGATGAATAACCATTTAAGTAGGAGAACAGTAGAAGGTGCTTTTACGTGCAGATACAAGGAAAAGAGGAAGTGATGAGTTAGGGGGAGAAGACACAGGATTGAAGAGTGCGAGGACACAACAAGGGGACAAATAAAAACAAGACAAATACTCCAGAGATTTCATTTTTATTTTTGTGTGACTCATCTGTCGTTGTGACAATCATGGAGTCACATAGAATTCCTTAATCTACATTTCTGGGGAAAAAAACACTTGAAGAGATTTTTTGCACAAGAATCAACTAAATATACTCCTGCTGCCAGAAAATGATTTAAGGTGTCCAGGAAAAATGGTTGATGTCATCGAATTATGACCTGAACTGTTTTATTTTGTTATTCATATTTTCTCTCCAATTAGTGAATTTGTGACAAAACAGCCGCTCTCTCTTTGACACTTGACTGGGTTCAGGTAAGTAAAAAAAACTCAAATGTATCCAAATCTAACCCTAACCCAGATTAAAGTGGTAGAGTGACTGATTTTTTGTTTCATCTCAGTCAAACAGACAAACATTATCAAGTCAAACTGGTTCAAAAGAAGAAAACAGAAAAGTGCAGTGATTTTTTCCCATCACTGATTAGCATGTCGATTCTTTTCCTGAGGTCCTAAAATGTTTTTTTTAATCCACATACCACATTTTAGTGTCACTACAGTGTGTACCACAGTTTGAGAACCATGGCAGTAGTGGATGAGTAAAATGACGAGGACAAATGTCCCCATAGGGATTACTGTAACCGTATCTTTTAAACTGTTGAGGCTTTTAAGGTGAACTCGAGATTCCAGAGGTATATTGCCCTTGATAATACATATTCTAATAGACCGAAGTAAATGCATTATTTACAAACCAAACCGCAGACCCGAATCTTAATTATTACGATTGTCTAAAACAATTACACAAATCAGTATATCAGCATGAACAAATCAAATCAAATGGTTTTGTATTTTACAATATTTGGAGAAGCCTTGTTAAACCTTTCTTTCATCCTTTGCTCCGTCATTATCAGCAAATAACTGGCCTTGCTAGTTAAACACAAGTCATGCAAAAAGATGAGGGGGAGGTTTCTGAATGTTCCATTATAAAACATGTCAGGAAGTAGTTGAACCTTTCATAATGAATGCACACATTTAGTGCATCAATGATAAAATATACAAGAAGTAATGTTTGTCAGAGCCAATACGGGAGTTAATAACAAATAAGGCTTCTTTCAATGAGACAGTTCAAAGTGCTGTACATGACACATGAAAAAGGGAAACACGAGGTAATGTGAAAACAAATTTAGTTTGAATGAAAAAAATAAGATGACAATTAAAAAAATAAAAAAAATAAAATGAACAAACAGAATGTATAGGAGAAATGGAAG
The DNA here is from genome assembly GCF_958295425.1 of Solea solea. Taxonomy (NCBI): domain Eukaryota; kingdom Metazoa; phylum Chordata; class Actinopteri; order Pleuronectiformes; family Soleidae; genus Solea; species Solea solea. Next base: position 9,835,295 of record NC_081141.1, on the reverse strand, counting down.
CTGCAGAAGCTGATGCCCCAGAGGTGCTGAGAGGTGTGAACGTTTGTCATCAAGCGGCAGAGCAGAAATGTCTTCTGGCCCCTAATCATTCAGTGCTTAATAAGCCAACTGTGAATATATTTAATGTCAGTTCACTAACAAAGAGGAAGCTGGTGCACTGGAGTCATATAAACCACATCCCAGTGTTTTAGAGACACAGTTACAGTAGTCCAGTCACCTGAAGAAAAGCATGCAATTATTTACAGGGATTGTTCAGGTATTTTGAAGCACTTTGACACATAGTCAGTATAGAAACATGAGTTTATTGTTTGAACAAGTAATCACGTTGTAAGTTGCAGCAGCGTAGCAGCATTATATTTGTTGATGCAAGTTGGACAGTGCAGGGTACGGGATCTTTTTTAGTTTTGTCTCTATTTCTTTTGACAAAAAACACATAACTCCCTGTGTGCAGAACACTGATATTACCACGTGACACAATATCTAAATATTACTACAATGAGAAACCCAGACAGTCGTGTGGAGCTGATGACATAATCAGCAGTGATTTGACTGTAATCGTAAATGTCCACCACTAATTTCTTTCTGCCATGAAGCCGTGACTACTTTCTTGTGTTTTGCAGTTGATTGGAATTCATTTACTAACAAACAAATGAACAAAACACAATAATCCAAGTTAAGTGAGGAATTTGATTGCTATAATATTGTATTAATATCCTGGATTATTTTGGCTGTGACAATCATGATGGAGATTAACCTGTGTTGACTCTGTGGATCAGTGACACATGATTGTAATTGTTGCTTCCTTAGAAACTTACAGTACATCCTTAACCCTGGGTCACACTTCAGCTTCTCCGCACCAACATGAGAGAGCTGCTGTTCCTCGATTGGCAGCTCCACACCAGTGCTTTTGTTTTTTGCACAAATGACAGGCACTGACCCGAAATTGTAGGTCCATTCCTGGAAAGTTTCAACCCAGATCTAAAACACAAAGCCATTATTTTAACATCAGAGCCCTCTCGCACTCTTTCCATTTATCTTTCTCTTTGTCTGATTTTTTTTCTCAGTGTTTTGTCCTCACACAATCGAGACAAGAGCCAGTAAGAGCGAGAGCTCATTTGAAGATGAAAACAATAGTTATATTGTGTTTCTCACACACTGACAGTGAGGTCTCAAAAGTAGGACACAGTTCACTTAGCTGTAACAATAATCAGTTATGAGCTTTGTCACTTGAGATTCTGCCCCATGAGATACTGTTCAACAATGTTTGTGTGTGTGTTTATGTGTCTAGGTATTACTAATGTTGTGGGGACCTAAACCTGTTTACACAGTCACATTATGGGGACCTGTCGTCCTTGTAGGGACAAAAAAGTAAGTTCCCATAACGTAAATTACTACATTTTAAGGTGAATATATGTTTTAAGGTTAGGTTGAGGTTAGGGTTAGGTTTAGCGTTAGGATTAGGCCAGTACTAATTGTGGTTAAGGTTCGAGTAAGTCTCCAGGAAATGAATCAGTCAATGCAATGTCCCCTCAAGTCATGAATGTCAAATGTGTGTGTGTGTGTGTGTGTGTGTGTGTGTGTGTGTGTTTGTTTGTGTGCCAAGCTTGAAATCATTCTGACATGATCTTTTTTCACAGGTATATTCCATCCTTTTTTTCACCATTCCATTATTTTTTTTTTTCAATTTTTTACACTCAACGTCTCGTATTTCTCTTTCAGCACTTATCGCTGCTGAAATAAGTCATCCACTCGCTCAGAAGAATCCTCTTGTCCATCTTTTTTTTCCCCCTCAGATGCTGGTGGTGCTTATATCTGCCTGTCCACATCTCTTCACTTGTCCATGTATTACCGTTTATCTATCAGCCTCTCTTCCTCCCCCGTGCCTCTTTCTCTTCACTTTATTTCCATCTCCATCTCGCAATGTCATGCTATGACATTGTCCTGAATTGGCAGTTTCTTTTTTCTTTTGCTAATTCAATTAACGAGATGCCATCTCTCCAATTAAGCTTTCCAATTATCACTCGTCTCTCAGTCCGAATGAAAGTTGTCCCTTGTCTGCTGAAGGTTTTGCTTTGTGGTGGATGTTGAAAGGGACTTGCAGCCTATAGCATGTGATAAGACCTGCACATCACCGTCCAAAAAAAATGTGCACATCTCAGTCACTTTAATTGTTCTTGTTTATTACTGTTTGAGGAGTTTGGGCTATAATATTCACCCAACATGTCAAACTGTGGAAGGTGATGAAATAATTTTATTACATGACTTGATTGAACACTTGATCGTAATGGTCAACAATGACATTGTTGGACTTATCTGGGTCTGGATCGCAGGGGCAGCAGTGTTAGCAAGGAAGCCCAGACCACTTTCTCCACAGCCACTTCTGCCAGATTCTCTGGGGGGATCCCAAGGTGTTCCTAGGCCAGCAGAGCGATATAATGCCCCCAGCATGTCCTGAGTCCGCCCTGAGGTCTCTTCCCGGAAGGACATGCCAAAAGCACCTCCCCAGGGAGCGCTAACCAGATGCCCGAACCACGTCAGCTGGCTCCTCTCAATGTGGAGGAGCAGCGGTTCTATTCTCAGCCCCTCCTGGATGTCCAAGCGCCTCATCCTATCTCTAAGGCTGAGCCCATGCAGCTACCCTGTGGAGGAAACTCATTTTGGGCCACCTTTATATGCAATATTGTTGTACAGTCATTACCCAAAGCTCATGACCATAGGTCAACTGGTAAATCAAGAGTTTCGCCTTTCAGCAGCTCCATTTTCACCTGACCAGATGCCAGATCCCTGGTAGTTCTGATCCCCCGATCTCCCGCTTCATCCTCCCCCCTATCATGAAAGAGAACCCGAGACACTTAAACTGCAACACTTGTGGAAGGACCTCGCACCCGACGCAGAGAGGACAATCCACCCTTTAGGATTAGGATTAGGGTTAGGTGAAGCGGTGGGATGAAGGTCAACAATGACATTGTACCGTCTGTTATTTATAACGTATACCTGCACAAAGTAAATAGTAAATGATTCACCCATTCACACACATTCACTCACTTTCATACAGTGCATCTACTATATCACACATACTTTTCATACCCATTCACACACTGCCGGCAAAGGAGCTACCATCGCCCCAAAGGTGCTCACGTAAGTAATCATGTTCCACAATGGTGGCAGCCCATGCTCAAGAGGAAAGGAATTGGACTTGTAATCTGAGGGTTGCCAGTTCAAACCCTGGGACAGCACAAGTGCTGGTGTGCCCCTGAGCAAGGCATCCACTCCCCTGCATAGATAAGTGCTTCCCACTGCTCCTGTGCCTGGCTTGTGAGTAATAAGGGTGGTTTAAATGCAGAGGTCAAATTCACCATAACTAAATGGTGTGTGTGTTATTGTTGGAATCAATGGTTTCCAGAAAAGTAGAAAAAAGTCATGTTTTTGTGGCAGACCATGCTGATGTGACAACTCCTTTGTTTGTTAAAGCATTTGGTAAAATAGTTTTTTATCCTTCTTCAGATAGTGAAGTTCACTGATGCAAAGGTAAAGACAGCTGATCTGTAGGGAGCTGTTATCATTCAGTCAAATAAACAAATAATTAATTAGAACTACATGCCATCAACAGAGATCCACCATGGGACTAGGCCCCATTGTTGTTGTTGTTGTTGTTGTTGTTATGTGTTGTTATTTTGGACACCACAGTGATTACCTTTCAAGCTTGATTATCTTTGGTGATGTAATTCCAATAATCATGAAAATGTGCTTTAATGTTGTTTATCGTTTGTTTGTTCATTTCATACATTCTTTATTTTCAACATAGACGAGCAAAGCATTCTGTCCATGATCCACCTTCATTTATTTGGAGTTTGTTTATAAGAAAAAAACTAAATAACCAACGTTACTAATGGAGTTAGCTGATGCAAACATAAATAGACAGCTGATCTGTTGGGAGCTGTTATCACTCGATCAAATAAACTGACAATTAATTAGGACTACATGTCATCGACAGAGATGCACTGTGGGACTGGGCCGCATTGTTGTTGTATTTTTTTGGCACTGCAGCGATTACCTTTCAACCTTGATTATCTTTGGTGTTTGTCAGTGTTACAGTGTGGAAACCAGCAGCAGGTGCAGGAGGCTGATTAGAATCTGGCCAAGTCATATGATGATGACTCACTGAAAACACATGTGAGACAAGGAGGAAGAGGAAGTGGAGGGCAGCGGCGAATTGTCAGCTTTTCTCCCTCGCTGTCTGTATCTTGCCTCATCTCTTTCATGCCTTTGTCAAAAGGCACACAGATTAAGAATAACAGCCCTAATTAAAACTTTTGTACAAAACTGAATCTAATTGAGCGAGCTGATTAAGTAGCTTTGCAGAAGTACGTGAATGTGTAGATGTGTCAGAACCATACGAGCAAGGGTAAAAACTGTATCAGCCCAGACAGGATGTAAGCTTGTCAAAACACAGCCCAATTAAAAAAAGTTAATTCATTAAAACTTGCTGGACCTGCGAGGTGACTGATTTATCTGATGTTTGTTTCACCACAGTTCCCATCCTGTATTTTCTTGCTCTGTCAGAAAGAAATGCTCAGCAATTTAATGTGTGGGCTAATTAAGAAAATACATCAAAATGTATTTTATAATAAAATACCAAATACCCAGGTAATAAGTGTATCAAAATACATTTCTTTCATTATACTATATAACAAGCAAAGAAAGAATTTGAGGCACATAGTCTACTGTAGTGGTCCGCAAATGGTGGCCTGTGTGCCAAAACTGGCAGATTCAGTAGATGAATTCAAATTTTAAAATGTTTTTTTTTTTTTTTCCATGTCAGTACAGTCAATTGCACAACCTTATTAGGGGACATTTCTAACAAAAATATAGCTTAAAGTTAAGTGTTGTATAATCACTGTATAACATAAAAGTATGAAACATAATTTGGTCTGTGTATACATATAATTTTTTCTCCCTCCTGGTTTTCATATAATCATTCAGCTGAAGTTACTCAGGCAACAACTGTTATAATGAGATAACTCATCAAACTGATATTGTAGATTACACTGTCATTTACAGTATGATGTAACATTATATAAATAAATTGTATTTCTATTGTTACTGAACAGACCAGGTCAGGAAATCATACAATATTATCAGTACAAACCCCTGTGACATTGTGATACAAAACATGAAGGCATTTTCATCATCTCAACAAAAATTACAAAATAATATGTTGTATTTGAAATACATATTTTAAATGCATGTATCAGAAATACTGCCCATCTCTGACAGCGTTCAGAGAAATGTACAATAGCTTAACTGAGACTCACATGTACAGTGATGGTGGTTTTTGTCCATCTTGGAACATTAATTCCATAATGTCTGACATGGGTTCTGCAGAAAGGACTTTATTCAACAGCTGTGTAATAGACTCCTGAAGGGTTTGACCCCCAAAGGCCAAAAATACTTTTTGGAAAGGGCATGCAGTGAGGAGTCACGACACATTTCTACTTCCCGTAAACAGAGCAGTGTAAAGCAAGCAACAGCTTGAGCTTAGAGGATTAGTCAGCTGATTATTTAGTCCACAGCAATAACAATTTTGTGAGAACCCTGTTTAAATATGTGATTGTCTATGTGTAGATACTGCAATGACAATTTGACAATTTACATTTTACTCATATCCACATATGGAATGATGTGAAATGATTCAACATGAAACCTTTCACATTTACCCTGACTAAAATCATCAAGAGTGAATTACAATATAGATAATTAGTTTCTTAAACATAAACTAGCAACATTTTGTGTACAGTAATATGACAAAAACAAACAGACAAAAGTCTTACTGGTCTCAACTTCTCTATAAATCTCTGCTTTTAGGTCACGTCATTCATTTTCACAGCAGCTCCTGTTGTCAGTCCCTTTGTCTCATGGACTTTACCACATTAAGTGTTCTCTTATGATGATTTATAAATAAATATGACTTCGCTTAACTTGGTATAGTCTATACATTACCCTTCCAATGCATTAGTCTTCTCTACATTGACTTGACTATATACTGTAGCTGTATTAACATGTGATAGTTGATTGCCACAGACATACATGTATTGACAGGACAGGGGTGTATTCCATCAAAATCACTAAAGAAAAACAGACGTATGTGAAACAGTCAGACTCAAACTAGCACCATTTCCCAATTAATCGTCAAATCATTCCACTATCGCAGCTCAGCTTTATCTAGTAGAGGCTGATTCAAAACAGACTTGCATATTCTCACTTAGTGAGTGCACCCGGGATATTTGAGAAGCCCAGATGAGTGGTTGAACAAAAAGTTGATGAAATGAGTAATGCAAAAAGGAAAACAAGATCACTCCTTTTTTCATCAGCGGAGCAAACACTTCTAATGGAGCTGTATGAAGAAAACAAACCTATTATCATGAAAAAGGCAATTGTAAATGGTCTGTATTTATAAAGCACTTTTCCAGGCCATTTTTTCTAGCCATTACCAAGGCTAGGGAGAAAATTCCAGACAGACTTAATGTGTCATTTGCAAGTGTTTTTTGTGTGTGTTTCATGTTCCATGTGTATTTCACTTTATAATGTACCTGTAGTCACTGTCAACCCAGAAAAGAGGAACCCATTGTGCATTAAATGACTGAAACTTTTGAATGAATTTTTTTCTATAGATAATATTACAAAGCAAAATCTTCTTTCTTTTGGTTACAACATATACATTAATAATGGCATTAAAGTTGTGGCATTTGTCACGACCCGGCTCATGGTCGGACAAATAAAAGGAACTGCGCAGGTAAAAGTAACAAAATGATAATTTATTTCCCTAACACAAGGGACCAAAATGACGGCAAAGCAAACAAAAAGAACACCATAGAAAACGAGGGGCTGCGGCGGAGCGGCACACCGCTCTCCCTCCGGAGCCAGGCGATGTCAGGAACAGCCTGAGGCAGGAGGAAGGACCAGCTTAACACAGGTTTGGGAATTGGCCACGCCCACCAGCTCATCACCTGCAGCTTGACAAAGCAGAGGCCACCATACACGCATACACACATCCACAGGCAGGAGGCCGTCACACCCCCCTCCTTGAAAAACGGGGCCCAACCCCGAACTCGACAATGGCTCCCTCATTATTAAACCAAAACCAATTATTATTTTTTTTTTTTTTTACTTTGCAAATATATAGGCCACACATTCTACCTACTATAAAGTTTGTTTTCTTCACAAATATATACATTCTACTTACTTTTTTTTTTTTTTTTTTTTTACACGTATAGAGTTTACGATGTTTAAGGCACACACACAAGGGCACACACATCCGAGGACAGGAACACCAGCTGCTGTTGAGAACCACACAGCTCACTACGCGCATCTTCCACACCCCCACCTCAGCAACCTGGTACCAGTGGGAAGCAATTTAAGAGGGAAGGATGACAGAAGAGGGAACAGGAGAGCAACAGGACAACATCATAACAGCAATAAAGTCTTAGCTCAAACCTCAATCCTGAGGAACGCGAGACAGTGCGTCGGCTACGACGTTTTCCGCACCCTTTATGTGTCTAATATCAAGCCAATGTGACTGTAGAAATAACGACCAACGTATCAGACGCTGGTTAGGACATTGCAGCGAGTTCAAAAACAAAAGTGGGTTGTGGTCAGTGTACACCACTACGGGTACCGCTCCAGAGCCCAAGTACACTTCAAAGTTTCTCAGAGCCCAAACTAAGGCCAGTGCCTCCTTTTCAATCGTTGAATAGTTCAATTGATATGAGTTAAATTTCTTAGAAAAGAAACAGACTGGTTTTTCCAAACCCAACTCATCGGCTTGCAACAAAACGCCACCTACTCCGATGTGACTAGCATCGACTTGAAGCGCAAAAGGTCGGTCAAACCTCGGAGCGGCCAGGACCGGTGCTTCACACAGCAGAGACTTTATCCTCTCAAACGCCTGCTGACAGAGAGGAGACCACACAAATGGGACACGCATTTTAAGTAGATCAGTTAATGGTGCAACGACTTCTGAGAAATTACGGCAAAACCCCCTGTAATACCCCACCAAACCCAGGAACCTCATCAGTTCCTTCTTAGTAGTGGGCGGAGGATAGAACTGGACAGCTCTTATTTTCTCTGCAACGGGACGGACTTTACCCTGACCCACAACCCGGCCCAGGTACGTCACTGTGGCCCGTGCAAATTCGCACATGGCGAGGTTGATGGTCAGGCGCGCCTCAGCCAAGCGCAGGAACAACGCACGGACACGCTCCACATGAGACGGCCACGAGTCTGAAACCACCACCACATCGTCCAAATACACAGTGCACCCCTCTAAGTCCCCCAAGACTCTGGTCATGAGCCTCTGGAACGTGGCAGGAGCGTTTCTTAAACCAAAAGGCATAACATTATACGAGAAGAGACCATTTGGTGTAATAAATGCAGACAGGTCACGTGCACGCTCGGACAACGGAATCTGCCAATATCCTTTCAACAGGTCAAATTTACTCACAAATGCGGCGTGGCCCACTTGGTCAACGCAATCCTCCATACGAGGCAGCGGGAAAGAATCTGGTTTCGTTACAGCATTTAGCTTGCGAAAATCAGTGCAGAACCTGAATGTTTTGTCTGGCTTCGGCACTAAAATGCAGGGAGATGCCCAACTGGAAAAGGAGGGAACAGCAATACAATTATCCAACATATACTTCACTTCCGCATCAAGGGACACACGTTTTTCAGGACTAACGCGGTAAAACCTTTGGCGAATTGGGAGTGCATCACCTACATCTATATCATGTTCAATTACATTTGTTTGAGTAGGAGTGTCACCAAACAGAGATGGGAAGGAACTTATCACTTCAACTAGGTCGGCTTGTTGTGACTCAGACAGATGGCCCAACAGAAGATGTAATTTGTTCAAGGACTCAGAGTTTTTTAACCGACCTTGCTGCACCCCAGCATCAGCGTCGGGCAGACCATCCTCCACCCCGGCAGGCACCGACTGTGGAGGGTAAACCACAGACACTCTACTCACAGAACACACAGGCCGCGCAGGCACAGAGGAGGCGGAGACAGCTTCACCTGGAGGGACACGTTCATAGTAAGGTTTCAATAAGTTGACATGACACATCTGGACACTCCGTCTACGATCAGGCGTAGCAATGATGTAGTTATGTTCAGACGTTTTTTTCTTTATTTCATAGGGACCTCCATACTTCGCCTGAAATGGAGAAGTAATGATGGGAAGTAACGCCAAGACCCGGTCCCCCTCACTGAACACACGCTTCTCAGCCCTCCGGTCATACAGTGTCTTCATCTTACTCTGTGCAGTACCCAAGTTTTTCTTTGCCAATACCCCTGCAGCATACAACCTATGACGGAACCCATTTACATAATCAAGTACATTTTCTGGTGGAGCAGCATCCTTCCATTGCTCGCACAAAAGATCCAGAGGGCCGCGCACAGTGTGCCCAAACACCAAATCGTTGGGACTGAACCCTGTGCTCTCTTGGGACACCTCCCTCGCCGCTAACAGTAACCAGGGCAACCCCTCCTCCCAGTCTCCGTCCAGTTTCACACAATATGTACGTAACAACGACTTCAGAGACTGGTGAAAACGCTCCAGGGCCCCCTGACTCTGAGCGTGATATGCCGATGCTTTATTGTGTTTAACCCCCAACTGTTTCAAAACTTGTGAAAACAGGTGAGAGGTGAAGTTTGATCCGCAGTCAGTTTGAATCACCTTCGGGATACCGAATATAGCAATGAACTGTGTCAGGGCGCGCACCACAGAACGCGCTGTGATCGTGCGTAAAGGATACGCTGCCGGATAACGGGTGGTTTGACACATGACAGTAAGCAAATAAACAGCACCCGACTTGGAACGTGGCAACGGACCCACACAGTCTATAATAAGGTGTTCAAATGGCTGACCCACAGCCGGAATCGGAAACAGAGGAGCTGGTTTAATCACCTGATTTGGCTTCCCCGCAAGTTGACAGGTATGACAGGTTTTCACATACTCAGACACATCCCTCTTTAATTTAGGCCAAAAAAAGTGTTTCAGCACTCGTTTTTTGTATGTTTTTCTCACCCCCCAGTGACCCGAGTCATCATGGGCCCGGCGAAGCACCGTCTCCCGGAGCTTCGAAGGCAGGACAATCTGGAGGACGGGATCCCCTACAAAATCGTCCCCGTGAGGCACCCATTTTCTCATGAGCAACCCCTTCAACAGAAAGTAACAGTGAGAGTCGTTCTTTACCTCCGACGCAGGCAACACCATGTCAAACAGTCCCTTCAGGGACGCGTCGGCTCGCTGCTCACTCTCCAACTCTTCCTGCGTAACTGAAAGGGAAACATCAGACAGGGAGAAACACAACCCATCTACTGCCTCACCATCACCCACGCCACACTCAGGCGGCTCTGGTGGAGAATGTTGGGACATAGACCGCGTCACCGCACACGCTGTGAACACTTCGGGGAACTTATTTCATCCTCATCAGGCTGCTTCCTCACCAGGGGAACTGAGGAAACCACTGGAGACGGGGCCACATCACCCCACACACGCTCACCTGCAGCACCGTTACCTAGGATCAGAGTGACCCCCTCAACAGGCAGCGCCGGCTTCACACCCACAGCTATCTCGCCCTGGAAGAGATCAGAGTGTAATATGATTTTGTGCAGAGGGACTTGCAAAACATTCATTTCCATACCTACAACAGGCACCCAACAACCTGTGTGAGTCTCAGCGGAAAAAGGCAGCACAGAAGCCTGAATGAAGGAATCAAAGGCCGCTGTGTCGCGCAGTATATTAACTGGCACCTTCAACCTGCCCCCCACCAGAGAAACATGGCCACCAGAAATGAACGGCAGAAAAGACGCCAACCCCACAGACACGGATTCACCCCGAGCTGGCACACCCACCTCACTCACCGCTGGTGCGCGAGGCAACGAGACAGCGCAGCAAGCACCTTTTGGCTGCGCCATGGGACCCCCCTGGGGAACCCTGGGTTTAAGTGCGTAACAATCAGCTCTGAAATGACCTCTTTTATGACAATAACTGCAGGTTTTTTCAAAACCCCTCAAGTTACGTTCCCTGGCGTCGGATTTACCTGAACGACCAACATAACTCCCCAGAGCTGCCTCAGCACGCTCTGCAAACGGTCCACCACGGCTGCCACTATGCGCGCGCCACTCACCAAAAGAGCGTTTATGCGTCAACACGTAGTCATCTGCCACTGAAGCAGCTTCAGACACACGTCTTACCTTGAGATCGTTAATGTGTTGTGCAATGTTTTCAGGTATGGAATTTTTGAACTGCTCCAACACAATTAACTCGGACAAATCCTCAAACGTCTCCACCTTTAACGCGGCACACCAACGCGCAAAATGACCCGTCAGGTCACGAACAAACTCGAGGTGCGTCTGCTTCTCCACTCTCTTCCATGAACGAAAGCGCTGACGATAAGCCTCCGGCACGAGCTCGTACACTTTCAATACGGCAGACTTTACACACTCATAATCTTGGCCATCAGCCACCGACAGAGCAGAATAAGCCTCCTGCGCACGGCCAGTCAGTGCGCACTGGAGCATCACCGTGCGGGCTGACTCAGGCCACTTCCGTGACTCAGCCACACGTTCAAACAAAGAAAAAAACGACTCTGGATCCCGCTCATTAAACTTCGGAAGTAACCGCAGATTGCCAAGCACATCAAAACACTCACCTCCGCCCCCGGGACGAACGGAGGAACTCTCCTGCGCTCCCGAGGCGGCTCCACCCGAAAATCCAGCCCTCAGCAACTCCAGCCGAGACTGCTCTACCGACAGCTTCGCTTGCTCCGTCTGGTAGCGGAGTTTTTCCACTGCAATCTGCTTCTCTATTTCAACTGACTTCAACGTCTTAGCATGCTCCAACTGCAACAACAGTAACTCTTTCTGCTGCTCAAACGTGAGGTCACTCGCGCCCGCAGCCAGTGGAGCCAAACTCTCCACCCTGGCCTGGGGAGGACGCGCAGCACCCGACAATAAACCCAACTCGCATAATGCAGAAAACAAAACATTCTGAATTGTCGCGTCTTTCACTCTTCTATCTGGGATATCGATACGATAATGCTCCGCTATTTTAAACAATTGTTCCCGCGTGCAGTTATCCAGCAACTCCTCCGACGGAGCCTGAACAGAAAACGCCACATCCGCCATACTCTACACACAGTAATACAAAACTCCAGGACACTTACTTTTGCTGCTACTTACCAGGTAACTCCCAAACAAGGAGCTACGAAAAAACACAAGCCGAGACACCCCAACCCCTAACTACCTACCACAATACTTACAAAACCTCATGTAGTCTTCGTCGGCTTGCCGAGCTCGAAGTGACACCAACCGCAGGAAATTACATCTGACCGAGACTGGCCAGCTGCAACAACCCAAAGCCAGCGCACTCCCTCCTCAGGGTTACCGACCAAAACAAAAAAGGCAAAATCAGAATCAGAATCAGAATCAGAAGAGCTTTATTGCCAAGTACGATTTGCACATACAAGGAATTTGTTCTGGTGTCATTGGTGCATAACAAGCATACAAAATTTTAATATACACAGTATATAAATGTTTTTTTTAAAAAGATGAAAAGAGCACTACAGAAAGAGCAGTACAGCTGGGCAGAAGTGAGTAACAGTGAAATATTCACCAGGTGCAAAAGTTCACAGTAATGACGTTAATGTAACGCATAAAAAAGATGTAATGATAATGTGACATGTAGAGGCAGAGGAGGAGTGTGAGGAGTCAGAGTGTCAGGGGGGGGCTGCGGGCCTTGTTGATAAGGCTAGTAGCAGACGGGAAAAAACTGTTCTTGTGGCGTGAGGTTCTGGTCCTGATGGACCGCAGCCTCCTGCCAGAGGGGAGTGACTCAAAAAGTTTCTGACCGGGGTGGGAGGGATCAGCCATAATCTTTCCTGCACGCCTCAGAGTTCTGGAGGCGAACAGGTCCTGGAGAGATGGAAGATTGCAGCCAATCACCTTCTCTGCAGACCGAATGACACGCTGCAGTCTGCCCTTGTCCTTGGCCGTGGCAGCAGCGTACCAGATGGTGATGGAGGAGGTGAGGATGGACTCAATGATGGAGGAGTAGAAGTGCACCATCATTGTCTTTGGCAGGTTGAATTTCTTCAGCTGCCGCAGGAAGTACATCCTCTGCTGGGCTTTTTTGATGAGAGAGCTGATGTTCAGCTCCCACTTGAGGTCCTGGGAGATGATAGTTCCCAGGAAGCGAAAGGAATCCACAGTGTCAATTGTGGAGTCACAGAGGTTGATGGGTGCAGGTGAGGCTGAGTTCTTCCTGAAGTCCACAACCATCTCCACTGTCTTTAGAGCGTTGAGCTCTAGGTTGTTACGGTTGCACCAAGTGACCAGCTGTTCAACCTCCCACCTGTAGGCGGACTCGTCACCATCAGAGATGAGTCCGATGAGAGTGGTGTCGTCCGCGAACTTCAGGAGCTTGACGGACTGGTGACTGGAGGTGCAGCTGTTTGTGTACAGGGAGAAGAGCAGAGGAGAAAGAACGCAGCCCTGGGGGGATCCGGTGCTGATGACCTGTGAGTCGGAGACATGTGTTCCCAGCTTCACATGCTGCTTCCTGTCAGACAGGAAGTCAGTGATCCACCTGCAGATGGAGTCAGGCACGCTCAGCTGGGAGAGCTTCTCCTGAAGCAGAGCCGGGATGATGGTGTTGAAGGCAGAGCTGAAATCCACAAACAGGATCCTGGCGTAGGTTCCTGCAGAGTCCAGGTGCTGGAGGATGTGGTGGAGGGCCAGATTAATTGCATCGTCTACAGACCTGTTGGCTCTGTAGGCAAACTGCAGTGGGTCCAGGAGGGGGTTGGTGATGGCTTTCAGGTGTGAAAGCACAAGACGCTCAAAGGACTTCATAACCACAGAGGTCAGGGCGACGGGTCTGTAGTCATTAAGTCCTGTGGTCCTTGGCTTTTTGGGAACAGGGATTATTGTCGAGGTCTTGAAGCAGGCTGGCACGTGACATGTCTCCAATGAGGTGTTGAAAATGTCTGTGAACACTGGAGACAGCTGATCAGCGCAGTGCTTCAAGCTGGATGGGGAGACAGAATCCGGACCAGCTGCTTTCCTGGGATTCTGTTTCCTGAAGAGTTTGTTGACGTCCCTCTCGTGGATGGAAAGAGTCAACACTGAGGTGGGTGGTGGGGTGGGGGGGGGGGACCTTTAAGGTGGGCATTGGTGGGGATGCCCAGGCCCCTGCTGAGGTGGGGGAGGTGGAGGTGAAACACTGGAGAAGGGGGTGTTGGGAGGTGTTATGGGGGATGGTTGCAGGACTGTCCCTCTGTCTTTCAAAGCGGCAGTAGAACTCGTTCAGGTCGTTGGCTAGGCGTTGGTCGTTAAAGGAGTGGGGGGCTTTAGGCTTGTAGTTGGTGATCTGCCTAAGCCCTTTCCAGACAGACGCAGAGTCGTTGGCTGAGAATTGGTGTTGGAGCTTCTCAGAGTACAGTCGTTTAGCTTCTTTCACCGCCTTGCTAAACTTGTACTTTGCCTCTTTAAGTCTGTCTTTGTCACCACTCCTGAAGGCCTCTTCCTTATCCAACCTTAACCTTCTGAGCTTGGCTGTGAACCAGGGTTTGTCGTTGTTGTAACTCACCCTGGTGCATGATGGAACACAGCAGTCCTCACAGAAGCTGATGTATGACGTCACAGCCTCTGTGTACTCATCCAGACTGTTGGTAGCAGTCCTGAATACATCCCAGTCAGTAGAGTCCAAACACGCCTGTAGATCCTCCACAGCCTCACTGGTCCACTTCTTTGATGTCCTCACTACAGGTTTGCAGAGTTTTAGTTTCAGTCTGTAAGCAGGAATCAGGTGGACCATGACGTGGTCAGAGAGTCCCAGTGCAGCACGGGGGACGGCGTGATAAGCATCCCTGACTGTGGTGTAACAGTGATCCAGAATGTTCTCCTCTCTGGTCGGGCATTTAATAAATTGTCTGTACTTGGGGAGTTCGCGAGTGAGGTTTCCTTTGTTAAAGTCACCTAGGACAATAACTAAAGAGTCCGGGTTGATCCGCTCCACACACAGTATCTGATCGGCGAGCATGCGCTGTGCCTCCTGCACGCTGGCGTGCGGTGGGATGTAAACACCGACCAGAATGAATGAAGCAAACTCACGGGGTGAATAAAAAGGCTTGCAGTTTATGATGAGAGATTCCAGGTCAGGAGAACAGTTCTGCTGGATCACTGTCACGTCGTTGCACCAGCCACTGTTGATGTAAAAACAGATTCCTCCACCTTTGGTTTTGCCGGAAAGTTCCGTGTCTCTGTCCGCTCTGTAGAGTTGGAAGCCTGCCAGCTGCAGCGCAGAGTCCGGTATTATTCCACACAGCCACGTCTCCGTGAAGCACAAAACAGCCGATGAGTAGAAGTCCCTGTTTTTCCCCAACAGCAGTTGTAATTCATCCAGTTTATTGGCCAGTGAACGCACATTAGAGAGAAATATACCCGGTAGTGCTGTGCGTAATCCGCGCTGGCGAAGACGCACGAGCGCACCGGCCCGTTTCCCTCTCCTCCGGCGTTTCACTGCGTGAACGAAGGTGAGCACACCTTTGACCATAATGTCCAAAATTTCCAGTGTGGGGAGAAGAAAAGTAGGAAATAAGTCCGCTGGTGTTGTTACCCTGATGTTCATGAGCTCTTCTCTGGTGAAAGAGCTCCGGGTATAATCGCAAAAAACGGAGTTAAAACACAAAACAAGACAAAACAACGCGCACCAACACACCGAGGCAACCATCCGCGGCGCCATCTTGATGTATATATATATATAAAATAATAAAGTGGCGAGATCTGCTCACCCGGCGGCTAACTGATCAGGATGCCCGGACAAAACAATTATCTTTAAGCAGCAACAAAAGCCAAGTGACCCAGAGAAACAACACAACCATGGCCCAAAATTTACCTTCGCAGTTCACAGCTAAACCGTGGCGTACAAACCACACACACAAGCCCTCGCGACTTCCGGGTTCCCACGCTACTCAATAGTAACGCCGCCAAAACGGTTCCATTCACAAACTCCCGTGAGTTCATTCACAACTCTGGCTTACTAGCGCACACGGACAACGAGACGAGCCCCCACATTTGTCACGACCCGGCTCATGGTCGGACAAATAAAAGGAACTGCGCAGGTAAAAGTAACAAAATGATAATTTATTTCCCTAACACAAGGGACCAAAATGACGGCAAAGCAAACAAAAAGAACACCATAGAAAACGAGGGGCTGCGGCGGAGCGGCACACCGCTCTCCCTCCGGAGCCAGGCGATGTCAGGAACAGCCTGAGGCAGGAGGAAGGACCAGCTTAACACAGGTTTGGGAATTGGCCACGCCCACCAGCTCATCACCTGCAGCTTGACAAAGCAGAGGCCACCATACACGCATACACACATCCACAGGCAGGAGGCCGTCACAATGTGTATTTCACTTTATAATGTACCTGTAGTCACTGTCAACCCAGAAAAGAGGAACCCATTGTGCATTAAATGACTGAAACTTTTGAATGAATTTTTTTCTATAGATAATATTACAAAGCAAAATCTTCTTTCTTTTGGTTACAACATATACATTAATAATGGCATTGTCTTAACATGTTTTGATTCACTTTTACTTCCTGACAAAACTAAAATATTAGGGTTTTACAAAATAAAAGGTTCAGTTTATTATTAATTACCTCATTAACTGAAAGAGCTTAGTGTAGTGCTGACCAATAAAGTCTTAGTTTTACCACTGACTAAAGACAGACTTGGCCTATACAGCATTTATTGTCTTATTACTGTTAAACACATGAGAAAAAGGGTTTCCATTGTAAGTGTAAAACTGCTCCCCTGTGGTATTATATATAGAAACTGCAGTAGGATGGAAGAGACATCAAGAGAGGATTTTATATAAATCTAGTTGATATAGTTTCAGCAAACTATGTCTTGCAAACATCACTGTTCTGTTATATTACAGATTGCATTGAGTATCATTCTATAGTGAGAGACATGTAAATAAATGACTGTGTGTCTTTGTCTCTGTCTGACTCTCCATGCAGGTTTTTTGGTCTCACTCTGTACCTCTTAAATAGATCTGGCTATTTTTAAGACAATGAAAGTGCTGAGATGTGATTTTAATAGGCTTTATTATTTTTATTACATGACGTGACTGAGTAGCAGGGTATTCATCTGATGGAACGATCTTTTGGGAGTCTGTTTCCACCATTCAGACATTCTTTGAGACAAAGCTAAACAAAGCTCGACAGTTAGTCCGGTCCATGGCAGACTTGTTCACCAGCATAAGTTATGCATTTTTTTTCCTACCCCCCAGGTCTTTGTCTTGCTTCAGGTGCTTTTGCACATCTCGTTTTGTTGTGTCTTTGTTTTGTTTTGTTGTTTCTTTGTTTTTTGTTGATGCATTCCTCTAAAGCCTTTTGGTACATATGGTTTATTCCACCTATATCAGATCAGCATCATATGGTTCTATTCCGTTGTGATGTCCAAGTTGTCCACAGAGAAGACATGATGTCCCAGTCTGTGATCAATGCCTTTGTGTGCTCCTCCTCATGGTCGTCAAGTGAGCAGTGATATGGTCAGAAGCATAAAAGAATAGTTAGTTCACCATGTATGCATCAGTCACCTTCCTATGAAATCAAATTTTTTGTGGTGTCACATTTAATAAAACGCTTATAACCTGAACGCACAATGTTTAAATTTCAGCTGTGGTTGCTGGAGTTCACTGGAGATGCTGTGAAACTTGCACTGTATTTCCACTGTGAGAACCAGCTGATAATCCCCATCTCTTTGTGATTCTTTAAGCACATTCCAGAGGCTACTTATAGACTGAATATACTGCGTGTATGCGGGCTTATTTAAGCCTGATTACTGCTGTACACTTAATAACAAAAAATGCACTTGTTTTGTATCATGATCCAAAAACACCATGAGAGTGTTTTTAATGAGGTTTCTAAATGCAGTGTGGAGGTTTGAAGTCCCACAACAATTTAACATTTATAATAAGAGTGTAAAAAAGGTAGCAAAGCAGTTGGAAACATGAATAAAGCTGTGGCACAACCCAGTTGCCTGAATCATATGCTACTGTTGCAAACCACAGATATGTGTGACAGTAGTCCGTTAGTTTATATGTTGATATTTTTTCGTTTTTTTTTTCGATAATATGTCAGTAAATGAAGTTAACATCACATTCAAACATTTCATTCACATTTTTGAATGCACAAATAGAATGTTTTCCATTAGAGATGTATATTCTGCGGCACACCTGCAGATAGGGGCAGGCAGGTCATAAAAGTAAAAAAAAGGTAAGGCGATGTCTGCAGCTGGAGGAGGCCTGTTGTTACTTCTGCCTGTGGCCAGGGTGTCTCTCCAGCTTTGATGAAGGTGACTGCCTTCTCTGGGGTGTGGTGTTGTTTGCTGGTTGGCAGCAATGATAGCGACCATCTGCTAAGAGCCTTAGAGAAGCTACTGAGGAGATGTTCTAATGAGCCTCTTCCAGTGCAAAGTGGACAGGAAAGTGTCTCATTCTTCCCCCAGACATGGAGGTTTGCTGGGCTTGTCTACCTACATGATGTTCAACCAAGTGATTCTGTGCTGTGGTGTGCTCTCCCACTTTGTTCACACGCCCTGCTGCTGGAGTGCTACCTCCCTGCTCACTCACTCGTCCTCCACCCTTGCTTAGACCTCTCCCTGGAGTAAATGGTGTCCCTCCTTGTCCTGGGCCTTGCCGAACTGGGTCTTTGGGTAGTAGCCTAAACCTGCTCTGCCAGTCACCAAGCTGCCAACCAGTGCCTTTTGTCTCAGGCTTGACTTCTCCACCTCCACTGCTGTCTCTGCCCTCCATTTCCTTCCTGTCCTCACCTCAATGCTGGCTGATGACACCTTCTAGTCCTTGTACTGTAGGGCTACTGGTGTGCATGCCACCATGAAGTCTTTGGTGAGACCACTGAACGGCAGCTGCAGGGTGTGGCTCGTCCCGTACAGTGCTGCACTGGTGAGGCTGCATGGATCTTCCTTTGAGGGATTCAACAGTTGTAATTTAATGCTGAGAGATATCAGCAATCAATGCACCTCAAAGATAAATAATGAAAGCTTGCCAGGGTGCAAGCCTGCTGAAATGTGCCACCAATGCTACAACTGAACATGTTTGTGCAGCAGCACCATGAACGCAGCCTCCGCCAGATGACATCGATATGTTCATGAATGACCAACGACGGCAGATGGACAGAGGACTGAAGACAACATACTATCAGAGACAGAACAGATGGAGAGAATTACTCAGAGGAGAGTGACAGGATATCAGGAGGCAGTAAAGAAAATTAAGTGTAAATGTTCAGAATTGTAAATGCATGTATAGGAAGTAATATGACCAATCTATTTTAAACCAGAGCTGTTGTTGCTCTGAGGGATCAGGGAGAGTTCAAAGCTTTTCGCTCTAACAAAAATAAATAAATAAATCTCAGTTCAGGCCACTTTAAAAATAATACTGTATATCGGAATCAAACTATTTTATTCCAGTCTAAAACAAATATTCTCAGCAAAAGTGACACATGTCCAAGTAAAAAACAGAGACAGACTGTACTGTAGAATTTTGCTCATGACATAAAGTCAAATAACAGCAATATTCTTTGCCCAGAAAGTAATTCCAGGTTTCTCTGCTCAACCCTTACACGGAATAAACCGACCTTTAAATAAAACATTATTTATCATATGTATTAATCATAGTCATAAAGCTACAAATCTAGAATCTGAATATGAAGGCATTCTTCAGTTGGCAGAAGTATAAACAACCACAGCAGGTTTTACCTCTGAAATCTGTGTGTGAGATATAACCTTGCTGTGTTTGTCATGCACACACACACTCACACACACACACACACAAACACAGACAAATACACAAAAGTGTCTCTGGGAAGAATCAAAAACAGTGTCTAGTGTTAGTTTGTACTGTGTCATTTGCACATTCAGCAAGTCAATATTTTCCCATTTTGTTTTTCATAAGCTATTGAGAAAGTAATTTATTCATATTATGCAAACATTTTACATGAAGAAGAATCTTTTTTCCTTCCTGTCCCATTTGTATTCACATTTGCTGGGAAATCTCATGTGTTCACCGTTACAGGTGACCAGTTTTCTTGTTGTTTACAATCACATCAGCTTTTCTCCTGGCTCCCAGTGCAATGCTGAGAAGTTCAGAATGAATGAAACATGGTTGCCTTTGAATGTGATGCACAGATGAAGTCATTACTTTTCTTCACTTTGAAAATATTTTGTATTGCATTGCTGCATATGATGGACTATTAGAGCTAGACATAAAGAAAATAATGTTTTGCCATAACTGGATTAATAAAACTCGAAATGTTGAGAATAAAAATGGAATATTTCATCTCGTCGAGAGAGTGACCACTCCACAGAAGCACAGAATCCATACAGTCAGTCTCAGATGTGGGTTTTTGACCTGCTGAAAGTCTTTTCCTGAGTGGAAGTGGTAAAATATCAATATGTCTAAGGCAACATAGCAAGACATTGTTAAGAACACAGGTATTTTTACTCAGAACTGGTGCTGTGTCATGATAAACACCCCATGTGAAAAACACAATAGTTTCCAGGTGAGCACTATTTTCTTCATTTTTTTGGATATGGAACAACACAGTACTTTTATGTTGTCAATTGAGCTGTCATTTTCTGCTAAAACTGCATCCTGGTGGTGAAGAGAATAACACAGTGAAAGCAAGACTTACAGGCAGTCAATACAAGACATGGAGAGTGTAATTTTTCCATCACCTTTAGATTAGATCACTTTTAACATGATAATGACAAATATAAGCCTAAAGTTTCAATTTAATAATTCAATTTGGTTTCACTAAAGGGAAAGTGAAGATGGTGAACCTTGTTTAGTTTGATTCATTGTCACGTTAATGCTGAACTTCCCTCAGTAGTTCTTAATAGCTTTTCAGATGTCCTTCCTAGTAACCTTTTTCACCTGACCCATTGCCCAAGCCCTGTATGGATTTTTTTCTTCGGTCACATCACCGTGAGTGAGAGTGGGACAGGGGCCGTAGTCCAAGGCTTCACCAAAGGGACTCCTTTAAGATTACACTTAAAAAGGTCACCGGTTTAATTACCGACTACACTGGTTCAGCCAGCTTGGCTCTTGAGATGTAACATCTCCTCTCATTGTGCTCATTAAGTTGCCGTCTTAATGTGAAACGATAACACTTACATGCACATGCTGTCAGTTTTTGTCAAGGGCCTTTTGAAGAGACATGGGAAATGGTTACCATGGAGACAATGGATGAGAAGGTCATTGTTCTGGGACGAAAAGAATAACATTTAAAAAAAGGAGGAAAAAAGCATGGAATTTAAATTTCTAGTCATCAAGATTGCTACAAAAGTAGTTGACCATTAAGTGTTTAAAGAAAATTTAGAATCTTCTGCCATTTTCTTTTTGAGTAAATACTGATAAATTCATGAAGCTGACTTTAAGGTAAAGGGTTACAATAGTCACACTTAGTTACACACTAGACAACAGAACTCGCCACCATCTGACCTACTGGTGGATCACAGAGCATATCATTTGTGAGTTAGCGTGTGTTAACCAGGGTCCAATGAAATAAGTCAAGGTCATAGACAAATGACTTTTGTCGAGCTGTCGAGGCCTATTCTTAAAGGCCATCATTGCTCACTGACACAACCTAATCCAATCCAACTTGATTTTTAAAGCACAAAAAAAAAACATAGTGGACCAAAGTTTTGTTCAGAATAATAAATAAAAGACAAAATTAATAAAAGACATAAAATATCAAACAAGGCAGTGAAATACAAATGTACAAAAAAAACAAAAATAAAATAACGTCAACAACTTAAATAGTGTCAAAGACCAAAGCGATGAGTTTTAAGAAGAGAACAGAACAGACAGGGAGGAGTAATGTGCACAGGCAGATCATTCCATTGTTTAGGGGCCACACTAGCAAATACAAGTTGAGCTTGCACTTACTTTTTAGCACACTCTGGAGTGAAGAAGTAGCAGCTCAGAGAGGTGGGGCGGGTAAAGCTAAAGTAAAGCTAAAACGTGAGAAATGTGCTCATATTACATGTGCCAGTTAAAAGATGTGCGGCTGAGTTTTTCACCATCTGAAGACAGGTGACAGAGGACCCACTAACCCCCACATAAAGTGCTTTACAGTAATCCAACCAAGAGGTGTCAAAGGTGTGGATTACTGTTTCAAAGTGCTGCTGTGAGAGAGTTGGCCTTATTTTGTTCAGCTGCCTAAATTGAAAATAAATTGATTTTACGACGCCCTAATCTGGCTGTTGAACTTCAGGTCAGAGTCCATTTTAACTCCCAGGTTTATGATCTACGTGGCTGTGTAGCAACCGATAACGTAATAACGGCCAATAATGTAATATTACGTTATTGGCAAAAAGTTATTACGTTATTGGCTCAACAACTTTATTACATTATTGGCGATTTATTACGTTATTGGTTTTATTACATTTAAATTATTACGTTATTGGCCGCTATTACATTATTTGCCGTTATTACGTTATCGGATGCTACAGGGTGGTCCCAGTGGGTCCCAGTGGTACCACCAAAAACCTTCACTTCTGTCTTCTTCTCATTAATAAAGGCCTTTATGTCGTCAAGATACCTAAGCAATGGTTTAATGCAAGATGCATTTTTTTTCTTTTAATAGGCATATAAATCTAACAATCATCTGCATTACTGTGGGATGAAATCCTGTGCATATTAAGTATAGAGCAGGTAGAGAGAGACGAGGGCCCAAAACTGAGCCCTGGGACCCCACGAGAGAGAAGCAGAGGAGGATACAGAGTCACCAAGGCTAACACTGAGAGTCATGAGCAGGAGGTGAGATTATAGGGCCCTAGTGGAAGTGACCTCATTAATAAAAAAGAAGTTTTCACAAATAGCAGGGGAGTGCTTGATACAGACTGTCTGCAGGGCATTAAGAACTGTGTCAGTAGTCTTAAATAAGACACAAGGCTTGTGACAGTTTGACACAATAATAACAGAGAAATGTTTTCTTTTAGCATCTTTCACAGTTGTCTGATTATGATCCCAGCAGTCTTTTAACATGTGAAAGGACACCTGCAGTGTGTCCTTATTCTATTTGCACTCAGCTCTACAGCACTGGCGTCTGACAGCATGAGTGGTGTCATTCAGCCAGGACTCAGACTTGGTTTAAGGCTGCTTTGTTTTTAATGGAGCCACAGTGTCAAGAACAGTTTGGCAGGTGGAGTGATGCCATGAGCTAAGCTCCTCTGTATCATCACACACAGGTCTGATTAAAAAACAGCAGAGAACTAAACATCAGTGGACGGGTTAATAATGCGACAGCAGCGCGAGTTTCAACTGCCTGACAGGCAAGAGCAACCTCAAATAAAACAGGCATATAATCAGAGAATACTGCGTCACCAACCTCTATGTTAAAAAAAACATGCAAGAGATGTAAAATTAAACAATATCAAGTATGTGTCCACAGACTGTAACAAATGAAAAGAGTCACTGAGATTTACCAGGTCCTGATTTGCCATTGGCTTATCTGGACAACACACATGAACATTAAAGCAGCCATAGCATGGTCCTATCTCACTTATATGTGAGATATGGAGGTGTACTTACAAACATCAAGCGTCCTAGTCGCTACAAACGAGCCGATGTAAATGTCTCATCACTGACGCTCTCGTCAGCCGTGCTGTTTCAGACCAAAACCACACTCGCAGAACACGGACTGTCTTGTGATTGGTGACGTAATAGGCATGTTAGCTCTCAGACCCGCAGCTCCCCCTCTGGAAAGGCAGATGCACTGCTAGCAATTATCAAAACATTGAGTAATGGCATAATCCCTTAAGCATTTGATCTGGAGTCTGAAGACACTGTGACAAGTGAAAGACTGCTGCCGGACGCCTGTAGCTTGGATAACGTTGTGGTTACTGAGATGATAAACACACATGCAAATGAAACACGAGCGTAGCGTGTAGCTTAGTGTGTAGCCGGCTATCGCTAATGCTAAACAACAAAACAAGGACACAAAGACAGTTATATACGTATTGTTGGCACTGCTCCTTTCTTTAGGTGAAGTTTGGTGGTGTGTCCTGCTTTATATTGCTACTTTTAACCGTAGAAGAAGAAGAAGAACTACTCTTGTTGTAGCTGCTGAGCGTATCGGTTGTACAGAGCTCAGCAGCTACAACGAGAGTAGTTCTTCTTCTTCTACAGTTGAAAGTACGTCACCGGACGAGGAGGCGCTGCTGTTTAGAAGAGTGGTGAACTTCACCAGTGACGTAACTAGTCAACGGAAGTGCCGTTCCACTTTGTAGAGCTCAGGAAAACAATCAAACCCTGCGCTCTCAGCAGTGGCTGAACTGATTGCTATGGACTTTTAGGGCTTCATAAACGAGGTAATGACGCAGATACACACAAAAATGCAGCGTTAATTGGCACTTCCGGGCTATGGGATCTTTAAAATCATCAATAATAAGGGCATGGTTATATTTAGGCATCATTTCACCCAGGAAGTCAGAAAAGATATTTATAAATTCCCTATTAACACAACACAGTGTGAGAACAACCCAGCTCATTTATAGTGGTTCTTATAGAGAGTTGCTATTCCTCCTCCTCGGCCCGACATACACAGGGGGAGTTATAAATAACAGCAATCAAGAGGTAAAAGTTCAGTGAAAGCACTGGACTCACCAACACTCAGCCACGTCCCAGTCACACAGAGAAAATCCGTCCCTCGGGATGTGAAGAAATCCTTTAAGATAAAAGTTTTGTTTGCTAGAGATCTAGCATTAACCAGGCCAACCGTGGCAGGAACCGCCGGGTCCACGACATCAGCTGTCCGGGAAGCCCGACACAGAGGGTGCAGGTTCTGTGTCCTCAGGCCTAAATCACCTATTTTCTTAGTTTCTTTGCTGTAATTCTATAGGTAGCTGTCACTCGTTGCCAGTGCTGCTGCCAAGTTGCCAAAATGACACAGCAGGGAGTGTCCTTTCATTCAGTGTGATCAAATCTGAAGTCAGGGAAAAAGGCGACATTTGAGGAAAAGTGTGTGTCGATGTTAATTTGAGGTTAATCTAACCAAATCCCAGAGTCAGGAAGTAGAAAAGGATATTTTCTTTTAGGTTGCCATTACAATGCAGGAAGGTTGACAGGACGTGAGACAGGAAAGATAAAGTGGGAGAAAAGAGGAAGTAATGAATAAAGTGGAGATAATAAATGAGAAGATAAATTATTCCTCCTCCCTTCATCTCCGACACCTGGAGTGAGGCAGCAACTGTGTCCTTTAGATTTGATTAACTAGTGGTAAAGACACACACACACACACACACACACACAAACAAAGATAGAAATGATACATTTAAACTAACCAGCTGAAATATGCACCATTACTGAGGACATTAACCTGTTTATGACCACAATGTTGCAGCATCCTACATGAAAAGCACAGCCTCACAAGCACATATATGCATATGCAATGTAACCACAGACATCCTAATAATGTGTAGCAGAGCAGATATTTGAGCTCAGTGAATTCAGCACATTTCATTCAGCACAAACCGGGAAGTAAAGGAGGAAAATCACTGAGGAGGAAATGAAACATGAAACAGACCGAGGAGCTGGATCCAAACAATTATTATGGTTACCCTGGTGCATAGACGCACACAGAAACAGGTGACTGTTTTACCTGCCTTTTTTAGATCAGTGCCAATGCTAAATTAAGTTTTGAATAGCTGCCAATGGCCCAGAGCTGGTGGCTGTGGTTTAAATGGTCCATAATCTCCCCTCTTCTTCTTCTTCTTCTGAGAGGAGTGAGAGTGGAAGAGCTGAGCGTGACTGAGAGCTTTCTCTGTCTTTTATTTCCTTTTTCTGTCCTTTATTCTTTATCATACTGGTTGTATAGTTGTATTAGTTGTTTGGGTTTGTAGTTGTTGGCTTTATTTTAGTTTTTAGTTTGTCTTTTGTGTGTTTTGTGTCAGGTTAGTTAGGTGAAACAGGTGAGTTGTGTGAGACTGCTGTTGTGTCAGATGAGTTGTGTGAAACAGGTGAAGTGTCAGGTGAGGTGTGTGAGACTGCTGTTGTGTCAGGTGAGTTGTGTCAGGTGAGTTGTGTGAGGGTGCAGGTGCAGTGGAGGTTGCAGATATGGAAGCCTGTAAGGCTGGGTGGACGCCTGCTTCTGTGGAGCGCCGCAATAAAAGGAAGAGCATGCTCGGCGTTGTGCTAGGCCATAAAGCTGATAGGCCAGCTGGGCGGCGGAGTGTAGCTCACAGCAGTGAGAGTGAAGGCTGTGGGTCTGACAGCAGTTACACAAAGCCAACTGGTAGTCAGGAAAGCAAAACTTTCCTACAGCAGACCAAAGGCATGAAGGGAATAGATTTAAACCAGCATTTTCCCGACAAGTTGAAATACTACAACTCAGTGAGACATGAGCTGTGGCAGGTCTTACTGACCAAGACATTTTTAGATTTAAAAAAAAAGATGATGAACGTAAGAACACAACTCAGTTTTTATTATTATTATTATTATTATTAATAATAATAATAATAATAATAATAATAATAATAAAAAAAATAATAATATTAATAATGTTAATGATGAAGTATTTGGTTTTATTTTCATTTATATATTTTACTGGTTTTACTTTTAACATCTCCCTCAAGATGGATTCTATTCAAGTGGGGACGTTAAATGTAAATGGAGGGGGCAACCGACTATCCTCTGTGCTGTGTTGATGACCCGTTGCAAGGCCTTTTTTGGGCTACTGTGCAGCTGCTAAACCACACACATAGACAGTATGTTAAGATGGATTCTATGGAGCACCTGTAGAAGGATACCAGCAGTCTCTGTGTGATGTCATTCCTCCTGAGGACCCACAGGAAGTGCAGTCTCTGTTGGGCCTTTTAAAGCACCTTCATGCTGTTTACACGCCAGGTCAGGCCTTCCTCGATGTGAACACCCTCGATGTGAAGCGGAAGTCCGACACCTGCTCCACACGATGCCCATTGATTGTGAGTGGTGCGATGTCAGTCTTTTTCCTCCTGTAATCAATCACCAGCTCTTTGGTCTTTGCTGTATTGAGGAGAAGGTTATTCTCCCTACACCACACTGCTAGATGTTCAACCTCATCTCTGTAGGCACACTCATCTGTTCCAGAGATGAGCCCCACCGCCGTAGTGTCGTCCGCATGTAACTTCACTATGATGTTGTTGTTGTGGTGGGTGGAGGTGCAGTCATGCGTGTAGAGTGTACAGCAAAGGGCTCAACACGCAGTCCTGTGGGGAGCCGGTGCTGAGGCTGAGGGCCATAGATGCGTGATGGCCCAGTCTGACAAGTGAGGAAGCTGTTAATCCAAATACAGGTGGGGTGTGGAATGCCTAGGTCCATCAGTTTGATGGACAAACTACCTCGATGCCTCGATGTGAGCCCAGTCTGCCTCAATGCTTACATCGAGGCAGAATGGAATAAGGAGTGGGAGGGCCAGTGGGTTTTATGTCATAACACCACACTGAGTGGCCTTCCTGTTCTCCAAAACTTTTATTCTATTATCCCTGGAGGTCCAGCATGTTATAGAGGGGAGGTGTCTTATAGCCAAAGCACACTTTGAGGATTTTAAGGTAGTTTTTAATCAACATCTATGGTCCAACTAATGGCACGGAGAGGAACAGCTTCTTTGAAACAATTAAAGACAAACTGAATTGCTGTAGCTCGGAGGATTTTTTATTCCTGGGTGGGGATTTTAACTGTATTGAGTATGAGTTTTTAGATCGTAATCACACAGAGCCTCATCCAGCCTCCCAACACACTCTGAAGCAGCTGGTCTATTCTCATGGCCTTGTGGATGTGTGGAGAAGGATGCACACAGAGTCCAGACAGAATACATGGTCCCAACTGAGAGAGAATAGGGTCTCCTTAGCCAAATTTGACCGCTTTTATTGTTTTAAGCATCATTTTAATGTTTTTAAGGCTTGTAAAATTGCACCAGTTGGTTTAACTGATCATTCTTTGGTTTTATGTCATGTTCTCATTAAGAATATTGCACCCAAAAGTGCATACTGGCATTTTAATCCAGTTTTAACATTTGATAAATGTTTTAGGGAGTCTCTTATTCATTTTTGGACTGCTTTTAGACAGAGAAAATGTGATTTTGCATGTCTTAGGCAGTGGTGGGACCATGGCAAAACTGAAATCAAACTCTTGTGTCAACAGCATACATTCAATGTGACACGGGACACCTGTCGATCTATCAAAGACTTGGAGATTGATATTGTGGAACTAGAAACACTAAGGGATTCCACAGGAAATCGAGGATATATTAAAGTCCTCAAATCTAAAAAATTGGCTTTAGCCAACCTGCTAGACACTAAAGTACAAGCCGCACTGGTCCGGTCCCGGGTCCAGAACATCACAGAGATGAAAGTTCCCTCTAGCTTCTTCTTCAGCCTGGAGAATTAGCATGGACAGAAGAAGGTAATCCACTCACTGCTTTCAGACACAGGGCAGGAACTCACTGAGCCTGGTCAAATCAGGAAGTGAGCTGTGGAGCTTTACTCATCCCTTTATAGCAGTGAGCTTTAAGGGGATGAGACACTTTGTGGGGTTCTGTGGTGAACTGCCTCAGGTCTCCAAAGACACCAACTCAAAACTCGACAGGCCATTGCACATGTTGGAGCTACACACCGCTCTGCAGAGTATGCAGGGGCAGAGGTCTCCTGGCATTGATGGCTTAAGTGTTGATTTTTTCTGGGATATTTTAGCACCTGACCTTTTAGATGTTTTTAATGAAAGTTTGGCCTCAGGTTCTCTGTCGCTGTCCTGTCCTGTGCACAGAGGCAGTTGGCAGGATGCAGGCTACCCTTTTTAGGTAGAAGGGCAACAACAGCCCTGCAACATTGATATAGTTCCACAATATAAATCTCAAAGTCTTTGATGTGCACTGTTTGGTATGCTTTATGCACTCTCTCTAGAACCTCTTCTCTGTAAAATTTGCACTGATGGCCTGATTTTATCTGGTTTTAGTGAAAGCATTGTTTTATCTACCTACGTGGATGATGTCATTGTTTTTATTAAAAACCAAAGGGATTTTGATATTTTAACAAATTTAACATAATCTTTTAACATTCTATTTGCAGCTCGGGTGAACTGGAACAAAAGTGAAGCCCTTGCTGTTGGTAGATGACGTCTCCCAGTTCTTCCCCAAAAGCTTGGTACCTTGTTGTTTTCCTTGGGAACAAAATCATAATTGGAAGAAACTGGGAGGGCATCACTGAAAAAATTGAATGTAAACTCAATAAATGTAAATGATTCCTCCCTCACATGTCATACAGAGTTAGAGTTCTTGTGCTGAATAATCTTGTAGCCTCCCTGCTTTGGCACCGCCTAGCCTGTATGGATTTGTAAGCCTGTAAGGTTTACTAGCCCAGATCCAGACTAAAGTAGTAAACTTCTTCTGGGATGGCTTACATTGGGTGCCACAGGGGGTGCTATTTTTAACCAGAGAGGAGGGGGGACAGGGCCTCATAGAACTGCCACCTTCAGAATACAGTTTATCCAAAGGTTCCTGACTGGACCGGCAGATCTGGTATGGAGAGAAGTGGCCAGCTGCATATTCCGACGTGTGAGTAACTTGGGCCTGGATATTGCACTGTTTTTATAACTGATTCTAAATTTATAATGTCTTAAACTAAATGGGTTACCTCAGTTTTATCAGGGTGTTGTGAGTCATGGGCCCTTTTTAAATGCAATGCAGGTCAATGCTCTAACTCTCTGTTCTGGTTACTGAAGGAGCCACTGGTACACAGCACGAGGCTGGATGTCTGTAGTGGAGCCACGCCCGGGACTCTGGTGTTGAAACAACTTATAGACATAGCAGGTCCAGCACTGATGGACTACCGGGCTGTGGGCTCCTTACTAGGCATCCAGTCCGCCAGGATTGCGGACAGGATCCTGGATCTATGGAGACAGAAGCTCTCAGGGAGGGAGAAAAGCCGCCTCATGGACTACACAGAAGGAACCGCAAAACACAACACAGAGATCCGTTTCCAGAGGTCCACATGAGTCTCCAGTTAGAGGAGTTAAGAGGACCTCTCCTCAAAACCAAATAACTCAACCTGCACACAGTGGAGGGTCTTATATAAACCTCCCCTCAGGAAAAGAACAGCCGACCTCCAGTGCAGAATTTTACATGGTGTCATCGCCTCAAACGCTATTATCTCTGTGATTAATCCTGCTGTTTCAAACCAGTGCCCTTCTGTCTCTTTCATGAGATGGTGTTGCATGTTTTTAGCAAGTGTAAGACTCACAGTGCTCTTCATTTCTTTTAGAAACGTTTAGTATTGCTAGTTTTATCTATGGTGCAGGATACAAGAAAAGTAATCCAAAAATGTGGCAGCTATTACATTTTATTTCTGGTGAAGTCAAGATGGCAGTTTACGTCGCCAGGGAAAAAAAAGGAAAATGGTGCAGGGCCAGAAGCAGCCTCAGTGTGGTGCTGTAACACCAAATGCAGACTGAGGCTCGAATCAGTTTTTATAAAATGACGGGAGATGTGGAAACCTTTAAAAACATATGGTGCTATAAAAACATCCTTTGTACTGTTTTTAAAGAAAAACTTGAAATTGCACATTTTCTTTCTGACTGACCTGTTTATTTTAATATTTATAACGATGTCTGCACTTGGGTGGGAGACTTGAAAAGTGTCCAGAAATGGGACTGGAAAAATGGACTGGAAAATGGCATTTTATGCCAGCACACTATACTAAAATGCCTTAACCACGTCGCCTACGCCTGCATAAAGGCTGAAAAACACGTGTGTGATACACATGTCTCAATGTACAAATAATTATTTACTTGAGACGAGTGACTTTTGGGGCCACACGGTGGTGTAGTGGTTAGCACTCTCGCCTTGCAGCGAGAAGACCCGGGTTCGAGCCCCGGTTGGAACAAGGGCCTTTCTGCATGGAGTTTGCATGTTCTCCCCGTGTGTGCGTGGGTTCTCTCCGGGTTCTCCGGCTTCCTCCCACAGTCCAAAAACATGCAATGTGGGGATAGGTAAATTGGACACTCCAAATTGACCATAGGAGTGAGTGTGAGAGTGAATGGTTGTTTGTCTCTATCTGTGTGTGGCCCTGCGATGGACTGGCGAACTGTCCAGGGTGTACCCCGCCTATCGCCCGATGTAGCTGAGATTGGCACAGCACCCCCCGCGACCCTCTGGTTGAGGATAAAGCGGTAGATGATGACTGACTGAGTGACTTTTGAGTTTAACAGCTGCTTCACTTCACAATTCAAGCAGTCCACGTATTACCAAGAGAGACCGATGTGACAGGTTAGGCTATTTCAGTCACATGTGCACACGTTATTTATATATATATATATATGTATGTAATACTTAACTTGAAACAAAAATGTGATCATACATTGTGTTGTATATCACACTTAGCTATGTTTCACCAATAAAGAGACTGATGGTTCAATGTCACACAACTTAATTTTATTTATTTAAAAAATAATTTAAAATGAAATCAGGAACAGAAACCAAAGATGCAGGGTGTGCCGCCGGTGGCGCAGCGGGGCAAATGCAAATGCTGCTGTTCACCTCACAGATGCTGAAAAGTGACAACGCATCACTCACCGTCTACCAGGCCAAAACAAATGCAGATGACCAGTGGCAGTGTTTTGTAATATCCTCGACCTGCTCCAATAAATGCCTCAGTTCTTCATTAAAAAAAAAAAAAAAATGCGTTGATGACACGGAGAAATTTCATTGTGCGCCTCACAACTGAACTGCGTTCTGTCCACATGAGTGCAAAAGCCTGTATACTGTAATCTTTAATCTGTAATTTCAATAGCGGATTCAACTTCTGTTGTCAATTAACACATTTTCTCACTTGTTAGAATTCACATTTGTAAGTGGGTATGTGCCTGTTGTTATTCAGCACCATTTTCTGTATGTGTTCTGGGACCTGTGCCCGTCTCATCATCCCTGCGCTGTCACATGTAAACTTTGTGTTCCAGCACCTTATGATTTACAAATGACGCGCTGGTTGTAGGCTATACCTGGTCATATTGCTGTTGGTTATGTTTAACGTGATGATTACATGCTGCACGAATAGAGTATAGGATAATAAAAAAATATGATAAAGCGGTAGATGATGACTGACTGACATACTGTAGGCTAATAATTGAGGCATGGTTCACCCGTCACGTGGTCTATGTGCAACAACGTGTGCAGCGTCTGCGTGACACCCGTCTGTCCATTGAAAGTGAATGGAATTTACATGCTTGTGTGTGAGTGTGTGTGTATTATTGAATGGTAATAGATTGGCCATTTCTCAAAATCAAAAAAGTCTTCTTCACTGATCAGCTGTTTCTAATATGAAGTGAGTCTTCCTGGAGCTCTGAGCGCCCATATTTTGTTTGATGGAGCTTATAAACTTCACCCATAGAAAAAAAAGGACACAGTCTTTCAGTTCGCTGCTTGAGGCCAACCAGCTTTTCCTGCTGTGTTCTCACATGGGTTCACTTGACTAAAAGGAGCTCACAGGAGAAGTCCACATAGACCTTTTTGCGTTCTCACAGCGGCTCAGGCCAAGTTCAGGAAAATTTCTGGACTGTGTGCAGGTGTGAAAGCAGCTGAAATCAGTCTTTTGCTCTGTAGTTGAATTTCACATCTGATGCTACAGTCAGACCTCACAGTCTCAGCTGCAGCTGTGGATGTACCCTCCAGTGTCCCCTTCACTCTTAGGCCAATGAACATTTGTTCAGTTCATCCATGGAACTCATTCCAATGACTTACATTCACATCACAACAGCAGTTGTGTTCACCAAAGAGTGTTAGTTGTTGTTGGGAACATTGAAGTTTTGTAATGCTGACGTCCTGTCCCATTGTCATTGTTTTCCAATGACACTGTGGTTTTCAGTGTGTGTGTGTGTGAGAGAGAGAGAGAAAGAATGAGATCCTGTATTATGTCTCTGTGTGAGGAAAATGCAGTATTGATTTGGACATGCGTGTACTGTTAGGTGTTGACATGATGACAAACCACTGAATAGGAACAGGCCTTTCAGCCTGGATAAGGAGATACACGCACACATTTTCTCACACACAGCAATGCATACACAACACGTGCATCTCCTTTGCTGGAGTGTGTGATTGATGCAATTTCTGTGTGACTGTCAGATTACAGTGCGGCAACTGTCTGAAAGCCTCATGCATTTTTATAGCATCTTAGCATCTCTTCCTTCCCTTTCCTTTACAGTGTGATACATCCTCCATGCACTGAGATGTTATGCTGAGCTTTTCTCACAGCTACTGTTTTGGCATTGCCTTGACTTTTATAATCTATTTATGATCTAATGATATTAAAAGGTATCTTCTCTCATTTTTAAAATAACTATTTTAAAATTGTATTCAGTCATATGAGAAAATCTAAAATGTCTGCAGACCATTCTGTGGTAGATTATAGAGATTAAATAAAAGTGTGACACAGATACAATTGTTTTATCAGTCCTTTGAATCAATTTTGGAAATACCATTTCCTGAAGCAGTTATACCAAAGGGAGACATGATGCCAAAAGTGTGAGATTTAAGAGATTTGCTTCACTTTATTAGCATATCATTTGTACCAACTAATTTGCAGAGGTTGCACTGTGGATTGCTGCAGTTTTATTGCTACGATGTCATTAATATTCAGTACAGGGGATTTTACTTCAAAACTACTTTTTTTTGTGAAAATTTCATTTTTGTGTGTCTTGTATCATATTTTACTGTGACCCAGTAACGTCTTCAGTGATGCTTACATCAGTATTACTTTTATATAGATACTGAGCAGTGGCGACTGGTGCTAAAAAAAAATGTTGGGGGGCATATTTGAATGAAAAGAGGGGGAAAAAAACCACCACACAAATCAAAAGAAAAAACACCTACGCTGATCGAATTGGTGGGGGATCGATTAAAGATCAGACATGATGATTGCAGTGAGAGAGAGAGAGGCACACACACACACACACACACACTGAGACACAGAGACACAGAGTGTTGCCTCTTGCTGTGGCGACTATGTTGTTTCAAACTAGTTTGTCATTCACAAAAGTTTATAAAGACATGATGGACTCAGTCATCACCTGTCTCACCTGCTGTGGAGAAGACGTGCATCCACAATGATGCTGACAGATCTGCAGCTGCGTACAAGAGCATGTCCCGGTAGTTACCGGAGTAAGATGTTATCTAGGTCAGCCCGCTTGGCTGTGGGTAGTCTTTGGGCCCCAGAATGTTCCTTTCTTTTGTATTGGAGGTGGATTTAGTGTGCATGCACCATTTTTAACTAGAGTCTATGGTAATGATTTCTGCAACCCAAAGGAACAGGAAATACACCACTTGACCGTTCATTCGCTGTGAACGAGTATGAACATCTTTAAACTATAAATGCAGATTGCACATAGTATTCACGGTCTGTATAATGTATAGCTCATTTATTAAAATATTCATGTTTTTGGAAATGTATTTTATGCAATTCCTATCTTCTTCTTCATGTGAGACAGGTGGGGTGTCCTCCATTGACGGGCCAACACTGATACTGAGATTATCATATTTATAGGAGTAAGGATTTTGGGTGTGTTATTTTTCAAGCAGTGGCCTCAGGAAACTGACACAATGTGGTTTATCACAAAGTGATACATAGTTTTTTTTACCACAGTGTTTTGTGGTTGTGAAGTACTGACATATAGTCAGCACTGAAAAGGCTAAAACAAAAAAAAAGCCTGTCTGACAGTTAAAGCAGACTTGAAGCTGCCATAGGTTTTGTTAAACAAACCCTTCGTTAAGTGTCTCCTCTGGCAGCCATGTTTTCTTTCAGGGTAGGTGTCAAAGTCTCAGGCTGGCAGTGAAGATGGCGACTACAGCAAAGTCAGCACTGACTATGTGTCAATACCTCATATAACAACACTGCTCATAACAAAAACACTGTAGTGTGGTTGAATGTTGATACCTCAACAACTCTCTGGTGTTTTTACAGGATGTTAAATTTGTCTTTACTGTTGACTCATTTTTATAGCGTTATGGATTTTCAATCAAAGGATATGAGGCAAACAACATACTCTAGTTGCTTGTAATGAATCTATCTCATAATGAGATATGAGATAGATTTACAAATCAAATATGTCACTGTGTTTGATCTGTTTCTTTAATAACAAAAAAACAAGAAAAAATAAGTTGATGCAAATGTGTTTTGGTATAAGATGGATTTTCAGGATTTAACAGTTTATCTTTAAAAGCTACTGTTGGTGATTCTGGGAGAGCTAGAAATATCAGCTGCACTTTGATGAAATGCAATCCTGTACATACATACACATTGTGTCAACCATCTTGTCAAAACACTGGAAGTGGTTGTTTGTTGTGGAACTGTGGATTCCAGTTGCACTTTCTTTTGATGTTTCCATGACTCACCCGCTAACATCTGGCTATCATCTCTGCTTCAGCGGTGTACACCTCTCCAGCTTCTTGTAAAGACTGTTGTCATGTGCTCATGTTAGTTAGTGACAAACAGGTGTGTCAGCCAATCAAACTCATGTGATCTGTAGTGTTTCACAAAAAGTCCTCACAGATTACCACCAACTAAAAATCTAATCAAAATCCCTGTGTTACTTCATGCCAGCACGACAGACTGACCGTAAGCAAAAATTATGGAAAAGAAGGGAATGTTCTTATATTCCTTCCTATTTTGATTTGTGATTGAACACATTTTGTGTATCTGCAATGACTTCTCTTGATATGTAATTGCTCTCAGGAAATAGTTCCTTATTTTTCAAAATGTATGCAACAAAATAACCCCCCTTGAGGTCTTTCATCAAAACAACACATGAAAACAACAAATTACCATTAAATATAGATTTCCTCTGCGGAAGCAGAAACCAAAACCAAAGATTAGCGTGAACTCTTGCTGCCTCCAACCAGCTTGACTGTATAAGACTTCACTAATGGTTTGTCTGAAATGAGTTTAGCTCAGACTTCAGTTTTTCTTCAAACTAATCTTCAAACTGAATGCTTCACACAACTCGAATATAAATCACATAATTCATTTCTTATCTAATTAATGAGATGCCTGGATAGTCACCAGGATGTGAAATATGGACACCATTTTAAATCATATCATCATTGGACTTGGGATGAAATCAACACAGTGTTAAAGAAAAACAAACTCTGTCTTCAGTCTGTGTTAATGTGAGTGCATCACAAATCTGAGATACAGTGTGTATTCGATTTGGGATGAGAAATTTAAGCACTGCTGTGGAATGATAACTTGTTTATCAACTGTACGAGCCGAAGCTCACTTTGCTGTGTGTGTTTATGTGTTTGTGAGCATCTCTCTCCTCCCTGTCACCATAGTGTTGCAGCTCAGTGACTGAATGATTGTGTGCTCTGAATTGGTTCAGTTGCTGGTACGTGGGGCATTAGCTCTGTGATTGGTGGACACACAAAAAAGATCAATTCTTTTTACCATTTTTTTTAAAGGTCACCGTAACTATTTTGTGGAGAGAATTTTAATGAACATTTTTTTCATAGATTTTTCAGAACACTATAATTAGTGACAAAGATAAATCCAATACAATCACGTTTTTTGAAGACAATCACTTGGTTTTCTTCATGTCATGTAAACACATGAGCCTGACTGAAATAGTCCAAAGGCATTTTTTTCTTGCAGCCGTCGTTTGGGAGTTCCTGCAGCTTGTTCTTGACACATCATCAGAACTTTATTCTTGTGTGGTGTCCAACAACTATAGTTGTTACTATCCCAGGAGTTCTGCACTTGAGTTTCTAATGAAATATGAAATGTCCTGGCCAGAATTAACTTTGTTCTTGCTCTTGCCACCTCAAGCAAATGTCTCTGTTCTTGCGAAGTATGTACACGTCTTTATTCTGACTAACATACCAATTACATGTATACCCTTAGCGTACACTTGGCGTTCTGTGCATGCATCATAATTTCCTCCCTGGTCTTCTCCTGGATCATATGGCGGTAGCGTCTTTGTTCGGACAACACAGCAACCACAAGAGCCATGCTCCATCAAATTTGTATCATGATTAACATGTAGAGCAGGTACGAAACATACAGACCACAGCACCATCCATGTACGTCACTGTTTCAGACGTACATGGTAAATAGATAGATTTTCTCATGTTTACTCGGACACAGCAAGTTGTCCGATAACCTGACTCAGTTGAGCTACGGCCGTAGCTCGATTAAACTGTGCTTGTAAATGTACTGAGTGACCCACTGACATAATGTGTTGGTAATATATGATTGTGTAATAGTTTTCTGAAAATCAGTGTGAACAAACTTTTTGAATTAAATTCACAACAGGGAAAAAGATGTATACCATATTAGAAATACTACTGACAGCAGCAAATTAATAAGCAAATATAAGCAATTAATACAACAGAATACAAGGTGGCTTCACCCCATCCCACCCATGCTAAGTGGATAATAACTGTATGTAATATTGATTCAAGTGGAATAATTACTTATATGCTAACAGGGGGTAGCTTTTTACAGAAAGGCACCATAACAGAAGCAATAGTGGAACAATGGATGGAATGGATGATTGAAATAAATGAGGAACAGGACCTGCAATTGTCTGCTTTGGTCCATGTGAAGCATATGTCATCACTCACATATGTGACTAAAGTAAAGTAATCATTTCACACAGCAAGTAGAAGGAAACTACAACTGTCTTGCCAAAAGAAGTCTTGATGAAGTGGACATTCTTCTATTTAATTTGGATTTGATATGTTAACATGCAAGGTGAACTATTATACAATATTGCCAATGTTTTATTTAATAATATAATATAAATAATATTATTATAATAATAATAATAATAACAATAATAAATAATAATATAAAGATTGAAACGCCTTGTCAAAGAACGTGTAAACCTTATGGTCCATTCACACTCAATATTAAGAGAATTTTTGCATTGCATTACTCACACACGTGTGGTTACTGGTTCATTTAATCACATGTAAACACTCATGGCATCTCACCTGCATGCTGATGAGTCTTCGTACTCCGTAGAGCAACATTTGTCTACCATTTATGACACAACGTTGGGATGTTGGAAGAATCCCAAAGCTGACTGCTTTTCATGACACTGGGGAAGACAAATGTCTTACTGGAGCTCAAATATTTCAACTAGAGCAACTGACACGAATGACACGTTCTGTGTGACTAGAAAAATGCAATGTGCCTCGGTAGCATGAGTGATGCAAAATGTGTGTCTGTTTGCATTTCACATTGACTCACATACGTATTCCCACTATGCAAAGAATTTTGTGTGAATGCATTATTTGGAAAATAGTTAATGTGATATAAGAAATAAGAAAATTAAGATTAAAGTTTGTGAAAAATGAGTGCAAATCCTGGCATCTCAATGCGCCCAGACAACATGACATCACTCACAATGCTCCTAATGATCCCATTCGCCAAAGAGAGTAGTCGCAAATGAACTAATCACTCGCAAGTTGCACATTGCTACAGGGAGTGGAAAAAATTAGGTGAATTAGTAAGCTGTTATGATGATGGAGAGCAACTGACAGTTAGTTATGCAGCCAGAGAGATTCAAAGTTGTGTTTACCCGACTGTTTTATGTCTTCTCCACGTGTCTTTCTGCTTCAATGAGAAAACTTTCCTTTAATGAGTTTGGAGCCTTGGGCATTTTAGATTGATGGAATCTGGGCTTGGGAGGTAACTTTTGCGATGTGTTCTGGTGCCACCACGTAATCATCAGTATAATCCATCGTGTTACTCTTGAGCAAAACACACACACACACACACGGAAATAATTATTAGGAAATAACAAGAGTGTAGCCAAAGTCATTTAGCAGCGGGGGAAAAATGTGTCGTCATTCAAAAAGTAGCCATTACGGTGATGAAGCTATTCACCTTTAAATTCATATACAGTGGATCATGAATGCAACACTCCCAAAAAACTGAACTGCAGTCTAATTTCTAAATATTTATATAATAAAATATAAATATTTTGGTGGTTCCTGGGGGGATTTTATTGAGAGGTTGCTATGGTTTTCCTCATAGTACAAGCAGGAAATGGTAATTGTCACCTTCATTTCCTTATTTCCACAAGTGGAACATTATCTGTAGAAATTTAAGTAACTAACATTTAGTTGTAGTGGAATATATTCCATAAACTGAAATAAAACTTCGAAATTGATTGTTAATTATGTCCATTTAGTAGCTTTACTAGAATGATTTTGTTTATTTTTTAATAATTTTATTAATAAATTAATTAAAGGTAATGTAAAATGTTAATTGTTTTTTATGTTTTTTTTTTATTGCATTGTTTGTTTTAGTGCTGTCAAACGATTAAAATATTTAATCACGATTAATGGCATTAATGTCATAGTTAACTTGCAATTAATCGCACATTTTTATCTATTCTAAATGTCCCTTGATTTCTTTCTGTCCCATTATTTTTTCTCATTTTAATGCTCTTATCAACATAGAAAAGTGTATCGGTTTGCTTTGTGCAAATGTTTATTTTATTGAGACAATATCTCTGTCACCCTGCATATTTTGAGTTATTCCTCTTATTGTGAGCGCCGCACAATAATAAGAGAGTCTGTGTGTCAGCCTGCAGTGCTGTGAATAAAGTGCCGTTCTACAACGCAGACAGTCCCGTGGTTTAATGTGTTGTTGCCGTAATGAGCTACTCCGAGCTAAAGGAGCTAGCGGTCTTCGGTGGTCTCCTTACTACGGTTCGGGGGTCTGCCAGCTTGGTTGGTAACACTGCATACATCATTACTTGGATGTGGGGAGTGCGTCGAGAAATGATCCGGCTGCGTTGGATACAGAGAGCCCGCTTGGAGACGGAGAAGTGCACAGCACTCGCCATCCACTCAAAACATAACATTTGCCTACTACTCTTTGTCCGGCTCGCAAGCACAAACAAGTGTGTGCAGTGTGCCTGTTGTTTTGTTTCCGGTCTAGCTAGATCTGGTGTGGTGTTGTAGTTTTTCTACTAGTTGTTGAAACAGCATGTGAAAAAAACTACAAAGTTTGCTCAGCCAAAAAGAACGTTAATCTCACGATAAAAAAAATTGACACCTTTAAAATTGGTTTGCGTTAACACCGTTGATAACGCGTTTAACTGACAGCACTAGTTTCTTTGTTTTTTTAATTGAAAAGTTCAGAAAAACTATCAAATTTCATGACAACTGACTGACGGAGATCAGGAAGAGGGCTAAAAAAGCTTCAACCGATAGATATAGCCATTAAAGACCCATGAGTTTAGGCTGCTCTTGACCTCATTTCCAGAGTTAATAACGATATAAGTTACAGTAGAACCACCATATTTTCTTCATAATAAATGTAACAGTAATATTGATTATTGAAGATGTGAAGGGGTCTCCCTAGATCTTGAGCTGTGCCAGTTTGAGGATGAACGAACCATTTGAGGTCAAGGACTTCACACAGAAATGTCTGCAGGCTGGGTGACAGCTTGGGTAATAAACACACAAACACATAGAGTGGGAGAGGAAAGTGGTTAGCAGTGTGGCTCACACTATCAGACCATGTGGTGTGGTGTTAATCACACCTAGGAATATTAGCACTTCAGCACAAGGCATCCTTAGCATGTGTATGAACCACTGACACTCACACAGACACACCATGCAACTACAGTTTTCACTCTCTTATTGGGTGTTTACCTTCAATGATATTGAATAAATCTACAATAACATGTTACATTGTCTCCTAACTCCTATAGAAAATGCTAAATTAAATTTTCTATGAGCAACCATCAATTTTCAGTCTTTTGAAGATCAGCAGTCCAAACAGCAGGGATTTCACAATGCTGTTAAACGTGTGATCAGTGTCAGTGAATGTGAGTGTAAAGCTGCATAGAGAAGCTTTACAGGAGTTACAGCACTGAGGTAAAAATGAATCCATATGCGTTCTTTTTCGCTACTGTTGCTGATATTCACACAATCTTTTATACAGTCTTAGACGTTGAGCAGCAGTAAAATGAATGCATAGCTTTTAGATGTCAGCTGATGAATGTTATTTCAATATTCACTCATGTTTGATTGACATAATTTAACACGCTTGGTGAAATGTCCTTTAATAGCTTCAAGACAGAGTAATGTGTGAAAGCTGTAGGGCTGCAAAAAAGCTCATGCAATCATTTATTGGTTTCAGATAAAATAATTGCAGGGCCGTTCTTTTTGTCTACATCAGTAGACAGCAGTGGCTTATGCTTCCATTTTTTCTACGGTACTAAAATGTGACTATAGCAATGATGTTGTTAATGATTAAAATAGCAACGAGAACCCACCACATTCTGATATCACTTTACTTAGATTTATTCATGAATGAACAATGCATTTTTGCACAATCTGAGTGAACTTGAGCAAGTCGTGTTGTTCACATTTCAGCTAAATGACGCATACAAACCAGTAATGTCACCCCCTGATGGCCATTAGAGAGAATACATGCTT
This sequence comes from Solea solea, assembly GCF_958295425.1. Classification (NCBI taxonomy): domain Eukaryota; kingdom Metazoa; phylum Chordata; class Actinopteri; order Pleuronectiformes; family Soleidae; genus Solea; species Solea solea. Next base: position 9,793,725 of record NC_081141.1, on the reverse strand, counting down.
CACGCCCTTTTGCATTAACTTCATTTTACAAGTCCAAAGATTACATCCATTTTCATACACATGATTATAGTTTACATTTCAGAAATAGTCTCAGTTTTCACTGACTGTACCTTTTATACAGCTAAAAAGAACTCAAAGGTGTCTGAATATTATTATTAACCATAACCACCTGTTCATTTGCTGGTTACTCATCCTTTAAGTTCATTCAGCTTTAAGAAAAACAAACCTGAGCAACAAACCACACGCTCTACGTATCTATTAGAGTAGCTTCATCATAATTTCTCCTCTCCGCTGTGGAGCAGGTCCCTGCTGGCCTGTTGGAATTTACATTGATTTAGTATTCAGCGAAAACGTGTTTGTTTTGTTGTCCAAATAAGGCATTTTTTAAAAAAGGCTGTGATGTGTTTCCTGATTGGATGCTAAAAGATTACAGCTGCAATGACTAATAAAAATCTGATGCCATTAATTTGTTGGCTTTTGTGAAATTACAAATTATGAGCTGCCCAGGGACAAAAGCCACATCCTAACTAGAACGTTTAATGAAAAATTACATCACATGACTATTCAGCCCAAGCTTGACTCGGCTGAAATGGTTTTGCTGATTTTGATGTTCACTTTTACACTCTGTGCATAGTGAAGCATGCGATATATAGGATTGTTCAATTGTATCAGATTTAACATTTTTATCAGTATCAGGCCAATATCAATACTGACTGATACAGATTCCCATCTGTAGAGAAAAGTTTGAGTTAATTACAATCCCATTTCTGGAAAAGTTGGGACACTTTCTAAAAATAAAAAAATCTTTACCGTGCTTTCACTGACCCCGACCCTAAAAGTAAGTGCAAATGTATTCCAAAAAAAGAACGTAATGCCTGCGATACACACAAAAAAGAAACACTATGTGTGACTGAAAGGTTACACTTGTAACGCTATTCCACATATTGGTAACAAGTAAGGTTATCAAGACTGGGGATAAAAGGAGCGTCCACCAAGGGCTTTTAGTCTCTGCAAACAAGACTGTGAGAGAATCAATTGTCAGCTCAAAGATACTGTTCCTCAGCGTACGGTCTCAGAACAAAATCATTTCGTTCTCTCATTTACATAATATTATAAAAAAAGATCAAGGGAAGTCTTGGGATGGATGGCAGAAGGTGAAGACCACTGCTAAATGTGAACATGAGGCATTATTGTATGAGACATTGTCATGCTACCAGGATGGACATAACCAGATGGGCTTGGGAGTAAATTAGAAAATCATTGTTATTGCTGCATCAAGACATGCAGCCTAGAACAGTATTACACAAAGATGAAGCCCTATTTCAGCTTTGACCACAAACTTTACTAAGTAATCTGGGCGTGAACTTATGTGAGAACGACTAACAGACAGTACGAACATGTTCTGTTCTCAAAATCGTGCTCAAAACATGTATCCTGGATACTTCATTACTTGTTTTACCACAAGCAGGCAATCTGGTGACAAAATCTGTCTGTGTCTGTGTTAACGTTGTCATTTCACCATCAAATACTATTTGATGGTGCTTCAGGGGCACTAGATTTACCTCAGCAGACTGGAACACCCATCAACATAGTCACATTACTGGTGAGATTAAAGTAAATCAAGCCCTCCAGTTTCTGTGCTTTTCTGTCTCGATCAAGACTTAGAAGTCTGTGTATGTGTGTGTGTGTGAGAGAGAGAGAGTTAAACTATTGAAAAGTGAACCTCAGTACTGTGAATTAATCTTCAAAAACTGACCTGTTTTGGTTATGGGAGGCCTGTGTATAGCAGAGTGGAGAAAAAAGCAAGTACTGACCCAATAAAAAAAAATCCACATCACTTTACTTCACATCATTTTTGACTCAGAGACTAAATTTCACACCCAAACAATGCCAGTGCCTTTCATTTATACATTTACAGTAACCTGAGCATATAACAGGGTTGTGATTGGTCACACAGTGAGTGAAAGTGGCTGCTATATAATACTCTGTGTGCGTGTGTGCGTGTGTGTGTGGGTGTGTATGTGTGTGTGTGTGTGTGTGTGTGTGGGTGTGTATGTATGCTTTTTAATTTGTGAGGACATTTTATCCAGTCCTCTCTACTCCAAGGGTCTGTTTGAGGGTTAAGACTTGTTTTTAGGGTTAGATTAAGTTCTGATGTAAATACATCAATAACCTAGACAGATCAAAGGTTAGGTAACCTAGAGTTAGGGTTGGATTTGAGGGTTGTTAGGGTTGAGGATTGACATTTGACACCCAGTTCTAATGGCTATGGTTACGGTAAGGGGCCATGGAATGTATTATGTGTCAGTGCCTCACACCTACAGAGACACTAGTGTGTCTGTGTGTGTGTGTTTATCCAGATCTATTATTGCCAAGCAAAAGCCCTCTACTACCCTCAAGTGGCCATATTACAAAACTGACAGAATTCACCTGAGCTATAGGCTGTGTGTCTGTGCACTTGTATTTGTTACCTCTTTAGGACCTTTTCTGGTCTAAACATTGACATTGTCAGGACCAGTAGTCCTCATGGAGACCAGAACTTGGTCCTAATGTGGCAGAACCTTATTTTCTGAGGAACAGGTTAACTTTAGGGATAAGACTTGAATTGTGGTAAGGTTAAGGTTAGCGCATTGTCTGATTATGGTAAGAGGTATAGGGCCCTAACAGCAAGAAGGTTGCTGGGTTAGGGTTAGGTTAAGGGTTAGTCAATTCTTCCTATATGTCCAAAAACATGCAAAGGTTAATTGAACACTGAATGATTTATGTTGTTAGGATGGACTGGCGACCTGTTTCGGGGGCCAACCCTATGTCAGCTAGAATTGGCACCAGCAACCCTCATGTGGAGGATAACGTGGTAGACAATGGATGGTTGGTTAGTGTTATGGCTAATGCTTTGTTTAGGCTGTCCAAAGGAATGGAAGTCAATCCAATGTCCTAAGAAGAATAGCTGTGTAAACATGTGTGTGTGTGTGTGTGTGTAAATAGTGTGTGCACATGTATGTGTGCTATGCACTGTGCATGCCCTGCCTTATCTAAACTAGAGATTAGCAGATAGAGAGGGATTGTGAGAGAGAAAAACAAACACAATCACTGCTGTTGAGAAGGAAGTGGAGTTAGAGGTGTGGAAAGGGAATGAACTGAGTATAAAGTGGTAAGAAGTGAATGAAAAAGCATCAGTTTAGACTGTAAGCAGAACTATGCATTAAATAAAAGAGGCCGCATGGCTTCAGGCATGTTTTATGATACAGGATAATACAACACAAGAAAATTGTCATGAGGGCAGTCACAGTGTTAACTATGGAAATACAGCTTTTGTACTTTGCGAAGTGTGATTACTTATTTGTAATTTTAGGTTTGAGATGAGATTGGTCCAGCTTTTTGTGAATCTTTTATTCATCTGAAGAATCAAGATTCAAGATTTCTTTATTGCCATACCAACAAACATTAGACATGAGGTCAGAACGAAAATCAGTCTCTCCAGAACCCGGTCGGCCCAGTAATAAGAAGAATAAGAAAAGAAGAAAGAAGAACCAACAGTTTAACTTAACAAAATATAAATTAAAAGAGATCAAAACTTTAAACCTCTGGAGGTAAGGTGTTGTGCAAAAAAGAATCAGCTGTGCACATTCTCAAGGACTGAAATTAATGATCAGTAAAGAATGAAAATAATCTATAACTAATATTAAGGAGTTTAGATATAACTAGCAACGAGACTTGCATTAGGTTGAAGACATTTAATCTCTCCTCTAAGAGGCTTCTTCACTTCTTCACATTTCCTAGTCTCTGTTTAAAGACAAACAGACAATGTGAAAACTACCCAAGGCAGATAGCGTGGCTCCCTGTAAAACACTGCATCAATTACAAACTCCTCCTGTAACACATACATGGCCATCAACAACCTTGCCCCTCCCTACCTGTCTGACCTCCTGCACATCATCACCCCCACAAAAAAAGGTAAGACACTGGAATAACGCTGGCTGGAATAATGAAACACAAAAAAGCAAGAGCTGGGAAAACTAAGGGATGGATGGATGGATGGTATCACACACATACATGCTCTCTCACACACACACACACACACACACATACACGTAACATTGCATTGATAGCTTTGGATTTATCAAGAGTGGTTGTATGAGGTAATGACATATAATCATATAGCGACTGCACTGTTCACACCTCATGCAGCAGAAACCAGCCTGAGACATGGACTCTCGCTCCTGCTAAAACATGGCTGCCAGTTTTTCTACTAAACAAAAGGCTCACCTAATAAAATATAAGACAGCTGAAGTATATACGATATCTTTATAATATGTTTGCCACTTCATCTCGTTCTTAGACTGTCTTGTCCGTCCAGGAACTGAATTTTTTAGGCAAGCGACAACTGGTAGTGTTAGAATGTGAGAATCATCAAAACACCCTGAGCCTTTCACTCAAACTCATCTGTGTTGATTCTCTTTGACATTTGCAGTCCTTGCTTGTTATCTTAATTTGTTGATAATATTAAAGATAAGATTGACTATTGACTAATAAATATAAAGCCTACATAATCAAAATGTTTGACCTTGTAAGTGTTTACATTAAAACTTCACAATACAGCGTATCACCTGATTTCTGACCCCAGCACTTCTTTAAACATCACGAGAAGTTGGACCAGACACACCAGAAGCCTTTGACTCTTTTAGCATTGGACTTTCCTCTTGACCTTGAAACTTTTTAACAGGCCTGGATATCCTTGAATCAGACGGACAGAAAAAACATGTCTGCTCTGTGTGTGTGTGTGTGTGTGTGTGTGTGTGTGCATGTGTTCACACAATGAAAGGCGTGCATGTAGAGAAAACAGCAGCGGTGAGTGAGAGATCGAAAGAGTAGTAAAGAGAGAATAGAGCAAGGTGGAGCAAATGGATGGATGGAGTGATAAAAGGGAGACTGAAGCAGCAGAGGTGGTGAACCATTCAAGTGGAACTCATCTCTCTCCATTGTTGACACTCTGTGACCTGTATCACACACACACACACACACACACACACACTCAAACAAACAGAGACAGGCCTTGGTACCGACAAATGAATATGTAGCCGAAAACCAAAGAGAGCGTAAAACAACTGCAAGACCACACTTTAGTCAAACTGACAAAAGGTAACAGCTGATATTTGATGTCTGTTGATCTGTTCCTGATACGTGATGTTTATCTGTCCAGTGTAGTTCAAAACAGGAAATATGGACAAACCACAACAACACAGGTCATTGGGACTGTATTAAAAATGAGGTCTATTACAAGAATGAATCTGGTTATACTATTGATCTGTTTACCCTGGACAGATAAATGATGGCCTCAGCCATGATCATATGTCATGTCTTTTTTTATAGGAGAATTCAAACGTGTCTTTTCATTCATTCACATTATTGTCCTATTTAAATATCTACCAAGACAAATGGTCTGTATTTATAAAGCACTTTTCTCATCTTGATGACAACTCAAAGATGCTTCACACTCATTCATCCCACACTGTCATACCCATTCACCTGCTGCTGGCACAGCCTTCAGGAGCTTAACGTGGGGAGCTTAAAGTGTCTTGCTCAAGGACACATCGGCGCGTAGACTAGGGGGGGGCTGGGAATCAACCCCACAACCGTGGGGCTATCCGTTGTTTTGGGGCTATTTTGAGTTAGGTGGTCCCTGAGTGTTGCTGGGTTAAGTGGTCCTTGGATTGAAAAGGTTTGAGATACACTGACGTACAGGATATAGATAAATCTGAGCTGTAGACAGAAATGGACAAGCTAATATTAATGCGGTTTCAACACAACTCTTAAACCCGTGTATGACTCTGTAATGTATTGAAGGAGTTTCAAAAAGCACCTTTGTGGAGGAAATCTATCGATTAGGTCCTGTAGAATATACATCTATTACATGGTGGAGCTGGAGTCAGTCCAAGCTGATAGTGGGTGAGAGGTAGGATCCATCCTGTAGGTCACCAGCCTTTCAGAGGACTAACATGCAGAGAGATTCAAGATTTTTTACATGTGCGTGTCCATGAATTAGTGTGCAGGACTTTGGAGTCAGCAGAATAAAACAGAAAGGTAATCAGCTGAAAGAATAATAGAGATTAAAGGAAACATGCATACTGTAAATACAGTGCAATACACTTGGAGAGCTCTGCAACGGCGCTCTCACATTAAGAGCTACCTTATCACAAACAATGTTTATTTTTTAATTTTTTCTTCTGGTGAGTCATGTTTTACATCGCAAACACGCCTATGTCCAGCAAGCGGGAGAACAAAGTACCAGGAAGACCAGTGACAATGTTTCAGTGGTTACACATTCATGTCTTTCACTCCAGTCCATCATTGCATCACACTGGAAATGATGGAGACTCAACTACTAGTCTGACAGAATAAAGAAGTCGAAGAAAAACAATTATGTCAGCTGTTATTTGGTTTTTGACCAGTATAGAACAGGGGGTTGGAGTAACTGGTTTGTACTTATATAGCCCTTTTCTAGCCTTGATGACCACTCAAAGCTGCTTTACACAGTTTTGACATTCACCCATACACTCTTTTCATACAAAAGCACATTTTTGGGGGTTTAGTGTCTTGCACAGGGACACAGCATGTCGACTAGCAAAGCCAGGAAACAAACCTACAACCTTTGAGTTGGTAGACAACTCTCTCTACCACTGAGCTACTGTCAGAGTGTAACCTGACTTCAGTCTATATGCTTTTGTAGATTGTTAGACAGAGTAACCTCATGCAACATGTAATTTAAGTGATTTCTTTAGGCCATTACAAATGGTTGCATGTGACAAATCAAATCTCTGCCACACACAAATGTGCCCAATTGTATTTTATTGTAATTTCTTAAATGGACTTGGAGCTTTCTTTTTTCAAGGCTGTGTTAATCTTGTCTCTGATTTAGTTCTTGAAGTAAAGTCTGTTTAAAAAGGCATCTCAGTGGGGCTGGGAGCTGACTGGCTCGGTCAGATGCACCCACTAACTTGTAAATCTCACACAGACAAGCCTTTAAAAGGTTTAGGAGTGTGGCAGCACTTACACAGATTGCCTCCATCTCCTCACTATAAAGGCTCGCACACACACACACACACACACACACACACACACACAGAATCTCTGTTACATTCAATTACCTGTGTCTATTACAGTATATTACTGTACATCTAACACACACACACACACATACACACACACACACACATTCATTCAATAACATAACTTGAGTTACTGGCTTTAATTCACTGGAGTGATTTAAAGCAATTGTATCAGAATGGCTTTAGTATGTGAGTAACCAATAAAAGTGTGAAAATAAAGATGAGCATATGATATTCATTATCAGTATCGGCACAGTGGCAGTGACACCAAAAAAAGAAAAACATAAAATCTGATGTAATCCATAAACCATAAATCACTAAAATGCCTTAAAAAATTAAAATAAGGAATAACTAATAATTTTAACTTTCATCATCAGAAGCAGATTAATTGTTACATTGTTGAAACATTATGTTTCTAAAATGGTGAATTGGTTGGTGCCCCAAAATAATTGATGATAAATCATTGCATTTTGGTTCTGTTTCAAACTAATTGTTTCATACGGAGCCCCAGACATGACATGGGGAAAAAAACTCAAAAAAAATTTGTCAAGGAATCATTATTAGTGAGAGGCAACAGAATATTAAGAGCCAGGTTACTTTACAGGTAGCAACGTAACCCCGCCTCCTCCTTGCTGAATGCATGCATGCATCCTGTCGGGGATAACTATCTTGGCAATGCCAGGCTTTTGAGAATATCTTTGTTAATATCATTCCCAACCTAAAATAAAACTCAATCACACTATCTATGTCCTGAAGCTTCAGCCCTCTTCGCTACGCAGCTCACACTGCAGCTCTCCAGGTAATTCATGTTATTAATATTATTTGTGTACACATTATACCTATTTCGCAGGAATTTAGTATTTTGTGTCCACAAATTAATTGTCAGTGTCTTAGTCGCAATTTATTGATCGTCCAACAAGATAATGACCCAAAACACTTATTTAACAATAACAACAAAGATACTAGTCTGAAATGATCCTCTTTCAGTCCTGATGTTGATCATCTATTGAAGCATCTGAAAAATGCAGTGTGGAGAGGGCAAGCTTTACTACAAACCTGATACAGCTGCTCAGAAAGAGTAGATCAAACTACCTGCTGGCAGATGCAGGAGTCTCAGTTACAGAGGTCACGTGTTTGGCAGTTTTGCAATAAAATATTAATACTTTTTAAATTGCACATTTGAGCAAAAAAATGAGTTCAATTTAAACTTCTTTACACAAGACAACAAATTGGATTAAATGAGGTATCAAATAATCTCCAGACAACAGAAAAACACTTTAAGTGGAAACTGCATGTGCAGATCTGATATAATTAACATTTCATCTGCTGAAATGTTCTTCTCTATTTACTTCTCATCTCTGTATGTTAATGTACCGAGTCATACAAGTGTGTGTGTGTGTGTGTGTGTTTACTAACTAAAGTAAATTTCTGTTCAAGTTGACTGTGAGCATGAAAGTGTTTAGAAAGTCACAGACCAGAGTGGATATAAAAATACGTGTTTTTAGTGGCAATGGTTTACAAAAGTCTGAAGGTTAACAGTCTAAAATGACACTGAATGTATTATAAACAAGCACCTTTTGTTTTATAAAAGAAAAGGCTTACAAACTTTCCAGTTGTGGAATTTGAAGCAAAATCAATAAATACGCCATGGTGAAAACAAAGCCACTGCATCTGGATATCCTGCTGTATCTCCAGACAAAGAAACAAGCTGTGACCTGATTAGAGAGGACACACTTGATGTCTCACACAAGCTTCAACAGACCTCCCAAATTACTAAATAGGGAAAAAAATAACTTCATGTGACTTTGTTTTCAAACCTCCATGTGCCTCATCAAATGGAAGTAGGACAGAAAATCACTAAACAGCCACAAAGCAGGATGGCTGCAGGAGTTTCCTTACATAATGTCAAGTTTTAATACCTTTCAGAGCCACTGACAGATGTTCATATAAGATGTTCATATAAGAGGAAAACGGGACAAACCAAGGCATTAGGTTTGTTTGCTTGTTTGCTGAATAAAATCCGAAAACAAGGTAGTTTGGCAACCCACATGGAATCACACCTGGATCCCATTTAAACCCTGCAGCATGTTTCTGTCTGATTACCCCTGTTGTTTGTTTCATTTTGCCATTATGAGTATTTTACTGTACAGATGGATGCAGTGTGCAGCAGAGGAGTCGTGAGATAGAGAGAGGAAGAGAGGGAAATGTGAGGGGAGGTGGTAAAGGGTGAGGAAATGAGAGGAAGTTTCACTGGAGGACACGGAGGCGAGAAAGGGCTCAGCTTTGTTTATAACACCCTCCAACTATTGGTGGGGGCTTCACCTGTTTCAGGTATGAGTTAACATGCACTTTGGAGCTGCAGTACCTGAGGGTGTGTGTGCGTGTGTGTGTGTGTGCGTGTGTGTAATAACTTCACCCTGAGGTCTGTTCTCATTGTGTTTTCATTATTGTTACTATGTATCTGGGAGAATATAGAAGTGCGTCTTCCCATCATCAGCTACACTCTGCTTCTGTTGACGTAAAATGAATAATGTCCCTTGTGCAGCACAGGACTCTTCAGGTGACAAGGATAAAACTGTACTATGCAGTTGCTTGAATGTATCACACATTCATTTATATTTTAAAACTACAGCATTAAAGGCTATAAAGGCGTAAAGGAATGTGCTATATTCCTACATTTCAAATGATATTTGAACAAGTTTATTAAATAAATAAAAAACATTCACATAGCCTAGCGATGGCACAAGAGAGTGGCAAAGCTTCAGTAAGGCCAGTTAGTTTTGTTTCTTTCATGGGCCATAACCTATGTCTACAAAAAATGTTCATTATCAAATCAGTAGCAAACCTTTTTTTTCTGATTAGCCTCACAAATACTGGAGAAAAACAAAAACAAGATATTCTATGTCAGAGGAGAGACAATAAATAAAGGAAAATGGGAACTGAAGTCATGTTTTTCACTGATGTTCATTAATTTCAGATGCTTTGTGGTGGAACAAAACAGATCTAAATTGCCTTATAATAAACCAAAAGCAACATGAAGTGACATGAGCTGCGTGTGGCTTAGACGTGATATGCTCACTGATTTCAAGGGCAGATTTCCTGTTGTCTCCTCTCTTTTTGTCCGGAGGAACAGTAATACTCCCTAAGATTTCTAAATAATTTTGGCATTCACGAGATATAAATACAGATGGAGATGGAACATGTGTCACAGTCGTCACAAACATTGAGGACCCCAGTGCAGATTGAGAACAAACAAAACATTTCAAAAGCACGAGAGTAAGACAAAAAGAAAAATTCAAACAGAAAATGAACCAACATAGACATTAAAGAGCACACAGAGATAATCAGACACAGATGAGACCCATAGGACAAAGGTGAATCACATTAAGGCAGGGAAGACAGGGCAGGAAGTCAAACTTAACAAGGTACACACACTAGGAAGAATTCCCACTATTCCCACAAGGTAGTATAGCCTGCAAGGCCTATTTCACTTTAAATAGGATCATAATTTACAAAATGTACATCATGCTGAATTGAAGACAAACCAGCTTTGTTGTCCAGACCTACAGACTATTTATTTAAATAGTCTAGTCAATTTACACAAAAATGTGCGAACAACAAACTCTAGAAAATGTCCACAGTCCAGTGTGACAGACATCCTCCAGAGTTAATGTTGAATAACCACAATATCTTCACAGACCACTGACAGTTCACTGCAGAAAAGCCTCATCTCTCTGGGGCAACAGGTCTGTCTGTAGCACAATCTGGCCTTGGGTTTGTGAAGATCTGATCACAATGACTGAACAATAATGTAATGAAGTTATTGTTGCTAAGAGACAAACAGAACAAGAGAAGAGGAAAGAGAATTAAAATGCAAACTGCTCCTGCTCCTTTGAGAACAGCAAACAAGTGGTTAACGAGGAGGAAGAGGAGGAGACGAATAATGAAGAAAGTAGAAAATGAAATGCGAAGACAAGGGGAGACTGGCTGGTTGTGTTGATCAAATTATAAAAATTCACAGCACTCCTCTCTGAGATGAAATACTAATTACTCCCAACAGCTGCTCGATGAGCTCGCTAAGACTCATTATCACAATGTACGACATGTGTACCACTTTGGAAACACAGAGCATCACTGCTAAACAACATGTCCACCATGAGGAAACAAAAGCTGCACCTTCCTGGGAACAATGACTCCTACAGGACAGTTCAAATAAATGATTTGTTGAGACCATCAGAAAAAGACAGACAATAATTATGTATCTGTTTGTTCTGCAGTAATATAATGTGGTACACCTGTCTGAGTTGTGTTCAGGATAAAATGAATCCTTGAGTAATGTGAGAATCAAATGTGTTGATAAAGTCTTATCTCGATATGTCGTTACGCTGGATTTGGTGTACCCATCACATCCGTACTTGACCATGGACCATTAGACCATGGATGCTGGTGCTGAAAGCAGCTTTCACAGGCTAACAGAGCAGTGCCTGTCATGGCTAACTATGTAGCAAACGTTGTCAATGTTGATCCACCATGTCTGCTATTGTTGTTCTGAAAAAGATATCGCTAACAGGGAGAGCAAGGCTGCCCGAGAGCTCCATTTGAGCTGTGAAGTGTTTAAACTAAATGTTAAACCGGATTTGATTTGCTGATGCTCAAGCTGACACTTGGAAGGTTTCTCAACTTCTACCACACACAGAAAACGAGCAAGAAGCAGCAACAGACCCACGATGCAGTTTGGTAACACAGTCAGTGCGTTTACATGCATGTTAATAGTCCTATTTTAGTCGGACTGAGACAATAATTTATTTTTCTTAATGTCATGTCAACACATTAGTAAATGTGTTGACTTAACATAACATAACATATCCAGATAATGCGATTGATAATCCGATTACTCCTGCATGTATAAACTTAGTCGGACTGGAGTCAGACTTGGTGTTCTGTGCATGCACCAAAAATTTCCTCCACGGTCTTTGACCCAGAGGCAGAAGGAGACAATGTATAAATGCAGCATGCACCCATGCTCGATCTAATTTGTATCACGCTTAACATGTACAGCCGGTATAAAACATACAGAACCACAGCACGATCCACCATCACCGTCCATCTCGCTGTTCACTGTTTGTTTTCGTAAAGGTCAACATCAAAATGATTCAATATGCACTAGCACTTATAGAGCGATACAGCGCCATTGACGGAGTCAGCCAAATTGATTTTCTCCTCCTCTTGTATACTCGGACTCGACAAGTTGTCCGGTTGCCTCTCTTAGTCTGACTACAGCTTAGCTCTATTAAACTGTGCATGTTAACGTACGGACTGTCCAGTGAGAAAATCACTTTTTTTTGCTTGCAAGTAACATAAGTTGCTGGTCTACTATGAGAGGCCCCATTTGGTAAGTTTTTGTCACTTAAAGTAAACTTTAATGAAGGATTTCAAACACCAACACATTTGACCTTTCTGAAGGAGAGAGCAGTGGAACAACTCTTGTGTGTCATGATGTCAAATTGCTGATTTACTCTAGATTTGTAGATTTGTCCCGCAGTGGGGAAATATACACTGTTACAGCAGCAAAGACAGTAAAGATAAAGATAATAAATAATATGCATTACCAAAAAAAATTACAATATAAAAGATATTAACACTTTAATTAAAAATGTGTTAAAATAGAATGTAGAATGTACATTATAGACAGTTTGCAGAATATACACAGTATGGACTTGATATTTACAATATAAATATGTATAAGTATATTGCACTTGTGAACATTTACAGTATTACAAAAGTAGTACTTGCATTTTTCAAAAGAACTGAACCTTCATTAAAACCAAATCAAACCCTGCTCTTGCTCTATGAACATGTGAAATGCATTATCATGAATGTTTGAGGAGGAAGCCTTTATTTCGTATCATTTTTGGCACTGGTATTTAAACACTAATTATAGCTAAACTTTAACATTCCATGAATTCGCCTTTTTGCCAAGAGTTGAGGCATCATTACAACATGTGATTCTGGGCTGCAAGTGAAGTGACAGCTGTGTGATCGCCTAGAGGCGACAAAATCTGTGGGTCGTCAGACCAGAAACGCTGTTTCTATCTCCCACTGTGAGACACATCCACAAACAGCCAGTTAGGGGATTTGGAGCCTATAATTTCAGACAGTGCGAAACACTTCGGACCAAGTTCTTTCTCGCACCGTGGCTGATGCTTATGTAAGAGCCGGTGAATGTCATCAGATGATGATATGCGTCTGTTCTCTTTATACTTATACTTCTTACTTATGTTGTAATATATGCAATTCTCTCATAATTGCACAACCTGACATGTTTTGCAACCTTGTGTACAGTCTAAAACAAGGTTTTACAAAATTCATTTCACTAGTTGTGTTTCCATTACAGTTTTTTATTGTGACATTTAGGTTTTGTGCATTTCTGGAACCCAGTTACTATGTGAAATCTACCAAACTTGCACAATTCAAGGTGCCTTCAGATGAGATAATCAATGATCAACTATCAATTTTAATTGTGCGTTTAAAAATAATAAATATATTAAACTTTTAGTTGAGGGGTAGTAAGGGTTTTTCATTTAACTTGTGATTATGCAACTTTAAAACTGTGAAGTTATCTTTACAATAATACTAAAATACACACTTGTACAAGTGTACCTAATAAAGTAATGTGTATGTATATCACATCTTAACAGGAACAAAAAGACAAAACAACTGTCATAGCTCTTGAGGATTGAAAAGGTTTAGTTTCAACCTAGATTGTTGTTTCTGTGTGCATGTGCTGTTGTTTGCCTGTTGTGGGGAAAGAGGGGTGACATCCTCTTGAAATGCCAGTGGATATAAAGTGTTTGTTCCAAACAGCACAGGCTGGTAAATTAGCCAAGAAATCCAAAAATGTATTCTCTATCATCTTGGCTTTGACTCATTAGTGCAAATCCTCTCACAAACTGAGTATTTCTGTATCATCATTGTGAGCAGGGTGCCAACACAGAGTGCCATTAGTGCAGGTGGGAGGGCTTCTTTAACCAATGCATCTTATACTCTGCACTGCACTAACAAACTTGTGCATGTTAGTGCCATGGAGAGAATGTCTCCCTCTTTCTCTGCTGGGCTGTTGCATGCACGTGTGTTTACTTTCATAGTGAATTTAACATAATAGTCAATAACACACATAAACAGCATAAATACATGTCGTCTTAGAAGTCTGAAGAATATGTCCATCATGCCAGTAGACTGCCTTCTCTAACTGGAAACTGAAGTTTGTAAACTGAGATCCACAAATGCATAAATCCATGAAGTAAACCAGCATTTTTAGATGTTGGTCTACAGCAGCCTCTTTTGGTGCATTTATTTAGGTGAACAATTTCACTATCCGTGATGTGATTTCTTTCAGGACTAACATAAATTCTGATTTTCAAATTGTGTCACATCAGTATGTAGACCTAGATATACATCAGATATGTAGCGATGTGACATGAATGTGAACCGTCACATCAGAAAGCACATTTGCATATGTGAAAGATGAAAGTTTGGTAGAGGAGGAGCAATGATCTGTCCCTTAGAGCCAATAAAGAGAGTGCTGATGCTATACTTAGTACGGCTTCATTTCAACAGCAGTGTACCTTTTTCTAGTGCCTTCATGAAAAGTTGGGTTCATACACAAATGTTTTCCAGAGCTCTGATGTGGTTGGCATCAGATCACTGCAACAGGTCACAACACCAGGTACACCATCTCCATCACCAATTGTACATGATCAGGATATCAGATTATGCAAGAGCACGACCACACTCATACTTAATGTAGTGTTGTACTTAATCAAAAGTCAACAGCAAAGTATAAGATGGCCTAAATTCAAATGTTCATTAAAGAATGCTCACTGTACCCCTTCTCTAGTCATACTTGGAAAATGAATGTAATGAAAGCCAAAATGGTTTCTATGAAGAACCTGTGGTGACCACCTCAGACCTGAGACTGCAGCTGGTCAAACTACATTTTTGATTTTCTGGAATCACATTTGAAGAGTTATGTACCTTGATCAGATCTTCCATCAAGACACATAGTTCAAGCCACTGACCCGTCTGTCATAACTTTTTGTCATGTGTTTCTTTTTTTAAAGATTTGATCGTTTTTAGCCTTGATTTCAGCACCATAGATCGGGGTGGGCAATTATTTTCCCCAGGAATTCTGCTCAATATTAAATTTATCTCTTTATAAAAAAGCAGTAAATTGTAATGTTTTGGTATAAATTGGGCAGCATACAAACACACAATAAACAAAATTAAGGAAAATGCAGATTGTATTCAATTATAACTTACTAACTCTATTGAAAAAACCAAATGACTGCACTATATAATGAATACTATTATACTATACTACGGTGGTGTAGTGCAGTGAATATACAACTACGACTTAACATGCCCACGTCCACCATAGATGATTATGATGTTTTGGTATGCTTTTATAGTAAATAGTGAATGGATACTATTCTAGTTTTACCACATGTGCCAATTTGTCATTTTACATCTTATTGATGAGCCAAATTCAGGTTTATTTCAATATCCCATTAAAGGCCACATTTCACCTTTTCCATGCTCAAGATGCTGTTGGGCGATGCATCAGATTTTGCAGGCAACCAAGCATACAGACTTTCACATTTACCCAAATTAAAGCACTGTGTATGGGGTTGATACTCAAATGTGAAAGGAAAATGATTATTAATGAGAAGATCTTGCACATAGCATCTGACGATAAACAGTTTTTGCTTTAGATATGATATAAAAAAGGATGTCTCGCTTTTTCTATATACACAGATGGCATCAGACAAGACGACTGAATTGGTGGGAGGGAAGGCAGAGAGGAAGTGGGAGATGGAAATATACAGTAGGTGGGGGAGGAGAGGAGGAAGGTTAGTGGTGAAGATGAGTAGGGGACAGAGGGAGAGCAGAGAAGTGCTGAGAGACGAGTAAAGAGGGTGTGACAGTTAATGTGTCTGAGTGACAGCTATGTATGAATATTGCATGGGTGATTAGGGAGGAGAGAAGATGGGGCATAAATGGCTTGTTAACCAGGCTGCTAAATACGATGGAATGGAACAGCAATAAGGAAGTGGAGGAAGAGAGGGAGGCAGCAGGAAGACAGCAGTACTGACAGAAAGAGTCAATGAGCAAGAGAGAAAAGAGGTAGAAAATGAGGAGATGGAAAAGAAATTATAATAACTATCTGTTACTTTCTCCTACCGTAACACCTGGAGTCCAGGATAAGGAGCCAACATGGCAGAGACATTCAACAGCGCGCCCAAGCTGATCCCACAGGTGTTCGGTGGGGTTGAAGTCAGAACTGCAGGCAGGCCATTCCAAACCTCCAATCTCTGTCCTCCAAGATGACAATGCTCACCCCCACAGAGCGGGCTTTATCAGACACTACCCCTAAAATTTGTCGGTCCTGACCTCAACTCTATTGAACACCTGTGGGATCAGCTAGGGTGTGATGTTCGTGACAGAGTGACCAACACAACCATATTGACGACTTGTGACAAATGCTGGTTGAAGAACGCGAAGCCATTCCACAGTAGTGTGTGTGACCGAGCTGGTGACCAGCATGAGGAGGAGGTGCCGGACTGTTGTGAGTGTGTATGGTTCTTCCACAAGCAACTGAGACCCCTGTTTGTTAAATTAATAAATTGTTAAATTGCCAATATGTCTTCTTCTTCACAGTTCAATCATCACAAACAAACAAGAGTCAGTCGCAGAATAAGCTGTTTGAAATTGGCAGAGAAGCATTCTCAACTCTGCTGCTCAACCCACAAATCCTTACAAATGTGGCACTATTTAAATATATATAAGATATATAAGATATATTGCAGAGAAGAATTGTTAAAACAAAGAAATAATCAACCAAACACTTGGTTGGATACCAATTCTTTCCTAATCTTTGGAGTTCTAAAACATCTGGTCACATTTTTCCAACTGAATTCTCTTCAAATCCTGGAGGTAGTGGCCGTGCTCTGCGTTTTACAAAACATAATATGAAACCATTCTTCCTCAGTTTTTTGATCCTTCAATTCTTTTTTCCATTTTTCTTTAACCTCTTCTTCGCGGATGCAGTCTTTCTGCATGACATCAAACCTTTATATAAAGCTGAGATTACTCTGCATTTTTTACCCTCATATGCTTTCTGGAATACCGCAACAATTTCATTAGTTGCATTAGTTTTTATCTTCTCAAAATGAATCCCTTATTTGTAGGTACCGATATCGTTCATGTTCATCTAATCCAAATTTTCCCTTTAATTTTTCAAAACTCTGCCTCGTTCAACCATTGTAATGCCCTTATTTGCCCTTTGCCTAAACCAACTCAAAATATTTGTGTCTTTCTTCAGTTTTTCCACCACTGTGTTCTATATTGCAATTGTAGTTTTGGTTATTAAATCCAATTAATTACCTAATTCGCCTGAGAGATGCAGCGTTTTGAATCTGATCCTGGGTTTTTTCCCTCCCCATATAAACCGTGATATCTGCTTGTCCCATTCGATTAATTGTTTTTGTGGGAAACTGGCAGATTCTGAAATAAGTACAAAAGCCTTGGTAAAATATTCATCTTTATTACCTCTATTCTTGTGCTAAAAGACCATCTCTCCAGGTTTATTTTTGTGTAATTTGCATCATATCATTTATCTAATCCTTTTGTGACATTTACTCCCAGATATTTCATATTTATATTCATCATTCCACTTGAGCTTGTATGTTTCCCTTATCTCTTGCAGTGGAGAGAAATGTATTGACAAAATCTGTGTTTTTGCAACATTGATTTGAGTATATTCCATAATCCCCTAATAGTTTCATTATTTTCGGAAAGCTTTGGAAAGCCAGACCGCTTCACTTCTCACAGTGTCTGACTTCTGTCTCCTAAGAGACAGGGCCACTGAAGGCTGCACAGTTGGAGGATGCAGCCTTGACTTTTGAGACACAGCTATTGTTTTGAAAAGTCTCTGTTTCCGCCCAATAAATACAGCCTCAGAGTTTTCAAACAAAAACAGCAGTGTTGTCAATCTTGTGCATATTTGGGATTCAAAAATGTCAAGGTACTTTGAACAGCAGGCGTATCAAGGGCAGAAAGGATGTATTTGAAACAAAAACAGAGGTGTGTGGAAACGGTGCTTCCCAATGTGTGGACCTCGGAGGTCTTGTATGTGAACCTCAGACTGGCCCTTAAAAAGTCCACCTACTAATTCATCAAAACTTATAACCTTTGTACTAAGGAGCAAAACTAGGAATATCATTTCTAGGGAATTAAACAATTAAAAAAGCAGAAGTACAAGCTGTGATTAAAATAACATTTCCCTTTGTGCACAAATAATGTCACCAAATAAAAAATGAAATTCAAATTCCACAAGATCACTCCACAGTATTTGATAAAGAGTGACTGTTTATGTCATGGAGGATGAAGATGCATGGCCTTTCTTAGTTAAATAATTATGGACATGTGAATTCATGCTAACAACGTTTCAAACTATGTGGTAAATCTGAATTCTAATATCTCACTCGATATACAAAGGAATAGATTTGAAGAATATTTATGTCAAAAATATTCAACAACCTAAATTTAACAAACAAAAACAAGAGGAGCACTGGGGAAGAACTTGCATTTCCATTACTGAAGCAGAAACAGTTTATAAAGATAAAGTAAATGGGCTAAATAATCCGATAATGAGATTAGAATTATTTATTTTGAGTGAGACAAAACCTGATCATGATCCTTTGAGTTTTTGGAGCCTCAAACCTCTGAAGCTCTGGTCCACAGAAATCCTATGATCATATGATCAGCTCTTGTCGAAGTAAAAATGTAAACATAGTTTCGATTGTTTCCATAATAATCATTTTCACCAATTGTTGTCCGACAGTGAACACAAACACTGGCATGAGGAGCACTGATCCCGACACTGACTTGTGATTGTCTTGTTGTTTTTAATTGTTCACAGCATTTTTAACAAGTTTTTGGCAGATACACATTTTCCTGTTTGCAGCATCTCAAAGTTGAATTGGCGATTTGAAATTTTTTCTCAAGTGAGCAGTATGTGAGGCCAAGCAGTTTTGGGCCATGCTAATCGAAAGTGGCTGCATGCTGCCCATTTTGGCACCATGTTACATATCCACAGAGCAGCCACTCCAAATTCTTGCTGTGGGACATTTTCTGGCTGAGAGAATTAGCTCCTCAAGCCAGACACACGCACACAATCAGCACACAGACCCACACACAAACAGACAAAGTCACTCGACGAAAGAAACACAGACGTAGTGGGGGAGTATGGTTTAGGTGTGAACATGTAAATGACAGGCATATGGACAAGAATAACCAGGCAGCATTTCTCTGTTTTTTTCTCGTTTCTATGAATACATGTGGGATAGCAATTCTTTATACACATGAATTTATTTATACACGTGGTTAAATGTCTGATTTAGATAATGAGTCACTCAACTCTTTTCCTTCATTGTTTCACACCAGCAAAAAATTTGTATTTTGTGAAAATCCAAAAAGTATTTCACACAAACATTTGACCTCATGTCTGCCAAAAGCAACTTAAAGGTGTAACATTTTGGTGAAATGATTTTATATTGGCAGAAACTGAAGATAAAATAATGACACTATTAATTGTTGTTTTTCATCAGCCCGGAATGAGTTTTGAGTCCATGTCTTTACAATAACCCATCTAACCCAATAACTTCTTCAGTGTTTTGATGATAACTGATCATCACACTTGGAAGGGCAGGGTGAGGAATACTGAGTGACAACGTTCAAATGTTGCTACATTTGACACATTGTACCTTTATAACACTACCACCACACCCGTATACATGTAAATAGTGCAGTGCCGTTAACTGTGTTGTGTGAGGATATATTATAGACTTATTCTGACACTTTCATTGTTACTCTTCATTATTTCACTGTAGTTTCAGTTGTAAATGTCAAAGCATTTTTTAAGCTCAAGAAATCTTCAGAGGCCCATTTGGCTCTGGAAGAACATTTTAACTACATCAAATGTCCCTGGTCCATTTTGCAGGAAATAAATGGCAGTTTATCCTTACAGTACAGCAGTGCTCTATATTCAACGTGGACATGACTAAGAACTTTTTACAGTAACTCAGAACTTCACTCAAAGGGTTACCAAATACTAAGTGGTCTTATCGACATAAAAAGGAAAAAAAAGGAAAAGTATTAAAAACTCTAATAATGAGAACTGACAAAGAACCACCTGTCCTCTCACATCCTGGTGAACTTTTTTTTTTTAATTCTTAAGGTTTCTTCCCGTCCCGCCCACAGGCTCTTCTGTCTCCTTCCCTCTGGAAGGTGCTTCAGGAGCCTCAAGACCAGAACCAGTAGGCTCAGGAACAGCTTTTCCCCCACAGCTGTCTCCCTATTGAACTCCCACTGAATCTTCCTCACCCCTTCCCACACCACTACACTATCTAGTATCTAGTATCTAGTATGTACGTAACCCATCTGTATATTTTCTTCAGAATACTACATCTGTATACAATGTATCCTACATCTGTATATTTTGACCATACTTTTACATCTGTATATCGTGTATATCATCTATTGCATGTTAATATATCCCCACCATATTCTGCTCTTACCTGTACATATTCCCACCGTATCTATACTGCTCTTACTAAACTACTTAACTATACTGCTGTACATAACTGCTCTTTAACTGTACATGCTGTATATACTGCACTTGCTGCTCTTTAATTGGATGCTAAACTGCGTTTCATTACCCTGTACTTAAAATTGAAATAAGGATTGAATTTAATTAAATTACTAACAACACTGCCAGCACCAAGTTTTTAGTGTCTTCTCCAAAATCTGGTCGTGGGTACGACGGAATATTAAGGCCACACAAATATTGTTTGCCTTGAAGAGATTAATCTCGACACTTCGACTGTCAACTTGATTTGTTGAGATTAAACTTGAGATTTCAAAAATAAAGTTGAAATATCATGTCACACTCTTACTGACTACACTGATCAGTCATAACACTAAAACCAGTTGTTTCTTTGACAAGTATTTTATATAATAATATCACACCTAAATTCTTACAATTTTTTTCAGTTAACTGTAAGGTCATTTCTATATACATGTTAAATTGTATTAATTCATCCATTCATCGTCTACCACTTCATCCTTCACATGAAGGTCGCGGGGCTGCTGGTGCCAAACACAGCTGACACAGGGAAAAAGGCCGGGTCACTCCCTGGACAGGTCGCCAGTCCATCACAGGGCCCCATGGAGACAAACAGCCTACATGTCATATTTATTTTTTTATTTTTTTCCTACACAGAATATTTTACAACCAAAGACAAACCAAGAGCTTCAATCCAATGATATCTCCATCGTTTACCATTTGCATAATACTCAGTCTATGCATTTCATTTCACAATTCTCAGTTGTTTTGTTTATACGGTAAAACGTGCTCCCCGCAGTTAGTCCTTGAAGACTGAGATGCAGCCAGGATCAGCTGAAACCTCATATGGTCACTTCCTGCACTGAAGGACGTCATTACAAATTGCTTATTCAGTTGTTGCTTTTGTCACTTACACAAGACTTGGCAGGATATTCACACATGAAAGGGCAAACAAGACAGAGATGCTGCACAACCGACTATGAACATGCACTTCTTATTATTTTATTTACTTATTTATTTATTTTCGCTTGACTGCTTTGATTTATTGGCAGGAAAAATCCATATTACCTTTAACCACAATTTTCCACAATGTGTGATTGTGCAAGTAGACTTTAATCCCTACAGTGTGACACAAACACACACATACACACACACATTTTCATTTTGCATTTTGCTTCATTGAAACCTAATTAGGTGATGTGAACACAGTCTTTCACACTGAACTGTGCCTTCTTAGATACGCAGATCATTCCAGGTGACAAGCAACATTTAACCATATGTGTGGTGTGGTGCTCTCAGTAGACATGTGTCACTTCCTTCCTGAGACCACGTGTCACCAGGGTGTGTGTCAAATGATGGGTCAAAGAGTGGTAATAGGGGCTGCATCTGTGCATCAGCATTATCATGGACTCTATAGTTATTAATGCAACTGTGAGGCAAATTATGCATTCAAAGAGGACTTGTGAACTCACATGGGAACCTTTGAACATGACCTGCATGTTTGACGTTTGAATGGTCTAGTAAAAAATGGTACGGTATGAATGACATTAGTGTGGGCATCATCTGATTGGAAGGGTCCAGGGTGTACCCCACTGTTCGCCCTATGTCAGCTGGGCTTGACAGCAGAGCCTCGCAACCCTCAGGAGGATTAAGTGGTAGAAGATTGGATGGATGAATGGATGGATGAATGGATGGATGGTTCAAATCAAAGCAACAGTGTTCTCACATACAAATGTATGATGCTGCAGCTATAACTGACCCTGTTAAATGTTAAAAATATTCACTGAAACAGAAAGCAAATGATAAAAATAAAAAAGGGAGAAGGAGAGAGACAAGTGCTGAGGCAGAGAAATTCAAAAGATAACAGTTTAAGTAAAAAAAGAGGATGTTGTATAAAAGGGCTTTAAGCAACTTATCACCTAAAATATAATCATCATTCATTTAGATTTGTTTGATTAGTTGAAGGTCAAGAAGGCACCTACACATAATTGAGCCTCCAAGCTTGGCTCAACTGAGTCGTTTCACTTATTCTGTTCATCTGTGCTCTTGTATTTCTGTCTTTGTACAGGACAGTTTGTAATGAACACATGAGTGTGAGGGTTAAATGGTAATGGTCCGTATTTATATAGCACTTTTCTAGTCTTTTATACCCATTCACACACCTCGCCAACAGGAGCAACATGGGGTTAGTACAAACAGTGTTGTAATGAAACAAAGTACAAATACTTAACCTTAACCATCTTGGTTACTCGTTACTACAAAATAAGAGTTAAGTTGGTGACGTAATGCCTGTTTGTTGTCGCTAGTTGTTTTTAGCAGCGCAAGCTGTTAGCCGCAGATTTCGGCTCCAAGTGGACTTAAAACACATCAGCGGCTCGTTGTTTACCGTGTCCGACACTGAGGCTCTGGTCTTTGGGTTTCTGTTGTACACTCCGGACGCAGCTGCTCCACAGACTCCAAAGGTTCTAAAAAGTTTCAAAAATACAAGCAGACATAGGGAGGTTGAGAGAGAGAGAGAGAGAGAGATTTTCACCATTGATGACAGAAGATTTATTTTAATAGTGTTTGAAGTTGTTCGCCTGTACCTATTAATATGCTTTTATTGTTAAGAAGCCACAATAAATGGCATATTCAAAATCGTTATTGCTCACTTTGTTTAAATACTTTTACTTTTACTTCTAATACTTAAGTACAGTTTATATCAGAAAATTACTTTTGATACTTAAGTACAGTAAATGTCAGGTACTTTAAGACTTTTACTCAAGTAATATTTTAAAAGGTGACTTTAACTTCTACCAAGTCATTCTCTGGTAAGATACTTGTACTTTTACTCAAGTATCGCTTTCAAGTACTTTATACAAGACTGAGTACAAACTGTATGTTCGTGTGAAGCAGATGAAGAGACATGTGAAGGTGAGCGATGACACACAGATCCATCCTGAGCTGTATGGATCTGTGTGTCATCGCTCACCTTCTCACGTCTGTTGCACATTACTTTCTGTAACTCAACCACGTTTTCTCATTTTTAAGTCATACTTGTTCTCATTTTGCATTTAGAGTAATCTGCTCCCCTACAAACCATTCTTTCACAAGAAAACTGCTACATTTTGTTCAACACAAAGTAACTGCATTATTCTGTATCCAAAACCCTTCAGAGAATTGTGTTCCCCCAATAATATGTGGACCTAAAGAATACACAATATGACACAACACTGTCCTTACTGGTGTCCTGATACATTACATTACATTACATAATGATACACCTGTGATAAGAAGAACTTGGTGTTGTTCTCGTGACTTCAACTGTATTTAAAGGACGTGTGTGTGTGTGTGTGTGTGTGTGTGTGTGTGTGTGGGAGATAGAGAGACACAGGTGGTGAGTTTCAGGCGTGAAAAGCCTTTGGAGATTGTTCAAACCACAAGGGACCAAAAGAAGAAATGTGTTTATTTATTCATGTATTTATTTATTTATTTATTTATCATTTGTCTTTGTATTTCTCGTTCTCATCTCCTCACTTTTAAACATTTTCTTCATGTTCTCCTACTTGCGTTTCCTCTCGACGCTCTCTACCTCAGTTGTGTGCACGTAGTGCCACCTAGTGGTCATTACCATTCAACACATTTTAAATTTAAATCTTCTTTCTACTTGCAAGCTTTCACATCTGCAGCAAATTAGTATCTAAGTAGACAGTGTAATAAGATTAAAACAATGTAAATAATGATAGATGATTCATTCATGATGAGTACATTGATGCCGAGTCACATGTTTTGTGTCTGCGCTCAGGACAGGAGCTTATGTCTTGACAGAGTAAACTGTTGGAAGATGTTATGAAAAGTTGTCTTAAGACCTTGGCATTGAAAGACATTTTATTTTCTCTTTTGCCATCTCAGTCCAGGTTTCAAATTGAAACCTTGGGTAATCCAGGGTTTGGAGTTTATGCAAAAATGCATTGTATTTTAGTACTTGTTATATTTTGTATCTATGTTGTATCTATCTATCTGTCTGTCTGTCTGTCTATCTATCTATCTATTTATTTTGTGGAGTCATACAATTTTGCAGTTATGTCCGATTCAAACAATTATGTATTTCTAATCATTAAATATAACATGATCCGTGTGAATGTTTTTTTTTTTTAATATTCCACTTAAATGACCGGACAGTGATAGAAGGATCCTTCCAGCACCAGAGTGGTTTGAGAATTGCCACCTGCTGTTTTTTTCCTTTAACATGCAGTTAAGATAAATCATCTTGTACTTACTGAACAAGGTAATTTCAATAAAACTTACTCTGTTATGTCAGTTTGTATGTAATTCAGTCTTTTTTGTTTGTTTGTTAATTTTTCACCATAAAGATAGAAAGAGTAGGGCTGTGGATAGCACAGATTTAGCATGTCATATTGATTTGATGAGGTTCAGTATTGAGTGTCAATAATCCCCACCTCATATTTAAATGTGTTTTAACATTTTTAGGCACTTTGTCGGTCTTAACCCTGAGAGGGGTACAAAGGCCAGCCAGGGGGGAGGTGATGTCCAAGAAGACGGGAAACTGATCAAGAAAAAGACAGTAGCAAGCTGTTCATGTTGTTTTAAGGTAGTAAGTCTTGTTGTTGTGTTCTTTATATCTGTGCATAGTCAGTATTGAGTTGCCGCCTTGTTTGCCTCTGCATGTGGCTCTGTGATGGACTGACCACCTGTGCAGGGTGTACCCTGCCTTTCACCCTCAATCACGACCCAACCCTCAAGTGGAGGATAAAGCAGTTGAGAATGAATGAATGTATGTAATCACTGTGTGCAGGCTATGCTTTTCCATGGTTCAGAAAAAAAATAAGCTGAATTTGGAGTACATAGGAAATGAACATGTTTATTGTTTTACAAAAATGTAAGAACTTTGCCCCAGGTGAAGGAGTTCAAGTATCTCGGGGTCTTGTTCACGAGTGAGGGGACGAGGGAGCCGGAGATGGGCCGGAGAATCGGAGCGGCTGGTGCGGTACTGCATTCGCTTTACCGCACGGTTGTGACGAAAAGGGAGCTGAGCCGGAAGGCAAAGCTCTCGATCTACCGGTCAGTCTTCGTTCCTATCCTCACCTATGGTCATGAAGGTTGGGTCATGACCGAAAGAACGAGATCGCGGGTACAAGCGGCCGAAATGGGATTCCTCAGGAGAGTGGCTGGCTTTTCCCTTAGAGATAGGGTGAGAAGCTCGGTCATCCGGGGGGAGCTCGGAGTAGAACCGCTGCTCCTTCACATTGAAAGGAGCCAGTTGAGGTGGTTCGGGAATCTGGTGAGGATGCCTCCTGGGCGCCTCCCGAGGGAGGTATATCAGGCACGTCCAGCTGGGAGGAGGCCTCGGGGTAGACCTAGGACAAGGTGGAGAGATTACATCTCCACTCTGGCCTGGGAACGCCTCGGGATCCCTCAGTCGGAGCTGGTCGCTGCGGCTCAGGAAAAGGAAGTTTGGGGTCCCTTGCTGAAACTGCTGCCCCCGCGACCCGGCCCCGGATAAGCGGAGGAGGATGATGATGATGATGATGATGTAATAACTTTGCATTTGTTAGTTGCTGAAAGTGTAATACATTAACTTTAATGAAAGCATTATTTTGTAAAGCCATCTTTTGTCCAAGCTTTTGCAATGCTAGCAATTTTAATAATAATTTATATAATTTAATTTAATTATAATATTATAAATAATGAATATATGTAGTAATCTTTTTTAAATGATTTTAAACAAGTTAAGAGGCAATTCTGAAAAGGTCTTGAGTCTGGATTTAAAGGTGTGAACGGAGTCAAAGTTGCGGATGTTATGTGGGAGAGAGTTCCAGAGGCGTGTGTGTGGTCAGGGTTTTTGTCTGTTTATTTTGTTTTTGTATTTTGGTTAATCAACATTTTTGTTTGATCTGTACAGCTTGTTTGATTTATTTTAAACATGCTGTTATCACCTCCAGATGAACATGTGGTCTGCACACCATCATGAGACCTGAAAATGTATTAAAAATAAATATATACACTATACAACTATATAAAATAAATCGTTTTTCCTAATAATTGCAACCACAGAGGCATGTTTTTGGCTCCATGGCTGCAACTATGGCCAAGCCTGTTGACACACATTAGTGAAATCGCAAATCCCATTGTTTTTAATTCTAACACCCGTCCTACCCTAATTTACCTCAAATAAATGAATGAATCATTGGGTTTGGTAAAGGTTATTTATCAAGAGAAGTGTCTTTATTTGTTTAAAAAGACAAAACACAAACATGTGGTTGGGTTATGGAGTCAGAAACAGAAGCTATTAAGGCTACTGGTTACAAAATGGAGTGATCTCTTTAACATTTTACATGCATTCTGTTGAATAATTCATCATCTCCTGCAGTTTGTTCTCCTTCCACTTGCAGTTGTTCATGGCATTGTGAAGCTATAGAGGCCAAAGTCTGAATGTCTATGAAAAACAAAGACATCACGTACAGTAACGAACCTTTTAAATACAAAGCACAAAGAAGCAGAAATTCAAAAATAAACTGAATCAAAATTTTAAAAAGCATTACACCATTATGTGTAAATCCCAC
The DNA here is from genome assembly GCF_958295425.1 of Solea solea. Lineage (NCBI taxonomy): Eukaryota > Metazoa > Chordata > Actinopteri > Pleuronectiformes > Soleidae > Solea > Solea solea. The sequence continues at coordinate 9,766,372 of NC_081141.1, read as the reverse complement.
TCTGTATAAACATACTGATAAAATACATCCAACACAAGAGAAGGACCACATAACACAAATCTTTTAAATGTGACAGATCCTTATACTGAATAGAACATGCTATGTGTGATCACTGTTTTCTTACATGTTTACATCCACCTTAGTCCTCAGTCCTTCCATAAAACACAAACTGACCCACTGCCAGACTCTGCTGGGTATGGATGGCATGAAATATCACCTTTAATGATTTCAGATAAAATCTCAGTAAACACAAACACAAACATACTGAATGTTATCACAGTTGTGCTGTGGAAGAAGCTGAGTATCAGGATTGGAGCTGCAGACTGGGTTCTCCTTTATAAAGCAGGATAAGGGGTTAATATTAAATGGTAAATGATGGTGATGGCCACACACTATAGTTTTGCCATTCACCCGTTCACACGCACACTCATTAAGGAACATAATACTGTATATGCAGTGCTTTTTCTATCACACATCATTCATCAGTGACGTCATGTAACTAAGAAATAACACTGTTTGTTTTTTAATATACTTAAGGCTCTGAGGACCTTCTCTGTTTTACATTAATGCTCAATGTTTAATGTGGAGAAATAACTTCATTATTGTCAAAACTCTCCCATTAACTGCAACCTTTACTATCAAAGTACATTTAAAATAAAATAAAAAGTGAAGACTTTTACTCAAGTGTATTGTCATGGGTGACTTTAACCTCTGTGGAAGTGTATTCTGATGACGTACTCCATCTACTGTGTGAGCAGTGTGTGTGTGTGTTAAAGGCGACATAGAATGCTTGTATCACACATATATGTTAGTTATGGAGGTCTACTTACATATATTAACTTGTTTTCATGATTAAAAACCTCCTAATCGCTGCAAACGAGCCGATCAAAATATCTCCTCACTGACGCTCTCGTCAGCCGCGCTGTTTCAGACCAAACAGTTGCTGTGATTGGCCAGCCAACGAGAGCTTTCCTACTGTCCTGTGATTGGCCAGGTACCTGGAAGTGACGTAATAGATAGGCCAGCTCTCAGATACACAGCTCCCCCTCTGGCACGGTGGATGCTCTGCATCTCAGCAGCTACAACGAGGCTAGTTCTTCTTCTTCTTCTGCGGTTGAATGTACGCAACCGGATGTGCCCGGACTAGTGCCCGCACCGGGAGGCGCTACGGTGGTGAGGATTTCTGATGACGACATCAAATTAAGGAAGTGCCGATCCGCTTCGCAGAGCCCAGGAAAACAATACAACACGATTTTCTCAGCAGTGGCTGAACTGTTTGTTCTGAAACTTTAGGGTTTCATAAACGAGGTAATGACGCAGATACACACACAAACGCAGCGTTAATTGGAGCTTCCGGTCTATGTCACCTTTAAGAGTCACATCAGCATGCAGATTAGAGGAGCCAGTGGTTGACTTTCCATGTAGAAGCCAGAACACTTTACCTACTGATAGGAACCATAACCAAGAATGTACAGAAGCTGAGAATGGTATCAGCCAAAGAAATGATCAGAGTCATTCCACAGCACAGACGATTTCGACAAACAGCTATTCACACTCACATTTGCAATGTGGAGTCTGTACTGAGCCTGCACGTCTCTAGACTGTGGGAGGAAGTGGGAAAACATGCAATTGGCCAACAATGGTAACCACTGCAGCTCCATGCCGCCTCCTCAGTCCCTCATGAATATAAAAAACATGGTACATGTGGTTCCTGTGGAGAATGGAGGCAGTTCTCACAAACAATGTGGCTCACAGCTTCTGTGGCTGGTAATGCAAAAACAAAAAAGGACAACTGAGATTAAGTGGTCTGACATGGGGTGGAAACACCAACCAGGGAGAAAAACATTGTCTCTTTGTGGTATTTGTTAAACATCTATAGGCTGTAGGCGTGTATGTAGCTGGCAAAATCCAACTATTTTTAAAACTCTAATCATCAGAATCGCTAGAAAACAGTTGAACGTTGAGTCTCATTTCCAGGTCAATTAATTACTAACGTTTTGAGATGAAGACCATCTTTCAGATGTGACACTGTTACTTCACTTTATATGTGCCAATCGACCCAGTGCAATCCCTCCATCTCATTAAGGCTCAGCCCATATAGACACATGTTTTATAACATTTGTTGTCCTTTTTTTTAAGTTGCAGCGTCGGCAGTTGTTGCAAATGCTCGACTCACAACACTTCCACTGGAGACTGGAAACAGTCTAGTTCTCTATCACACCTGATTACTGATCAATAATATGATAAGCAGCTATAATTCTGTTTGATTTTTCCTTGGATTTCTACAACCGATGATGGCAATTTAGTCCTGATGGTAATTTTAGGTATATTTGATATGTTCACGCAAAATATTAAGACACCGATATTTTAACTTCAGTGAATTTTCAATTGTCCTCTGATGACAGCAGCATTTATGTTGAGATATTTTTTGTATTCATTACACTGCTCTCACTTTATTCAGAAGTGTGTGCATGGGCTGGTGTTTCTTTAGTCCACATATTTCCCCTCCATGATTTAGTGTGTGAAGTGTTGAAATACCTCTGTCACACAGTTGTGTGCATATGTAATGGTTATTAATGAGGCCGCCAGAATCTTAAGTATTCAGCTGATAAGACTGCATCTCCAAAATATAGAGTTACAGCAGATTACAGGAAGTGTTGTCATATTAATAACTGACTCTGTGCATTGCTATAAATCGTGGCAGGCTTGTGCTCAGTAAAAATACCAGTGGGGACACAAGAAAAAGCTCATTTTGAATAATCTACACGAGCTGAAGTCTATGATATCTCAAGGATATATTGCTTGCTTTATCTTTATCCTGAAACTGAAGTTGTGACCTTTGCACACAGCTCTTTGACACTTTGTGTCAGTATCTCATACAATCACACTTCAAAAAATCTGAATGACAACTAGAAGAGATGGAGTGAAATATGTATGCAACACCTGCTCAAACTGCACCAAGCCTAAAACGTTGTTAAAAAACTGATGGAAACACTTGATAAGTGAGACATTGTATTGCTGTATAATACACAACGGTAAAAATCCATTATTACTTCTGAATAAGTGTGGCTTAGAAGTAAGAAAATGTCACAGACAGACAAAAATCGAATCATAAAAACACTTTGCAATCGTCACTGTCAAACAAATAGTTCAAACGTTTTGTGTGTGTGTGTTCTTGTATTGGTGTCTTTGTGAGGACCAATAAACTTATAAACCGTAGGGCGTGAGGACAGTTTGGCTGGTCCTCATGTTCTGTCACCCTTTAAAAGGACTTTTTGAGGGTTAAGACTTTTTTATGGTTATAGTTAGAATTGGGATTGTATTAGGGTTAGGGTTAGGGTAAGAGTTAAGGTTAAGCATTTAGTTGTGATGATTAAGGTTAGGATAAGGGGCTGGGGCATTATGTCATTATGCTGCGTAAACGCGCGCGTGTGTGTGTGTGTGTGTGTGTGTGTGTGTGTGTGTTGCTGCTACAAAACTAAATTTCTTGTATTAATGAGTTTCAGTTGTACAGAAATGCATTGCATTCATTTGAAAAAAAAATCAGTTTTTTCTGAGTAATTCATTTTTTGGTTTGTTTTTTTGAATTTAAGTAATTCTAAGTAATTTTTTTACTGAATTATCGAACTCTTGCAAGAACCTCCAACCTGCAACTTGATTAAACTAAACAAGCTGTCCATGTTGTTATAAATGTTGAACTCTCGATAAAGGAATTCATGTGTTTATTGTTTCAAATGTGCTCTAAACTCAGAAAAAGATTTATTCAGTAAATCTACTGAATCTAAAATTACTCCTAAAAACAGACCAAAAAATAATTACTCAGAAAAACAAACCATGAGTGAGTGCAATGCGCTTCCGTACAGTTGTGTCAAGTTCATCTGTGTCAAAAGTGTAAGTTGTTATCATTAAAATATCAGGTGAACAAGTTCTAAATTTATAGTATTTTTAGTATTTTTCTTAAAAAAGACATCAAAGATCTAAGTTAACAGTCCAACACATGGGAACACACCCCAGGCCAGAGGCATGTGGAGGATGAATTTAGCCTGACATCTCTTAAAGACTTGGGTCAGGGTCAGGGTCAGGGTCTGATACAACGGAGAACAAATCCAACTTCTTACACCTCCGGGTCTGTCTGATTACTGTCTTAAAAGTTTACATCTTTATTGAACATGTGTAAAATTGAACCTATGACATATGAGACACAAAAAGAGAGAAGAAAAGAAGAAACTTTTCACTCCAGAGGCTCAGAACAGCCGTCTGAATGAATTCATGAATTCAGTTTGAATGAATCCATGACTTCATGGGGTATTCCAATTAAAAGTGTCTACTCATAACAGTGAATTTACAACCTTTGTGTTCAATATTGAGTGCATTGACTCAGAGCGGCATCTCTGGTCCTGAACTGATCACCTAAAACGAGTAAATCAGACAGACATGGACTGTGAATTTATCTCAAAGATCAACTCTGTCTCCGAGAAATGACATTCCCACACAGCTAAACTGCACTCTAGAATTACATTTCATAACATATTTACTCCCAGATTATCTTTGTTTTTGGCATATAACCAATTGTGATGTATAATTCACAGGTTTTTGAGGCAAATTCTCACCGGGAGGATGTTGAGTTGCTGACACGTCTGTGAGACATTCATCACAAGAATATTTGATGTGGGTAGCTACTGGCTTGTGAAGACATTCTGATGTGTTTCTATGGAGAGCAAGATGTCCACATCAGCCACATAGGACATTTCAGTGTATTTTTAATAATCCACCAAGCAGCACACCAACGTTATTTTATCTTAGCCTTAGCCGGATGCTTTAAGTCCCTAAACCTAATCACATTCATAACCAGTAAATGGTTATAATCTGATTTATAATTGCCAAAATCACTAGTGACATTATCACGTTGATACTGAAATGTAAAAAAAAACACAGAACTAAGAATGTAGTTTAGATTTGTGGGAGGGTATTTTTCTTGGAGGGCAAGGTTGCAACAATACTGCATTGTTCTTTAATTGTACCGTACAACGTGGCTGCATGTAATATTATAGGGGGTTTTTTTTTGTTTAAGTTTTACTGTATAATGTGATAAAGTGTAACATTATAAAGGACTTGGTGGCCATTGTTCCAGGCGTACAGGGCCCTCTCTCGAGGGTTGTAGTCAAGCATGGACAGGTGACTGTATTTATTTGTCAGAGGGATGTCGATGTACTCGTACGTGGAGGAGTTGGTGGAGTATGCGTAGTACACTTTGGTTCCACCTGAATACCCATTAGTAACATACAGGGTTCCACAGATCATGAACGCCTCGCCAGCGCTGCGTTTAGGGTGGTTGGTGGTCCAGCTGCGGATGATCTGCAGAGTGTTTGGGTTTAACTGACTTAGGACAATATTTCCAGCATTCTGATTGGTCGCATAAACAGCCCAGAGCCCGCCCTCATCTACCATGAGGTCAATATCTGAGTGGCCCCCCCAGGAGTAATGGTACATGTTGTTATAGCCAGCAAAGTCGAGCTGCCGAGAGCGACTGATGAGTGATGTGCTGAGGTCAAACTTGATGATGGTGTGACTCTGGAACTTGTTGTAGTAAATGGAGCCATTATAAACAACCTGACCAGTGCCGGACCAAGGGTGAGGCAGACGGTGAGAGGTGAAGTTGTCAGTCGACATGAAGTCGTACACTGACTGATATTCCCTTACGAAGCGGTTGTTATGGTAACCATCCATATACCAAACCTGTGGGGGCAGAAACCAAATCAATAATGAAAAATGTGATCTAAAAATCATTTGTGACTTATTTGTGCTGCTGTTAATGGGATAAAAAAATATGTGAGTATGTTGATGTATACTGTATACAACATTTTGTAACATGTGCCTAGAGGGCATTGTTGAGTTAAAGCCTCTCTGCTGGTGAGGGCGTTTGCCAGAACTCTGCGGATGTGAAGTGAAACAGCCTTTGGCGAGTCACAGTTACACAGTGCTATGAAGTATTGTTACATTTCTTATTTATCCTCTCCCTCTAATATTCTGCTTTATATTTTCATACCCCGTCTGGAATCCAAATGGAACCAGCACTCAGGTCAACATGACCCATTATTATTATTCCTAGATCTCCCTGTCTTGTCCTTACATGGATGCTGAGAACTGCAAAGCATGTTACATAATGGTTCCTGGTTAAAGAGCTTCCGACTGATCCTAACATTAGCATTTCAGTTTGTCTTAACGGGCAAAAACATTGGCAGTTATCCAAAAATCCCAACAACCATGTGCAACTGTCCTGACCTTTGACCTTGTGCAAGGAGGCACTATGTAACTTGCATCTTCAAAATAAAATGTTGCTTCACTAAAGGCTGTTCAACTTCTCATCCGTGTTCATTGTCAGTTTTTTCCTTTACATCATTTGCTGCTATTGATGTTTTGTTGCTGCGACTCACTCTGTTGTCTCCAGGCGGAGCCAGTGGGTCAGTCATCCATGATCCAAATCTGGATCCAGACGATTTGATGGTGATTGGCTCAGAAATTCCTGTCAGCTTCCCACAGGCTGAAACATAAAGACTCACACATTGACAAACGCAGCTGGGATTTCTTCAGGTGAACTGAGTTAAGTTTTTAATACGTTGTTTACTCACCCAGCCTCTGCATGCAGGCCTTCAGTCGGTCCTCCAGAGTCATCACTCGACTGTGGAGCTCCTGATAATCCAGTCCTCCCATTTGTTCCTGCAGTGACCCCAGCAGCTCTGTCACATTTGCTACCTCCTCCTTAAACTGTTGGACCAGCAGAGCATCGGCCTTGTAGGCTTCGAGAACTGGGATCAGAGGACGTAACTCCTCCATTTTTGCTTTGATGGACTGAAAGAGACACACAGACAGAGAGACAGAAGAGCAAAGATGGCTCAAGCTTTATTGTATTGTGAACAACCCTCAACACACTGGAAGTTCTTGTCTGCAGTGGAACTTTTCTGTTACTCGCTGGCTAACTTCTCTGCTTCAGCAGTGTACACCTCTCCATCATGTTGTGAAGACTTTGGTCATGAGCTGTGAGAGCATTGGCAGGGTGCGTTCAGTTAATCATACGTTTCCATGTCTCTGTTTACAACATTTCCTCATGTGTGTGCATGCCCATGGTTCTGTTCGTAATAATCTGTCTAGCTTTCCATGGATGTTTACTCCTTATATTCCATTCCAGTAGCAGCATTTTCTCCGTAAGAGTTTGCTTTCTTTGGATGTTCTCGTTGCATAGTTGTACATACATGTATGTACAGTATATAACCTTAAGCATGTTTCCATGTTCATATTCTTTCTTTGTTGTTTCATTTGACCAAAACAAGATCATGCCACCAACTGGACTGCAAGGTGTTACAGGGAGCAAAGGTGTGAAGGCTTGTGTGTGGACAGTGGGGACAGATTGTTCCACCAATGTGTATATGTGTGTGTGCGAATGCTGTGAGACTAGAGCGGGAGGATCATGTGAGCATCAGTGAACGCATCACAGGCGAGCAGAAATCTCACTCTGAGTCACAGAGACGATCATGTGCTGTTCTGATAGCAGCGGCTGTCAGTCCATAACCTTAAGCACACAGGCAAAGCAGTGACCCTACCAGCACGTACAGTCGACGCAGGCCCAAACTAGAGGTGTGCTCACGTTAATCCACGTGCAGTCTGTGCATCACCACAAAAAAAGGCAGGTGATGAAGAGTATGAAACGGGCCTACAGACAGTTATACCAGGTAATCATTCACATGTGGACTTAATGAAAGAATTGGTCTTTTAGACAAGGATATGAAAAAGGTTTCAACATATAAAATAAACGTTTTCAAAAACAAACTACAGACATCTGTTGACTTTAGTGATCCAAACATTTATATAGTTAACATTACTATCAGGAGAAACAGCCGAATGACATGGAATGAGCAGATTGAACAGAATTATTTGTTGCAATGCTTGAAGTGAGCCGATACTGTCCCTCACACTTTAATATATATTTAATATTGCAGGCACTTTTATTTTTTTTATGTTTTTATGTTACTTCTCACGAGATGCCAGTTTATTCTGTTTATGTTAATCTTCCAATTCATTATTATGGCCCAGAATAATCCAAAGGGTGCGTTATGTGACAGATAATGATGTAAAATGACATGTAAAGGTACCTGTTCTCGCAATAATCCAATGTTTGTTTCTAGTTTGTTTTCTGTGAATTTCTCTGTGAGATGAATAAAGTATCTATCTATCTATCTATCTATCTATCTAGTTTTTTAATTGTTAAACAAGAACAATATCTAGTGGAAAATGTAAACATGTTTCACTCATGTTTAGTTCTATTCACTGACTTCTTAGCAAATGTGTGTCGTGAAAGGACAGCATAAAAACACAACACCAAATAAAATGGACTGTGTGATTGAAGTTGAAATCATTCATGTTGGAAATAAGGATAATCTAAATATGCAAGTTGGCAAAAAAGTGACACTGGTTCAGTTTTTAGTTTAAATATTATTATTAGTATTATTATCATTTATTTATTATTTTAAACAGATGTGAACATCACTAACATATTCTGGTATCTTTTATTGACTGAAAATGTTCATAATTTAGTGTTTAATAATTTAGTAATACAGACAGACATATACCGCTCTGATGGATAATGACTTTGTTGATTTGAAGATGAGGAGATGAAAGTATAAAAGTATTTGAATGAGATTATGATTGCAACAGAGTAGTCTTCCTGAATGAGCCGACACGAGAGCTTCATTTTAAATTTCATACAGAGTCTTACATGCTGGACCTTTAATCTCTATCCTGATGAAGTGGGAGGTACCTTGAACTGTCTGGCGATGTTGGTTTCATGTCCGTCCTCCACCAGTTTGAACTTGTTTTCCAGATCTTTCACCTGAACTTCCATTTTCTCCACAAACTGCAGATCTTTCTGAGTGCGCTGGTCCAACACCTCGATAGACTGACTCATGTTCTGCACCTGGAAAACAACACAATCACTCAACTCAATGAGGTTGTTATGAGACTCTGGAGTACTGCTGTAGATAGCACTGTGATCAGTAGTAGTATCGGCAGTGCAGTTCTCAGCGGGAGTAGTATTTCATACCCTTTCAAGCAGATGTCTGAGCTGTTTGGTTCGAGCATCTCTGGAGCAAACTGTTGGCTGAGGAGCGACCACGGTGCAAACACACCGACCATCAGTGTCCTGAGCTGAGCTGTACACCTGCCAGCCTTCCTCAGGTGCTGCTGGACCCACCTGTGACACAGGATGTCACAATCACAACCCTAACCCCCACAGACTTTGATGATGTCAACTGCTTTGTGTCTGAGTGCACAGAAAGACAGCAAGGGCTAAAATGATCAATGTGAAGGTGGGCACATTTTACCCCTAAAAAGAACATTCAGACTAATTTAATTATACATTGCCATCAAAGTTTGGTTCATGAGCAGAGATTCAGAATCAAGGGCAGAAAATCTGAGACTGTGAATGTGCCTCAGAGTCTGTGAGGGCGGCTGCTGGCATTGGTCTGAACAACATATCAGAAATGTCTCCAACACCAGGAAGTTGTTTGTGCAGTGTGGTTTGTGGTGGCCGCCCTCTACAGACTGTATCACACACTGATTTATTTATGTTGTACTATGCATTCCTTTTTATGTTTCAAGATTTCTTAATATTCCAATCCTTTTTATACATTTTTCTTAATGTTAAAGCAATAATGCTTTAATTAAATCTTCATGTACAAATTCAGAGATATGTTTTCTATCCTAATCGGAGCTCAGCGATGTGAGTGTGGTTGTTTAGCCGCAATTAATATTACATCAAAACGTGTTCCATATATCAAGTTTTTTATCAAACGTGAATATATATTTCAGTGAATCAAATTTGCTATCGGTATCAGACAGAGACAGAGGTTTCACACTGTCTGTGACTAAAGAATAGAATAGAATAGAATAGAATAGAATAGAATAACATTACCAGGGTGAATTGTGATCCAAAGAGCAGCAGCAGCAGAGAAACATGGAGCAGATTTTCTTCAGACTCCATCTGGTTCATCTCCTCAAACAACAAACATCCACAGCCTCCTGGTTTTCTCTGTTAACCTGCAGGTTTAGTTGCTGGTTAACCTGGTTATCAACGTGGTTGTAAGGCTGGTTGTTAACCTGGTTATCTGTTGCGTTATGTATGATTCCCTCCTCCTCCTTCTCTGATGCGACGCAAAAAATCACCGGAGTGGAAACAAGATCCTCCACCTCCTTCTGGTGTGTGTGTGTGTGTGTGTGTGTGTAATGATGTCACAGCCTGGCTGGTGAACAGATCTGAGCAGCAGGAAGAGGAGGAGCTGTCCATAGTGCTGAGAGAGGGGGTGTTTTTTGCGTTATCTTTCCCTCTCTCTTTCTCTCTCTCTCTCTCTCTCTCTCTCTCTCTCTCTCTTTCTCTCTCTCTCTCTCCGTCTCTCTGTGTGTGTGTGTGTGTGTCTGCAGGAAGCCATTTGGCCTGAGGCAATACATTTGGCTCTTTTTGTGGAATATTAGTGTCTGTTTCAAGAGCACTGAAACAAAGATATAAATGTTCTACTTTAATACCAACACAGAAAAAAAACAGTCATGTTAGAGTATATAAATGTGTGTGTGCGTGTGTGTGTGAGAGAGAGAGAGAGAGAGAGAGAGAACTGTGTACATGGCATATTAGGTGATTGTGTCAAATAAACATTTCAATCTTAAGGAGAAACAGTTAAAAAAAGAAACAAGATTCAGAGGATAGAAAACATCTTTTGAATTAATCATTTTCCATCTTTGGTTGTCATGGAAACAGAGAGAGAGAGAGAGAGTGAGAAAGAGAGGGGGACAGATGGTCCTCAGCAGGGTTAAAAATATACATCAAACATACACACATTTGGGGGCTCCAGATCGTTCAGTTGGTAGAGCTGGCTCCCTGTAGGGCACGGGGCACCGGGCCCATTTGCAGTGACCCAGGTTTGATATTTCAACACTAACTTGTACAATAATGAATCAAATTTAAAATGATATCTTTGTCTACACCCTTTCAAGGCCTCCATCCCATGTCCAAGTGGGAGATTCCAGTCAGTGAAGCACCACTTCAAGAATCTTGTTGCATTGCTTGAGGTTTTAAACGGTTCAACATAACATGATAAAGTATAGACATGAAAGAGAGTGTCTGGAGTAGTTCTTTAACTTTTGTTTCTGTGTATTTCCTATTACTAACCTGATGTGAGACCATAAAGCACTTTTACCCCATGAGTTTTCATGTTCACATGTTCAACCTTTTTTGTCCTGTTTATTTGTTGTTTCACCTGAAATCAGCTGATCTTGAGTCAGTATTATTTATCAGTACAATATGTTGGTTTTAAAATGTATTGTTTTGTGAAAAATGCTTTTTTGAAGATGTTTCGTTTGGGCTGCAATGATTAATTGATTATTGATTCATAACTAAATTAATGAACTATTATCGATTAATCAGTTTGTAAGTTCTGCATTTTCAGCTTAGTTGTATTTTCTGGTTTCTTTGCTGTTCCATGGGCGTACATGTAAAATCTTTGGTTTGTGGGGAAAAAAACATTTGAGAATAATAAATACTAATAATAAACTAATAAACATATATAGTATAATATATAGTATAGTATATATATAGTAGTAGTAGTAGTAGTAGTAGTAGTATCAATAATAATAATAATAATAACAACAATAACAATACTAATACTAATGAATTAATAACTCAGGGCAGCCCGTTGCCAAGTGGAAAGGGAACTTGGCTTGTAACTGGAGGGTCACCAGTTCAAGTCCCCACCAGGTCAAAAGGGCTGGGATACCGCTGAGCAAAGTACCCAACCCCAATTGCTTCCTGGGCGCTACTCAGTGTGGCAGCCCACGGCTCCTAATTCTAGGATTGGTCAAATGCAGAGAGAAATAATTTCCCTAAGGGGATTAATAAAGTATAAGATTTAGATAATGATTGTGGTGTTTAGAGGAGCTAAATATGTATATTGCACATTATGACATTTTTAGTTCATTTTTGAAGTAGCTCTGATCTCTTACTTTAATATTTATTGTATATTCATTCCCTGAACCTTGATTTCCTGTTGCACTCAATCTTCATGTCAAATATTAAGAGAAAAGAGATAAAATAACAACCAACTGTTAACACAAAGAAAGCATCAGTCACACTACTGTAATTGTCGCTGCAGTTTAATGAATGTGTCACTTTCACATCTATAATTAATCATCACAGCTTGCAGTTTAACAAAAGGGAGTTTGATCATCAGGAGGGAAAGAAGGATTAGATTTTAGATTCTTCTACTATCTACAGTCCAATCCAGTAAGAGGTGATCAACAAAATAAAACAATCCTGTCTTCACAGTTCAAAACATTAAAAACATTTGACTCTATTATCCAGGACTGAATAAACCTATTCAGTTTTATTAACATTTAAAATGGTGTACCGATACTCTCATATTGAGATTAAAGAGACATGAAACAAATCAATTCTCAAAAGGTTTTATTCTGCTCCAGTTAACAAACGTACATCTAAATTCATCATTATTAATATTATTTAATTTGGTTAAAAGTTGGTTAAAATCGGTAACTATTTATTTTTATTGTAGTCAATTTTAGCTCTTCATTTAGACATAGGCGGGTTACTTGTTTTCAGGCTGGTCTTTGTTTTGGTTGATATGGTGATGCAAATAACGGAGATTGGATGTTTTGGTCTGGGTTGCCATGGGAGCCGTCACTCTGCTGCTGTCCGCAGACGTGTTGAAGCCATGATCGCAATACATCCCACTCCTCAGCATCGCTTGTGAAAACTTACGGGACATCCCTCTGTACTGCGTCTGAGAACACACAGTTGTCATGGCGACTTCATCAATTATAATAAATCTGCACAATAAGGCTCCAAGTCTCACCTGTATCTCATGAACAGTTGGTTTCTTGCTGCCATAGGTTTGGTTGGTTGTTCGATATAACGGGTTGTTATTTGTCTGACTGGAACGAAAAGATCAAACATGTTAATCAGTAATATTTTTATCCCTTGGTTCTCAATCACAACAAGATGTTTTCCTGGTTAAAAGAGCATGGAATAAATGAGATTTGTAGGCTATAGATTCAATTTCAAATTGTGAATAAACTGACTACACCAGTGGTTCTCGTACCACAGTTTGAGAACCATGGGACTGCGCCATTGTTATGAGTGGAGCCAGTATTTCAGTTCAAAACAAACCATTTTTAGCGATCCATTACCGATACTAATATAACAAACATGTCTTTTATCAGCTCTTCCATAACCAAGACAAACTGTAGCTCCTGATCCACGTGAACACATTTAACATCACACAGGCCATCAACAACAAATATACATTATAATGTGAGTGCAAAACACAAGACTGGGACATTATATACAGTACTTATAAAACCTCTGTTATAGAAGTACCAATAGACTTTAACTTAACACCCTTGCTGATTCAGTTTGACTCACTTAACTCATAAATAATTTGATGACTATTCTAACTAATCACACATTACCTGTAACCATGAAAACAGTCTGGGTTGTTAAATCTGAACGGAAGATTTGGATCTGTCCTGTAAATATCGCAGGTTTGAACTCTCTGCTCCTCCATGACTGACTGAGGAAAAACACAGGCGTTACCATGGTACTGACAACACAACTGTTACTATGGAGACACACAATGCTTACCCTAATGCCCAGCGACTCCTCCTGTGTGTGTTTCCTTGTATCCACTCACTCAGAGAACCAATGAGCACATGAGAAGCAAGTGGGAGGCAGGAAGTCAAATCATACATTAACTTGGCCATGTAATGGAACTTCAAAATAAAACAGGAAGTGCTACACTGAGGAGCTGAAATTTAGCAGAACATGACAATATCAATAAAATAATAAGCTGACAATAAATGTTCAGTTTACAGGCATACTTGTGTGGTTTTTATTTTATTAAGTCAAATTTTATTTTCAAAGCCAAAGCAAGAATTAGTGTGACCCAAAAAATACATTGTGTAGTGAATTTACTTTGGGAAAATTGCAAATTAAAATAGCACAACATAAACATAAAATGTAAAGTGGTACAATGCAGGGATTTTTTGTTGTTTTTGTTTTGATGTTTTGTAATTCACTTTCTAAATGTATAGCAAATCCAATTATTTGGATTTATAAATATATATGTATTAATTATTTTGTTGGGTGTATTGTGACTGCATTATATTGTGTATATATAAAGAAAAAAAATACAATTTTGATAAAAAAACAGTTAATTACGTATGTTCAGTGTGTAAACTAATTTCAATGAGGACAACTGACACCTGTCTGATTTAGAATGTACTTTATTTTGAAAGTTTAACATACAGGAAGTTGTAAAGAGCAAGAGCTATCCCACATCTCAATAAAAAAAAAACTGTGATAAATAACTGATCAATAGCTAACTCTAAAATAAAAAAGGTTCACATTTCACACAATCAATCAACATGATCATAGATCAAGAAGCAGTGGGTGGAGCTAATATGGGCTGAATAAATCAGATGGGTGGGGTTAATATCAGCAGTTTTACAGAGGGTAGGTGTACGCCTGTGCAGCTACAGTTTATATTTACAAACTCGTCATGTTTGATTGAAAGTCTTTACACTGTAACCTGACATCAGTCTCACCCACAGTGATGTCACAGCGCACCTGAAGCAAACAATGACATCACCTATTTTCGAATTTTCCTTAAAATCCCATGAAGACTTGCCATTGTTTAAATGTTTATATGTTTCCTTTTTGTTCATGAAGTTTGTTAAAATCTCATCTCAGATCAGTTTGTCAGTGAATCTGAAAAACAAATGCATTCATATACAGAAAAGTTTCACTTTATAAATGCTTCAAGCACAAAAAAGACATTTTTAATTCAGGGCACACAATATGAAAGGTTTACGTTTTCAAAAATTTTAGGGCCCGGGCACCTACTCGTGCTTTTTTATTTATTTTTTTTCTAATTTTATTATTATTTACACATTTTCTTCACCTACATTTAATGACTTGATGATCACGACAAAACGGTTAAAGAAATAATCCTGCACTCACACACATACGCATCACTATTATGCTGGACGGAGGTAATGTTGTGGGAGCTCGCTGTCTGACACAGATGCTGGCATCAAGGAGCACGGCCTTGTTCAAGAGCTCGTGAGGACCGTGTTGTGTTGGAGTTTTAACGCATTGATGTCATTTGTCAGCCAATCAAAGTGACCCATGCAGCACATAAGGCAAGCAAAGCAAAGCAACTCATTCACAATGTCACTCGGCACATGTGATTCTGCCTCGAGCTGAAACGATTAATCGATTATTAATCGATTACTAAATTAATCGACAACTATTTTCATAATCGATTCATCAGTTTGAAGCTTTTTTCATGATTAAAACAAGATTTCCAATTGTTTCAGCTTCTTAAATGTGAGTATTTTCATTTGAGAACATCATCATTTCCAGGTTTGACAAACACCGATCAACATTTTTTAAGGTTTTCTGATATTTTACGGACCAAGCGATTAATCGATTAATCGAGAAAATAATCGACAGATTAATCTATTATGAAAATAATCGTTAGTTGCAGCTCTAATTCTGCCCCATTCAAAAGCCGTGTTTCCATTATGGTACAGTTTGGTTTGGTACAGTACGGTACGGTTTAAAAGAGTAAAGCCCTGGCTCACGCTTGCATTTTGACTGAGAACAGAACATTTACTATGTAGCGACGTCATCAAACAACAACATCGAATGCGACACAACGGACAACAACAGAGGACATCCAGCAGCTGCTTTTTTCCTGCTTGATTTGTGGCTGTTTGTCTCAACAAGACGTTAGTGTTGGTTATTTTGGTACTATTCCTAATGGAAACATAAAAACAAATAAAAACCGTACCGAACTGTTCTACTCAGTGGAAACATGGCTTAAGTGAATGAGCAGTGTTTCCTTTGAAGCATCCCACAAACTGATACAGATCATCTTGTATTAATTCTGACATTTTTCAGTGTTGTCTATATCACTTTCTTTAAATGTATGTGTTATTGATGAGCTGACAAATTGATGTTGATTGATAAACTAAGTCATTAATTTAGCATTTCACAATTCGGAAAGTGAGTCAAATTACAACAGATCCAGAGTCAGTGTGATAAAAAAACAAAAACAGAAACACATTAAATAACAGAGACTGATGAGTGATAACCAATAACCCAATCTGAAACTTTTCAGGACTAGTTTCTGGTTGAAAACAGGTCAAAACCACAGAAACTTCATTTATATATTATAGAGTGTAATTAAGTCAGTTTTGGTTACATTTACTAATCAGTTTGATGAAGTTAAACTCGCCATCTGATTTCTACTGATCATTTCTAACATCTAAACTTCACTTTGGGACCTGTCTAATATCTGATTCATTTATTTTAGCTTGTCACAAATCGACAACAGTCTGTCAGCTGATTGGTCAAAATATCTGAGAAGTTAAACTGTCCAATGAAAAGCTGTTACCGCACTTCCTCTGAGCTCTTTCCTTTACATCACTTCCTGTGGCGAGATGTCCTCGTTGGTCGGTTACTGCGCTAGACTAGACGACTACTCTGCACAAAGCCTACAAGATATAGACAAACAGGTAGAGAGAGAGACAGGTATGTTAGAGGCCATCGAGTGAGACAGGAGGTCATGGTTAGGGTTCTGATCATACTGCTCATAATTCATAATAATCACTTATTTAACAATAGCTGAAGATCAGGTGTACAGATGTTTGACAGATTCACTGACTGTCTGTTAGGGACTGACAGCACATCAGTCAGTCTGTGAATAAACAGATTCATTCTACAGCAGCCTGATATCAATGATACTGATTATTGATACTGATCCCACACACATAAGCTTCCAAGCAGACTACATAAATCCAGAAGCTGTGTGTCAGTTTTGGCTCTGCCTACTCGACCTAAGGCTCTCAGCAGAGAGATTTCAGACACTTTACAAAAGGCTCACATAATAAAATCTATGCCTTTTAAGGAGGTGGAGCCTGATAAAAGACATTCTGAGTCTACAGACGCACAATCTGTGGCTATCCAGTTTACTGCAGGTTTAAACCCATGTTATAACAGTTGTTCACTACTTAATAAGTTACTACGGTGATTTTCCGTGGTAACTTAACCATCACCATAGTGATGGACACATAACCTGCTGCGGAGCGGCTCAATAAAAGCTTTGCCCACTGGCCAATCAGATTTCTTGAAGTCACACTTGGGACGAATCATGTGAGGGTTCCTGAAGGAAGGGGGCGGCCCCATCCGTCTTCTTCATGTCATTATTTCCTGTTGGCTGCAGCGATGTCACAGACATTGACTAAAGCTCGAAAGAGTCGTTGATGTTTTCACATGTGAAAGTTAGCGAGTAACAAACAAACTGTCACTTATGTTGCGTTCACACTGATGAAGGAGATTATATACAAAAACAATACAAAAACACAAGGGAAACGTTTGTTTCTTGTCAGTTGCGCTAAAGCGGTTTGAATCGCGTGAACTCACACTCACACACACACACACGCACACACACACGCACACACACAAGACACGGTGTGGATATAATAGAGGGGCTTCGAGTACAGACCTCAGATATTCAGCACAGAGACAGGCAGAGCAAATAGACAAGACGTGCTGCTATAACCATAGCAACCAATGTGTTGACATTCAGAGGTCATGTGGTGGGACGAGGTCACATGATTTTAGTGTTTGTAGACGTCATTAAAAAAAGTCATGGCAACATCAGACATACGTCATATATGGAGGTCACTGAAAAGTCATGTTTGGGTCAGATTTGATTCATATACAGAAGTGGTTGTGTTAATGTCACATAAGAGGTCATTTAAAGGTCATGTAAAGGTGTTAAGTAGGTCATATATGGAGGTCATTTAAATGTCAGATGAAGGTCATATACAGAGGTAGTTTACAGACTATGTGAATGTCATATATACGTCTTGGCACCTTTGGCGCTGCTTTCCAGGAAGACTTTGATGTAAGAAGTGGGGACATATCCTTCCTCCTCCAGGTTCCTCCGCACTCTGGTCCAACCGTCTCCTTTATCTTCTTCCACCACAGAAAGCAGCTCTCCCTCCACCATGGAAAGAGTACCTTCATTCTGACCTGCAAAGATTCAATGGCATGGTCAAATCATTTTGGGTGTGCAGTGTTTTGGCAACAGAGATTACAGACAATTACAGACCTGCAACTAAATGGTTACAATATAAGGAAAAGTCATACTGAATTAGTATAATATTGCAGGGATACCAAGATCTGGATGACTAACAGTCCTCCTCTGTGACCCCTGAGGACCTCACTGTATATCTGTACATAAAAAACAACAACCTTAAAATACCTTGAAATGGGTAAAGAGACTTGCAGGTGCCAATACTTGGCAAGGGCTCTTCATCATCAAAGTCTTCATCAAACTCTGAACTGCGAGACTTAAAGTGAAGCTCAGCATTGTGGTCCTCGGTGTAGCTGCCGTCAGGACTGAGAAAAACACAGTTAGAGAAGGATGTTCACAGTCTACACACAATGAATATCTGAGAAAGTCATAATATCCTGTCAGAAAGTGTCCATATAATGGATCATCTCCAAATTCATAATATTTTCTTCGTTAAAGATATAATATACACTTTTCTGCATTTTTGAGTAGTGCACTTAGATTAGCCAAAATATTTCCAATATGCTTTAAATCCATAGAAATCCATTCTGTCATCTACTTTGTAGACATGCTGATACAAAGGTTTTGACTTTTAAAATCTCCATAAACAATAAACTTTAAAATGCTATAAATCCTCATCTGTACTCAATAAAATGCCAGAACTGCAAATCCATGGATTTACTGTTCCTGCAAATATTTCACAATAAAATTCTCAAAAGATGATTGAAACAGGGAACAGAAACATTACAGTGCTTTTACTTTGAAATGGACGAGTTGTGTTTGTGACACACACAACAAAAGTGGAAGTTCACCAGCTCTCAGCTTTCACTGCTCTTCAGTAGTGATCAGAGAGAGTCAGGGAGGGGAAGTCAATCAGTGTCAAACGTATATGATGGTATGTAACTTACAAAATGTTTAAAAAACAAAAAAAAACTCATCTGGAATACAAAGCAAAGAACGAGAGGATAAGTCACTCATTATCATACTAGTTATTTTCTTGATGTTTTGGTTGAGAGAGAGAGAGACTGCAGAGATTACATACTGTGCTTTTAAGCCATAATCCACATTCCAAAAAACCTTCATCAACATACTCTCCTTGACAGAATATAAAAATTCTGAAATATTTAGTAGAGTACCTCTCTCTACTGGCAGGACTGCGATTGTCCAGCTGTTTCAGGCTGCTGCTGCCTGGTGTCGTCGCCTGGGAATTTGACCCACAACCTCCACTCTGTCTTCTGGTGCTGTGATCAGACAGTCTGCTGTCCACCTCTGACAACCATGTCTACAGTAACAGACAGACACTCGTGTTAGCATTCAAGCTGACATGAACGTGAGCACAGATTACTTACACACACTTTCAGATTGATGTTAATATATGCATTAACATACACACTAACAACATACACACTAACGTGTACGTCGATGTTTGTGCATACGTGTACATTAACATGTACACTTACTTGTACTAAAACGTCCTTTAATCAATATAGTGCACGTAATCGCATACATGCTTATAATAAATAAAAACATGTACAGTGCTTAACACATTTATTAGACCACCTGTCATGAGACAACATAAATATTTTAGAAATCTTTGAAAAACTTAAAACTGTTATTAACTGTTATTCATTTGGCAAATAACTTCATTCATCTGTTTATGCCCAAATTAGAGCCGTCTCACTGAGCTTCTCTGAGAAGCATAACATTCAACCACTAAATCTATTTGTTTCTGTTCAGGAATGCAACAAAGTAAATAACTATAATTTAACATTGTAGTTGAAATAATAATAGTAAATGCTCTGTATTTATATAGTGATTTTCTCGTCTTGATGACCACTCGAAGCTGCTTTACACTACAGTTTTGCCATTCACCCATTCACTCACACTTTCATACAGCGCATCTTTCATACCCACTCACAAACTGCCGGCACAGACATCAGGAGCAACATGGGTTAAGGGTCTTGCCCAAGGACACATCGGCATGTAAACTAGCGGAGCTCTGAATGATAATAACAACAATAATAGTTAAAAAGTTAAAGCGCTTCTAAATATTGGTGTATTAACCAATACAAAAACTGCTGTGACTTTTGGTGGTATGTTAACATGAGCGCTTCCAGGAAGACAAACAGCTCACAGAGTCACTTCAGACACATCACAATGTAACTGGCTTCAGGCAACTTCACATTCACACGTTTGTTTCATGTATTCTCACATTTATTCTGTATTTATCACTGTTTTTATTTAGACAATGATATGTCTAAAAATTTAGACATATCATTTAGTCTTAAACTTACTTTAAAATACTTTTTTTTCCTGCTCTTTGCTTTTCCTATGAATTAAATTAAAAAATATAATTTCTGTGCTCAAAATCTCACATTGTTCCATCGAGAATGTGGCCCAAATATAACGCCATAGAAATCTGCACAATGTGAGTACAGTGATATAGTGTGGGTACAGACTGTGTACAGTGTGTACTGTATGTAGTATTTGTGGTATAAACCTGGTTCCTCCTCAGCTCCTCCTCCAGTCTCTGCAGACTCTGCTTCACTTCCTCCAGTCGAGGCTCCACACTGCTGGCATCGCCCATCTGAGGACTTTGTTCATAAACCTCCCTCATCTTCAGCAGAGCATTTCTAAAACACACACACACACACACACACAGCAAGTGTTAAATTCAAAACTCAGCCCCAAAACACAAAATAATAGACATAATGAGCCTCCAATTGCACCAGTGATTTTATCTAGTTATAGCTTGACTTCTAGAGGTGGAAGAACATGCTTTCATGCGGTAAGACAATAACACAAACAAACTCATGTTCAGGTTCTTTTTATAAAACAAAAAACACTCCAGCAGGAATCAGACGGTGTCAAGTGTATAAAAATGAGATAAACGTGTCGGAGGTCAAATGTAAAAGAGCTGCAGTACAACCAGTGCAGACACATACATTTAACACATACTGTACATCACTGTGTTTCCCTTTGGTCAAGTTTGAAAGTTTTCTCAGTGATTCATCTGTGTGTGTGTGTGTGTGTGTGTGTGTGTGTGTGTGTGTGTGTGTGTGTGCGCGTGTGTGTGTGTGTGTGTGTGTTACCTCTGCTCCCTCTCTCTTTGAATCTCCTGGTTGATGTTGTTGATTCTAGTCTGAAGTTTCTTTCGCCTCTGTTCTGGAGGCAGGTGACTGCAGTCTGCAGGACTGGAGCCCTTGAACAGTATCAGCACATTCAGAATTACAACACATTATGATAACACATCACTGTAAACACCACGTGGTAACACACCTGTGACCGCTAAGATACTGACCAGTTTGAGGGACAGCTGCTCACAGTAGCAAAAAAAGAAATATAACGACAGACATTAATGACACTTTGGAGTTTATACATACAGTATATAGTACTTACACAGTATATGCCATATTTTAAGAGCCTCTTTTGAGGACAGTTGGCAACGGCTACTTTTAGCTGTTTCTGTTCATCACCATTTATTCATGCCATATATATATATGTACCCCTCTCTTGAGGTTGCGCAGACACTGCTTCCTGGTTCTGGAGCCAGAGGACATGAGGTCATTAAGCCGCTGTGTGATTGGTTCTCTTGAAGCAGGGGGTGGGGATTGGGAAGTGCTGTCCACACCCCCAGGTGAAGGTGAGGTTGGGGGCGGAGGGGGAGGCTGTCGGGGGGAGGAGAGGAGGGTCAACAGCTGAAGAATGAGAGATAGATAGACAGGTAGATAGATAGATAGATAGATAGATAGATATATATGGATTAGGTCAGTAAAGCCAAGTGAAGACCACGGGTGTGTTTGAAGAATGCTGTTTGTGTACCTTGTTTTTTCGTATAAAGGGCCACAACTTCCTGCTGTGTCTCCGTCCCTCTGTCCGGTTGTCAAGGTAACTTGATTCTGAAATGCTCCTCCTCATTGTGGAACTGTAATCTTCAAACTCAACATTGCCTGGAGGGTCGAAGCCTGATTTATACACCTCCACCACCTGACGGGTGTCCTGCACACACACACACACACACACAGAAATACCCACACTGCATTACGTCTGACATTATCATGTCCCAGTGTCATCTATGTCTCTAAAAGGCCACTTGTTCCTTGTTAAGGAAGTATAATTGCTTTTCATGGAGGTAGTTTGGTTGTCATGGTCACCCAGATTTCTTAAAAAGAAAATTGATTGCACCTCTCCAATCAGAATAGTTATTCACATGTGGCCTACAGCTGTGCAGGGCTCGTCCGGGATTTGAACCCGGGACCTCTCACACCCGAAGCGAGAATCATACCCCTAGACCAACGAGCCACTTAGTTGATCTGCCTTTTTTTTTTTGATTGACCAAATCCTGTCCCTCTACCACCTCACTCTGGGCTCTTCTCACATTCAAATTGCCTATTCGACCAACTCAGTTATACCCATATAACCCAATTGTTGTCTCTACATTAAGCATCTGGCTCCAGTTCAGATGTGCTTTTGGATTCCAAGGATAGTCCCTTAGGGATAGGCCTCTTCTCTATGGCAGAAATCAGGCCGCGTCAGATTAAGGGATCTTTACATTAACAACATGTTTGCTAGATTTAGTGAACTGGGCGTAAAAAAAGAAACCTCCCAAAAAATAAATTATTCCGGTACATTCAGGTCTGCAATTTTGTTAAATTAAATCATGCTTATTTTCCCTACATTTCTCCTAACTCCATAATTGACTGGACATCCCCATAAACCAGAAAGTCTGTATCTCAAAAATCTATATTTTAATCTCCCAATCTACAGATGATTGATGATAAAACCAAACTGAAGACACTGCACGATAAATGAATTGTTCACCACATTACACACTTCTGACATCACACTGTCAATACATGTCAACACGTGTATTGACATTTATTTTATTATTGTGCATTATTATTATTATTATTATTATTATTGTTTACGTATTTATTCATGTTGTATGATAGCTGTAAGAATTTTTGGGGTAGGACTAGTGGGTGGAGGGTGGCATTTGGTAAAAGTGATATTGTATCTTTGTAAAATAGAATAAAATAAAAGCCCTGTAGTTTTGCATTAGATTATACCATAGTACAGAATATTTTATCAATCATGGAGGAAATTGTATAAACTTTATGGTAATCTCTCTACTGTGCAGGGCTCGTCCGGGATTTGAACCCTGGACCTCTCACACCCGAAGCGAGAATCATACCCCTAGACCAACGAGCCTCATGTTGAGAATAACAGACTCAATTTCCTATAACCGTTAAGTGTTCAGGCAGATGTTTGTTTCATCCATAGACTTGAGATTTTCTTCAGAGTTTTACAAAAGTCATGATGTCACAACAGCCAATTAGAATTGAGTTTCTCCGAGCGTCCCAGTGCTGAATCAGAAATGGAGGAGTGGACCTGGAGCAAATGAGCGAGATCAACCAAAGAGGGAGAGGGCTTGACTTAAACTGAGCGAGGAAGTTGTGCTACCTGGTCATTTCTGAAAATATGTGTGTATCACTTGATTCAAGCCATTAGTTGCAGTTTACTATGAATGTAGTTAGCATAGTAGTCACCAATCACCGGTTACTCCTGCAGAGTAACACGAAAATCAATGTGCATTCAGCGCAAATGTTCCAGTGAAGTAAATCTCAGGAGTAAAGCACATGCCCTGAGGCACACATTAGTCCATGATTCTCCAGAACTATGCCAGATTTCTCACCATCCTGGGCTGGATGCTCTCCGCAGCATCCATCATGGCGTCCAAGCAGCGACTGACGACAGGGAGAATTTTCCTCTCAGCTTCTGCTGACGAACGCATTGCTTCACAGACTCTCTCGATGCGCCGCTCCTCCATGTCCTGGATACGCTGTGAAACACAGTACACATGTTATTCCAGTCTATAGGACTATAGGGCAGGTGGTACTTCACCCAGTGCCAGGATGTAGTAGCACTCAATTACCTGGTATATAACTGGTACCAGAGTGTGGTAGTGCTGGTGCTGGTCCTGGTTAAACTGGTTTAAACTGGTCACATAGTCTTTCCTTGACTCTTCGGCAGCTTGTTGTTTCTGTTGAGCTGTCTGACGGGCCTGAAACCAGCAGACACAAGAAAACACAGGACAGTGAGTTTCTCAAACACCACAAACTCCACCATGTAGCAGTCGATTGTGATGTCACTCACTGGTGTGTGTGTGTGTGTGTGTGTGTGTGTGAAGTGCTGTTTATATTTGGCAACCATATTAGGAAGAGCAGGGGTGAATCTAACTGTGAAGCTTGGCCACTGCACACCCATCTACTCCAGCAACCATGCACCTATCTGACAGCATGCCAAGCTTTATGGTCTAGTTGACTCTGAATGGGACCATAACTTACAAAACAATATCATGCTGTACCACATGTGTGTGAGGGTTTTCTCCCACAGTCCAAAAACATACAGATTTGGGGATTAGGCAAATAGGACACTTTGAATTGACCGTAGGTTTAAGTGTGAGATTGGATGGTGGTTTGTCTCTCTGTGGCTCTGTGATGGACTGGTACCTTGCCTTTTGCTCTATGTCAGCTGAGATTGAATGAATGAATATCATGCTGTACTGAGGAGGAGACCAAAAACCCTTTGGGAAAATGTTCACAACCAAATGACAAATAGGCATCAAAGGATTTGCCCCCCTTGTGGCCATTAAAGATAATTTAGGTTTCTCCGACAACACTTCTGTGGTGGCTTCGCTTTCCAGACATTTTGTTATGATGAGTTAATTAGTGATTTAACAAATGTAGCCGGAAACTGTGCGACTAACGTGAGTAGGCGGCTTACCTTCATAGAGCAGCGCTGAGAGGCATTCAGGTGAGAGAAAGACAGGAGTTGAGATTAGCATGTGGTATCAGCTGTTTCACTGATGCTTTAAATGCATTCATAACGAATGTATGATTCATTTTTGGGAGCAATAACATTACATATTAAGTCAGTACAAATTTCAAAGCAAATTCCCCGTCAGTCATGTGGGACTGGTGTGGTACTGGTGTGACCTCGCCATTGAGATTCTTCCAATGTCCCGAGGTTTTGTCACAAATGGAGGACAGAGTTGCAGTTGTTGTGTGTACCGCTCCAAGCGAGCAAGACAGTGTGAGGTAATCTGTGTGTATATTATCTGAGGATTATACTATCTGGTAAATTCTGAAAATACAGTATGTGTGTCACATGATTCAAGCTTTTGATGGCACTTTGCTATGAACATAGTTGGCTCTACCATAAGCCCCAGGAGAGAGGTTGTGCTTGTGTTTACTTACAATAAGTAAACACAAATGATCTAGCGCACACCATTGTGTGCGTAACACGCTTTGAAAAACACACTTTTTCACGATAGTCTTGAATGCACATAATGTTTATTGATAAAAACCTTTTCTCCATCTGTCTTGTTGTCAAGGTCAATTCTGTCAGAGATGTGTTGAGCTCGTTCAGCCTCTTTGCAGTCACGCTCGAAGCGACGTTTACTCTGAGCAAGAAAACAAAATAAATGTGTATACATCAACAGTGTTTCATAGGTTTAACCTTATTACACCTCAATATTACACCTCAATTAAAAAATAACAGGGTCGTGTGTGTGTGTGTGTGTGTGTGTGTGTCACTCACAGACTCCAGCTGTTTCCACGAGCTTTCAATGTGCTGCTGGGCACGGCGGCCATCTTGGAAATGCTACAACAAGGACACAAACTCTTCAGCCTTAAATATAATCTTCGTGTTTAATCAGTCTTCATCAAAGCATGTCATGTTATTATGATTATTATATTGAATATAATAACTTTGTTGTTGTTTGTTCAAGTCCTTTATATTTAATGTGTGTCAGGTGATGAAATATGCTTTACTGTTGCCACTGTTTGACTGTTTACTCACAGTTTTCCTCTCAGTCTTCAGCTCTTGAGTGTATCGTGTCAGCTCACAGACGATCTGTGTGTTCAGGTTTTCAGCAAGTTCTTCTTTCTGAACTGCAACTTCATTCAGCTGACGGAGAGTCGCTGCAAACGCCAAACACCAAGTGTACCTGCAACAACCAATCGTATGTCACGTATAACTGGGACATCCAATCAAACACCTGAAAAAGACAACCTCTACATCTGTAACAACCCCCTCTTCTGATTTTGAAAAGTGACACAGATTGGGCTGGGAGCAGAGTGAGGGAGGACAAGTGGGGAGTAATGGAGGGGCGTGGTCTGGTAGTGAGTTTGACACCAGTTGCAGCTGTGGCTCACACCGTGCTCCAAGCGGTGGAGAGAGAAAGGCAGGGAAGCATATATAAAGACAGAAACATGAAGATGACTCACCTGCTCTCATCTTCTCTACTTCTCTTGGGATGATACTTCTTAGATAGGTTCCTGCAGACAGACAGAAAGACAGACAGAGAGACAGGCAGAGAGACAAGCAGAGAGAGACAGGCAGGCACAGAGAAAAGTGAGCCAGGTTAGGTTCTAGAGACATTTCTTCAGATCCACATATGCACCAAACAAAACCATAAACCTCAAAGACATTGA
The DNA here is from genome assembly GCF_958295425.1 of Solea solea. Taxonomy (NCBI): domain Eukaryota; kingdom Metazoa; phylum Chordata; class Actinopteri; order Pleuronectiformes; family Soleidae; genus Solea; species Solea solea. Next base: position 9,739,674 of record NC_081141.1, on the reverse strand, counting down.
GACGTCAGTCAGGAATTTATCATTGTTCATTTTATAAAACATTGCACAGCATCCATTAGCCATGTTTAGCAGGAAGAGTACACGTGTTAATGATCTCATTAGTGATTGATCCGTCAGGTTCATGTAGGTCAGGAAAGTGTGACAGTGAAGCAGCGTTAACCCTGAAACTGAAGGGCTAAATGGAACTCAGTCATCCATAATGTGATTATTCACATCTGTGCCAAATAATCAAATGATCCCACTTAAAACTGTCAAAATGGCTGCTGTGCAAAGGACCAATAGATCTGCTGAGGATGCAGAATAACTGATCAATACTCGCTCCATCATCTTTAAGGTGATTTCTGAAAGGAAAACCAGATAACTGTACAGCTTGGTGGGCAGGATATTAGAATAATTACTATTAGAATATTTATTTACTATTCACCAAACAAAGAGCACATTCAGTTTCACATGTTTTGCCAGTGGTAACTATTGCACTGTTAAAAACTACGGTGTAAACTAACTCAAGAAATGTGCAATGGGTGTGATGTGTAAAAATAAAAAAGAAGATGACAGTGAAGTGCCACTGTGAGCGATTTCAAATCATAGTGAGTGAGTGAGAGTGATAACCTGGCTTGAAAATGAATTTGTGGTGAATCTCATTTAAAAATGTTCCTTAAAACCTGAAGATGAAATTGTTTAGTGGAATATAATGTGAATGTGTATAGCATGCAGCAGCAGTCCCTTCTGTTGATCTTGGCCCTCATGTTCAATCATGCTTTGTGCTGGATAGTTTTGTGTCTCAGAGTTTGTATGGTTAGTTTACTGTTCCAAAATGCATGTGTTGCTTTTTTGGTGATGTTTTACTTGTGTAAACACAATATTTCTGTTTAGGACATGATGATTTATTATGGTAACTGTCATTTTAAGCTAATGTTTCTGAATCGCTTCACCATGGGTGAGGTGGCTGCTGAGTTTCAACAAATCTTCTGTGCAGCACTATAATTATGACCAACACTGAACTGACATTCTGTGTATTAATGCATGGAGACTAGTATGGACGCAAGATATTGGACTTTTTGATGAAATCCAATATGCCGATATATCAGGAGTGCTTGGGCCAATAACCGATACTGATATGTGATATGAGGTCATTTAGTCTCTTCTGTGGTGAAATTAACACAATGTTTTGATTAATCATGTCACAGCAGATGTAGATATACATTTTCTTCATTGAATAGTTGCAGGAAGCCAACTTTGAAGTCAAGGACGTAACAGCCTATTTAGTCTGCTGTTACAGTCATTAATCATATCGGCAAATCTTGGTGTGTTTGTCAATATCCAATAATACATTTTAAAGCCAATATCGGCCGATACTGATATTGTGCCGATGACAGAAAATAAGAGAAGGGTGCATGTGCAGCCTGTGGCCACTTATGACATGCCTTCTAACCCCGATCCTAAGCCTAGCTGTCAAATGATCTATTATATTATTTGATCTTCGTTAAAGTCTTTGTTTTTATGACACCTTGTGAATCTCTTTGTGAACTGATGTAGAAGTGATGCAGGTCATGACGGGGTCATGGCAGAGCAGTGTATAGGCAACATACTGTACACTTACCTGATTTGTTTGGCATAGCTCATCTCAATTTCAGCTCTCTCTTTAACAAACTTGGTGTATCTCTCTAGGAAGTCGATTCCCCAGCTGGTGTATTTCTCCAGATTATCAAACTGGTCCTGGAATACAACACAAATAACCATCTGTAAATCACTGTTTAAATCAAGCTGGCATATGACATATACTACTATTGTTTTATTGTATAAACATTTGACGCTTTAATAGATCTGTTATAACACGTTGAGTACTGTGTATGTACATTGATATTCAGTATTTTAAGACCAAAAGGAAAAACTAACTCGAGCTGAATGTGTTTAGAGACATTGTCTGATTCTGTCATCTAAAACAAATTAGACTGGTATGACATGTGCTCCTCTTTAAAATGTACTTGATACTCTATGTTGTATAATTATTTGAATGAATGGAACATACAATAAAATACCCAATTTGCCAAATTCATTATTTGTATAATCTCATTTATGTTAGATGTTAACATACTGAATTTCAATGTACAGTCTAATAATCGAAAGCAATTTTGTAATCATCATTATTACTATTATTATTATTATTATTATTATTATTATCATCATTATACATTTCACACTCGGATTTGGGTCTGGGGTCTCTGTCTGTCTCGGGTCGCGCGCTGCAGCACCAGCATCATGGAGGATGCAGAGCGCGAGCCGCTGTCGTCACTCACCGTGTTGCTATGGCAGAGCAGAGAGAAGCACGAGGGCCTCTCGCTCACTCACTCTCTCTCTCTCTCACACACACACACACACACAGGCCGCTTGGTAACCAGGTCTGCACCGGTTAATAACCGGTCACCGCTGCTGGCACACTAACCAGGAGGCCGTGTTTTACCGGACTATAATCCCGGTGGTTGCCGCGTGCATGAGGTGTGAGCATACGTACCCACAACTCGGTGCCCCAGTTGCAGCTCATGTCTCCGGTCTGTCTCTGTCCCGCTGCGGCTGCTCACTGCTCCGCCTCTCGGTACCGACCCGCCGATCACCGCGAGCTGCTGATGCTGCTGCTGCTGCTGTTGATGATGATGAAGATGCTGCTGCCGCTGGTGCTGATGCTGATGCTGCTGATGCTGCTGAACGCCCCGCGCATCCTACATCTACACCCAGCGTCAGACAAACATACTCGTCTGTCTTTCTGTATCTCCCTGTATCTGTCTGTCTGTCTGTCTGTCGGTCTGTTTCTGTCTGCAGCAGCACGACGTAGAGGACGCTGTGGCGCGCGGCGCGTCTCCCCAGAGAGTCTCTTTGTCATCAGCGAGAAGATGCTGTGTGTGTGTGTGTGTGTGTGTCTGGTTACTGCGCATGCTCTCTTTCAGCCCCGCCCTGCTACACACATTACACTGTCCTGGTGTTATCACACACACACACACACACAGACTGTGCGTCCTACTAATGAATGGATGATCTCTCTTCTCTCTCTTCCATTTTAACTGTAAAATGTACCAGACATAACATGACATGGTTTTAAGTGTTGTAGTGATTTGTAACCATGTGATCACGTAATGGACGACGTCATCACATATCACACACCAGTTGAGCACTGCACCAGTGCACCAGGTGAACAGTGCAGTTATGTTCCACATGGTTTTAAATTATTTGGTCATATTTCTGAAAAAAACTGTAGCATATGCATCTAAACAAATAAAGTGTGTGGAGTTCTTTTGTATGTGTGTTAAATATGGTAAATAAATATACATATATATATACAGTATATTGCACATAATGCAGTTTATTGTATTGGCATATGTGTGTGCATTCACATGAGTGTCATATAAATAGGTTTATTTAGGTTTTAATTTTTACATCATATAATAATTATAGTGAGCAGACAGAGCAGCTGCGATTGCATCAGTCATCCAGCAAGCAGCGCTCTTTTCTCTTTAATCACAATTTCTACATAAAAGGCTGGCAGTGTCAGAGCAAATGTCACAGAGTCCTAAAATCACATATTTAAGGACTCATAAAGTAAAAGTCACAAGGAGTCAGAGTCGAGAAATCTCAAATCATAGTGTAATTTAGTCACAGAGAGTCGCAGAGTCAGAGTACCACAGTCACAGTCACAAAGAGTCAAAGTAACAGCGATTCATAGAGTTAAAGTCATGCCTCAGAATCACAGAATCACAGATTTAGTGCCAAAGAGTGAAAGCCACGGAGAAACACAAAGCCACAGTTACAGGTCATAAAGTCAAAGTGACACAGATTCACAGTCACAAAGTCATGGAGAATGTGCATCGATGTGTTTCCATCTGCTGGCAAATAATGGTAGTTCATTCACCAAGATAAGCAGTAAGTGCCACTGCTGAAAAAGCTTAAGAAGGCTTAACTTGATGATGTAAAAAAGGCTCCAGTAGCTTTGCAGCAAGAAGACCCGTGTTCAAACCCTGGAACAAGGGCCTTTCTGCATAGAGTTTGCATGTTCTCCACGTGTTTGCGTGGGTTTTCTCTGGTTCTCTCCGGCTTCCTCCCACAGTCCAAAAACATGCAATATGGAGATTAGGTCAATTGGTCACTCTAAAACTGACCACAGAAGTGAGAGTGAATGGTTGTTTGTCTCTGCGATGGACTGTTGAACTGTCCAGGGTGTACTCCGCCTATCGCCTGTGACAGCTAAAATTGGCATAGCACCCCCCTTGACCCTCTGTTGGAGGATACAGTGGTAGATAATGGATGGAAAAAAGAAAGAATTACTGAGTGTCATCATTTGTTCTTTTAATCAATCAGTTGTAACATATGTCACTGTACCTGGGTCTCCATCCAGCTCTCTGTTTATTCTGTGATTTGAACAGTTTGGTAAATCAGTTTAAACATGATTTACCAGAGTTCACCATGGTGCAGTATAAATAAATAAATAAATAAATGCAGCTCTACTTTTCACTATCTTTCCAAAATGTCCACAATCATCTGAAGATGATTCTAATTCAGACGGGACTCAGCTGATGACCACATGACACCCAAATGTGAAACCACAGGTGACAAACAGTGAAACATATATGTAAGTGGGATAAAAGAGTCCAATGTGAGATCTGTGAAGCGGATGTCTGACAGGATAAATGTCACCTGTGTGATGAAAGAATAAATGTCTGCAGAATCTGTGAAAGCTCCTTTTTCTTTCTGAACCTTCGTCTTCAGATCAGCAGCTGAAAATGTCAGCAAGTCCTTTAAAATCAAATGTAAAAGGTTCGAGGATGACAAGTTTGTAGAACGGAGGTTAGAGTCACATTCACTCATTAAAAATCTGTACTGGAGATCACACGGGTCAGAACAGTGGAGCCATAAAAATACTCAATGTGAAAAAAAGATACTACCAAATTCCAGCAAAGACAAAAGGTAATGATCACAAATATTGCTGTAAAGACAAAGGATTAATTAATAGGATTATGAGTCATACATTGAATTTATTGTTTTAGAAAAGCACAGTATAGACTTCTGTTATCATTTGTTGTTGAGATTAACTTTATGGTGAGGGGAGTGAGAGCTTACAAAGCAACATTAAACTTCATTTCAGTCAGAAAAAGCTCTAAGGCGAAATGAAGGGGCAAAAATATCGTTTAGATATCAGACTTAAAGGTCCAGTAAGGAAGATTTAGGTGAAATCAATTTCCATTTGGCTGGAATTTAACATATAATAACAATACTGATTATTTGTTTTGTAATTTTGAGTTTACAATCCCCTGAATATTATGAATTGTTTCTTTCATTGCTCAAGAATGAGCCATTTATATTTGCATCTTTGGAGGTCACCATGTTGGACTACCTAAATAACTTAAGATCAGTCCATGTGTCAATACCTGAACTATCCCTTTAAACCTCAACAAACAAACACAACAATTACTTTGTGAGAGCAATAAAGAACGCAATAGCTGTACTAAATTTTGATTGGTGTTTTGTGTGGATCAGAAAACACTATTACTTAAAATGAATTATTTGTATTATAATTAAATCTGACATTTAAGATCATGAGAGAAATACTCTCACTCCCATCGCGCATCAGCAGGTCGCTCAACTGTTGTAGGTCAAAGGTCACCACCTGTATAGTATGAATATAAATATTAATAGTAAAACCATGTTTCAGCTGAATAATGTGTGGATTTGTGGTGGAACATCTCTCTGTGACTGCAGCTGCTGATCAATAATTGATGAAGGTTAGTGATTATTGCTGGAGGATCTTAATGGTCTCAGAGCTTCAGACTCTGCAGGAAACTGACTTCATTAGAAAACTGACTGATGTTCAGCCATCATTACTGATCATCACATTAATACAATTATTTCTGAATGTTATTGATAAATCTTCTGTCTTGATTACTGATCCTATGAAGTACTAATGTCAATTATTTAGTCATAATTGCGGTTCCTAAAATAATAATTTTACTACTGAACATATTAGATATTAGCTTATGTCAAGTTTAGTCAAGTTAACATAAACATAAAAACCAAGACTACAACTACTATTACTACTACTACCAATGCTACAATAACATTTGCTTAACACAAACACTGCTGTGAGTATTAATAACTACTACCAATACTACCAGTATAATCGTGACTAACAGGGCTATTCTAACACAAACACTGAGGCTAACAACTAGGGCTGAACGATTTTGAATAAATATCTAATTACGATTATTTTGACACGAATTGCGATTGCAATATGATTCAGGATATCAGAGGGAATGGTCAATTTGACACTGTTATTTTCATTCAAACAACATATTGAAAATGATTACTGTGTGATATTTGTGTAGATCTGTGAGAAACAAAGATGTTCTCTTCAGTCTGTATAGTTCAAGAAAAGAATGAATCTAAAATAACATTTTGACACACTCTGGCTTTAACAAATATTGTCTCTCCTGCGAATTGAAAATTGCAGTAGGCTGTGCTGCGATTTCGATCAAATTTGGATTAATTGTTCAGCCCTACTAGGAACATATTCTAGTACTAACACTTATTTCAATAAGTAACAATAATACCACTGCTAACAGCTGCATAGCTGCTAACACTGCTACTGCTACTTAATAACTTATAACACTGATACTAGAAACATATTAATAACTAGACTAGAAAGGTTAAAATTACATTTTACAAGGACAAAGACATTTATGAAAAATGTAATCAAACTTTATTTAAACTTTACATATCACACAAACAAAAATACAAAAGGGGGGACTTTTTTTTTTTTACATGCGACACGTGTCGTGAAAAGCTTCCAAGGTCCTGAAGTCCCTCCATGTTGGAGGAAGTCCATCCTGAAGGAAACGACCACAGCGCTGACACGGAGACTGGAAGAGTTTAATGTAGCTCCGCAACCAGGTCTACAGGTGAGACAGAAAGGCAGACAGGGAGGTAGGTAAAGAGACAGATACACATTTGAGACAGACAAGCAGGCAGATGAGACAGATAAAGAGACACAGTCTATGTGCAGACACACGGAGATCATTGATTGAATGCTGATCAATTTCTCACCATAAATGATCGAACCACAACATCAGGCATCTGGGGGAGCTGGTAGTGCAGTAGGGCAGTTGTGGCATGATCTGATACCTAACAAACACCACAACCAATCAGAGCGCTGCTCACTTATTTGATAACAAATTGATAAATACAGGTGAGTCTTACCTTCTGGAAAACCTGGTACTGAGACTTGGTCCAGATGTCCAGCTGGGGAGGAACATATGGACAGGTTACCATGGAGCCAGAAAGACAAGTAAGACAAGTATCAGAGGTTACCTGTTGATGTGAGTTTGACCTCTCACCTTTCCATCCTCATTGTAAACATTTTCATTGTATCCTCGAACAACGGTTCTGTCAATGAACAGTGAACGCATCACAAGAATTGCCTTTAACACTTTCTCTAAGGTCACCTGAGAGGGAGACAAGTGAGAAAAACACAATGTTTGCTATGATTCCAAGTTCTACAAATAAAGTAAATGATATTGTATTCTCATACCAGCAGTACAGCAGACGTTCCATTGGGTCTGAAGAGCTCAATGGTCATGTCAGGAAACATCCTGCCGATCCGAGAGATGACATCATCCACGTAACTGTACATAGAGGAACACAGTACGATGACAGTATTGCACTGGACCTTCTGTGGTATTTTACTGTCAGAGTACAGTCACATTTATCATTCACCAAAAACATTCATTCTGTTCATTGTGACAACAGTCAGTGTCCCAAAGCCAGTAAACATGTCCCTGAATGAAAACCAGAAGACAAACTTGCTACGTCCAGGTGTAGACATGGACTCTTAATGAGGTTGATCATTACGACCGAGACAGGACCAATGAGGACAGGAAGACAGGAAGAGTACAATACAGCAGTATTTTAACAGTACACGATGCTGTTGTACAGTGCCTGTAAAAGTATTGGAACAGTGAGGCCAATTCCTTTATGTTGTTGTGTTGCCATAGACTGAAAACATTTGGGATTGACATCAAAAGATGAACATTTCAGCTTTTACTTCCATATTTATTTTAACAATGTATCTATTATATTGTTTATTCAACCAATAATTAACACTGAATGTCTACGCTCAGTTTCACATTGGGTAGGGTAGGTTTTGTACGTGCAGACTGCACTGAGAAGTGGAACCACCATGAAAACCAGAGAGCTGTCTATGGGTGAAAATCAAGCATTTGCTATTTTGAGAGAAGATGGGAAATCAGAGTCATTGCACAAACATTGGCCATAGCCAGTACAAGCATTTGGAAGAAGAAAGATACCACTGGTGCACTAAGCAACAGACGTCTAACAGGCAGACCAAGGAAAACCTTAGCAGTTGATGACAGAAACATTGTGAGAGCTGTAAAGAAAGACTCTAAAACAACTGTTAGTGACATCAGCAACAACCTCCAGAGGGCAGGAGTGAAGGTATCACAATCTACTGTTCGCAGCACACTTCATAAACAAATGAACAGAGGCTACACCAGAAGATGCAAACCACTGGAATTTGCCAGGCTGGAATTTGCCAAAAAGTACTGAGACAAGCGTCAAAAATTCTGGGACAAAGTTTAATGGACTGTGAGACAAAGATGAACTTTGTCTCACAGTCCATTCAGAGTCCCAAATGTGTTCAGGTTACAGCAAAAATAAAATAATTGGCCTCACTGTTCGAATACTTTTAGAGGGCACTGTATGTTAATGTTACATGTTGCTGTAGTATCATACAAAGATTGTAGAATTCTAAAGGCACACACTACTGGATTATTAGTATACCCAACTACATCAAGTCAAGTCAAGAGATCTTTATTGTCCCCGGAGGGCAATTTGTAGTGCAGCCAGCAGCATAAGACAACAGTAAAAACTAAGTACAACAGTGACACAACATACGCTAATAATAGAAATAGCAATAAATACATACACAGGACAACAATTAACAATAGTTAATAAAATAGATAAAACAACCAATAAAGTGCAACCATGCCATCCTGGAAGAAACAGGATTTAAAGTGACCACAGTGCTGTCAATTGTTAAGAAGGCCAATGGCCACTGGAACCCAGGTATTTTTAAATCTGTTGGTCCTGCATCTTGGCACATGAAATCTGCGTCTGGATGGGAGCAGTTTAAATTCAGGTGCCAAGGGATGGCTAGGGTCGGTCAGGACGAGTCTGGCTTTATTCAGGGCCCTAGTTTTGTACAGCAAGGAAATGTCTTTCAGTGGAGCACCAACAATTTTACTGCACACTCTGACTATGCCCTGAAGTCTGTTGCGGTTCTTCAGGTTAATTGACCCAAACCAGCAAATAAAAGCAAAAGTCAGGACAGATTCGATAAAACAAGAATAAAACATTTCCATGAATTTAGAGTCCATGTTTATGTTCCTGAGCTTGCGGAGAAAGTACATGATTATAATTGTACACAAAAATCTGCAAAAATACAACAGTCAATACATCGATGTCATAAAAGCACACACAACCGTTGTAACAAAATAAGATACATGATTGCAGTATTATAGTAGTACATGCTGCTTCAGTATTTTAACAGCACACACAGATGTTGTAGTATTATAATAATACTGTTACTCACTGAGGAGGTATTACCAGAGTACTGGGTTGGACTTTGGGTCGTCTCTTGGCTGAAGCTCCCATCTGATTGGCTGATCGTTTGAGTGACTGTTGGTTCAACAAACTGGAGGCCAAACTAGCATGGTACTGCAACTACACACACATACACAAAACACATACATGCAAATGTGCATCAATGTACACACAACACACATGTTCACACACGGTTAAAGTACACACATCATACAGCAGTGAATGCAAGTACTGACTCAGTGGGGATCAGCTGTGTGTACATGTGTGCGCACCTGACACCAGGTGTGACAGAAATACTAATAGCAGGTGAAGTGGTCCTGTTAGAGAGGCAGATGTTGGTTGCCATGGCAATGAGACATCAATAAGACTTTTACAATGTAATGTCATTAGTAAGTGGATGAGTGATCAAAGAGATTCAGCTGTGCAATCAACTAGAGATCACTCCACAAAAGAAAAGGAGAATAAGCATGTGGACAATTGAGCAAGAGATTTTCATGCTGAGTTCAATCCACCGTCCAAAATCAAAATGTCTCAAATGAAGTTTCAGATTTCGGACCTCTGCATGTTCAAAATACATGCCAACTGATCACTAAAATAAAAATAAAACATTTCCCTCTATGTTTTTAATAAAATACAAGCTAGCTGGTAATATGATACAATCTATTCATTGTTAGCCTGTTAGCATGGGTACCTTGTTAGACCACTTGTAGGCCTGCAGCAGCTGAGAATATAGAGGAGTTTTGTCCTGAACAGGGTCCAGACTGAGCAGACCACTGTTGTGGAGGGGATGAGACTCTGAGGGACGTCCAACCAGACCACTAAGACGCTCCAACTCACTGAGAGACAGACAGGAGAGCAAAAAATGATTTGCCAATATGAAACTAATGCAATGACTGACTAAATGTTTGTGTTTCTTATTTATTGTGTTCCAGACTCAAAGAATTCTGTCATCATGAAGAAGACATGCTCATTAGTAACAATTAACTGGAAAATATGAACTGAAGATGTCACATTGCTCTACGAATTTGAGGATGAAACTGATCGACCAAGATGCACACCATCACTGTCACATTAAATTAATTAACACTCCAGTGTGGAACCTCTATATCCCCTGTGGACTTCTGAGTAATTACCAAAACCAGTTCTGTCTCTAAGACTTAGCTTCTTCTCTCCATCCCTCCGCAGTCACACATAACCACAGAGAGAAAGAGCGAGGACTTATCCACATGGAAACAGAACTTTCCCTACACCGTCTTTTTCTTTTACGTTTGTGCTCCCAAAGAGCTGGTTCAGGAAACAGCAGCAGTTGTTATTGGCACATGCAAACATGTAGTCAAAAAGTTGTTAAGGAAGCAAATGATTTGGAGAAACCAAAATTTTAAGGTGATTATATAATGATTGTAAAGTCCTACAGAAAATCCAGCTTTATTTTGAGTCCACATCTGAAACCTTTCCTGGGCTCTTTTTAGTGTATACAGCCATAATGCAACGGTATGAAGCTGTCTTGCCTTTCATGTCTTGTTTTATTTTTGCTTCACACAGTATGCTTCTATTACCTTAATCTGAGTAAAAACTGGGAATGTTGGACTAACTGAATATAAAGATGAAAATGTTTACTGTATTTTCTACATGCTGCACTATAATTGATCTATACTTTACTTCTTTTACATTTATTTGAAAACGTTTTCACACTCACCTTTATGATTTGTTAGAAGTAGGAGCAATATTGAGAATTGTTTTGTAATAATTCTTAACTTCTGAACTTTTAAATTATTTTATTTAAAAATTTAAAAACATCATTTATTTATGACAATTAGTTACTACTGTATTTACAATTAAGTCTGGTTAGTCATTTAAACTTGTTAATAAAATTTTTCGCATTTATTTCGGTACCGAAATGTGCCAAGCCGTAACATCGAAACCGAAATACGTTCCATTACATCCCTACTATACAGTGCAGTGGCGTGCACAGACTTTTTGAAGGGCAGGGGCAAAAAGAAAAAAAAAGGTGCATAGAGCGCATTCTCATCACTGAAGAGGGCACTAACTTCCGCGTGTTCTCGAGGGCACTTTAGACATGTTTATATGTTATAAATGGCACATTATATAGCCTTAAAACAGGCTAACGAGACAGACTACTCAAGTTATTTTGCAGTTAGGATCAGCATCCATGAGAACTGTGTGGATTCAAGTATTGATGTATGAAGGAAACAAAACCCTAGGGGGGTCTGGGGATCCTCCCCCAGAACATTTTCAATTAAGTAGATGCCATTTCCTATATTCTAGTGCATTTTAACACCAAATTAGCACCAGATAATCCTGGTTCTGTGAGAAAACTATTTCTGTGAGATATAGTCCTGACTCAATATAGATCAAAAAAGGGCCCAACATAAAAGTCATTGCAAAACACACAGAGAACAATACACTTTTAAAATAGGGTTAGGGTTCTGGCAGTTTAGTGTGTTTTTCCAACCAGGAGGGCACTTAAGCATGCGTCTGTGCACACCACTGATACACTGATATGCATTTAAGTGTTTTGAACGTTCACATCTGTCTGTCTGGAGTCTGGTGTGATGCACTCACTTGAGGTCTCTGTTGACCGACTGCAGGTTGTCCTGGAACTCGGCTATAAACTGCTTCTCACGGCCCTCTAGTGTGTCCCGGTTCTTCATGCCATCCTTCAGGAACTCGAAGACGCGAGTCACGCTAGAGCGGAGCGCCTGGATGCCGCTAATCGCGTGAGAGAAAGCTTCTAAATTCACCCCAACGTTCACCACGTCCGCCATCTTCTTTGTTTCCCTGCCGAGTACCGGTGGCGCTCAGAGATGACGTCACTGGGCGATTAAAAAAAAAGACGTCATATTTAAAAAAGAAAAAGAAAAAAGACGTCATAAACGCCCTACTTTATCCATCAATTAAATGTCCATTTAAACCAAATTAATTTCTAACTTTTGTTACAACTTCTATTAAAACCTACAGATTTCTAAACATAAGGAAGAGGCTACAACTCTGAACTATTGACATGACAGACATAACCTTTTGTTATTGCTGTAGAGGAGGTTGTTGATTCTACTGCATTACTAGAATAAGAAAGATAAATCTCGCGGTGCCGATGGTATAACTGCAGAGTTTTTATAAATCATTCTCAAACAACAAATTAGCCCCTTTTTGGTAGAAAGTATAGAGAATGACACTCCCCCTCCCAGCCTATCTAAACGTTATTACATTGATCCCCAAACCAAAAATGATGTTCCTCTCAGTGGTAACTGGTGTCCCATATGTCTGCAAAATAATGATTACAAAAGAATGGCTGTGATCATTTCCAGAAGAATAAAAGATGTTCTTGATACATAGACAAGACTAGTTTTGAACATAGTTTACTAATCTGATCTGGTGTCTGAAAAAAAACAGTATCCTCTTCCTGGACTTTATAAGACCTTTGAGACAAGTGAATATCAATTCATCAAAAACTGGACTTTGGACACTTTTTGTAGGGCCATGAAAACTCTATGTGCGAGTAACTCCATCAAAATTAAATTTGACACAATCCTTAGGTTTCACCTGAAACAGAGGGTCTGTCAGGGTTGTTATTTATTTCTACTTTGGACACAAATTCTCACAGCTCATATTATGAAGAGTGCTCTTCAGGGAATCAATATAGCTGATAGAGATATTGTCAATAGTCAGCTTGCTGACGATACCACACTTTTCAAAATACCTGTTGCTCTTAGTGTGATTAACAACGTCTCTAAAGCATCTGTTTGTATATAAATAAGTGTGAATTGCTAGCGATAAAAGATCATAATGTAAATATGTGATGTCCCTGTGAAGGAAAAAAGCCATGTCTTTTTAATCTAAAAGAAATCACCAAAAATCAAGATGCACCTTAAACTTTGATACAATTTTTCAAAAAACTCCAAAGAAATGTAATGAGTGGTTGCAAAGGGATTTGTCCTTGAGGGGTAGAATGTTAGTTAAAAAGCTGAAGGAATATCATGACTCACATGAAGCTCTGTCTTTACATATTGACAATCAAATCAGCAAAGATATTGACCAGATGCTAACTTCATTAGGAAAAATCATTCACATTATATTAAAAAGGACTACATTTTCTAGATTTCACTACGCTAAACAATACTTTCAAAATGAATTGGTCTAAACAATTTTTTTTGGAAAATCCTCATTAAATTTTATATTGAGTTTTATTTTAAACTGTAATTACTGTAATTTTTATTTGGAACAATAGAGACGTCTTATTAAAAAAACAAATCACTTTTCTGTGATAGATGGTTTCAAAATGAAATCATACGTATGAATTTACACAGAATTTACAGTTTTCCTGTCATGCCATCAAATCTGGATCCTAATGCTCCTTAGCAAGTCTTCATCAGATTTATCATTGTTTATGTAATGAAAGACTTTGTACTGTACATGTGGTGTTCTGTTTGTTTAGAAATCAGAGAAAAAATAACAAATGATTCTTATATAATTACAATATTAGATTTATTGTAAAATAAATCTAATATTGAATTTTTAAATACTTTTTATTTCCCTTTTTATTATATGTTTATATACTCTATATGTTCTGTGCGTCAGCTAATAGCTTTAAATGTGCCTTTTATCATAAAAATAAAAAGGTTCAGCTACACTTGCGTAATTCATGTATATTTGTCTTAGCCAATATAGTATATTCTGTTAATAAAGTGTTCTTGAAACATATTTACACCAAACTACAGATCACACCTGCTGCTGCTTATTCAAGTTGTTGTTACTTGCAAATGCTGCAAAATACAAATTTCTATGCAGCACTATTTATATTTCCTACTGACTAATTCAGTGTTCTAATCAAAAGAGAGGAAAGGAGAAGACAGCTGTATGATCTTTGAGTGAAAACCAGTTTCATTCTTTGGGTTGAAGGCTCAAGAGAGGAATCTGCATATGACAGCAGCACAATGTATAAGGTGTTAATGTACAGGTTAAGAAGTATAAGGTAACATATCCACGGCATGTTATATACAAAAACAGAAAATGTCGCTGTCAGGATCCCTGAAGTGACTAACCGAAAAAGAAGACAACGTCATACACATGTCACTGTTTTACAGCTGTTGGCATCGCTATGGTTGCATTGCCTCCTTCTTTTTCATTCCTCTTTGTAGTATGTTAAGACTCATTAGGTGTATTATTAAAGATATATAAATACTGTGTTATAAAGTATAGAAGGTGACACATACACAGTATAAAATATTGGCAGTGACACTTGATATTAAGAATTATAAGTTAACAGTATGTAAAGGAACAGAAGGTGACAAAGACACAGTGTATAATAGGATATTACTGACAGTATTTTAACAGATATAAGGTTGCAGACAGAGTGGTCCACTAAAAACTGAAGGAGCAGTTCTTTATGTAAATGTTAATGTATTTCTAGTTTCATGCATTTGATATTTTGTTCATTGTTGGATCATATTTTGAACAATAAGCTTTAATTAATTAATTACCTTGATTGTTGAATTATTGATAAAAATTTAAATAGTTTTCAGTGTGACTTTAAATGTGGGAGAGAGTCATAGAGATCACAGCAGGGAGAGAGAGAGAGAGAGAGAGAGAGAGAGAGAGAGCGTTCACAGTTTAAAGGGGGAGAGACAGAAAGAGAGAGAGTAGGTGAGAGGGAGACTTAACAGAGCAAGAGATTCAGTTGAGAGCGAGTCGACAGAACAAACAGTTTATCTTCAGAAGAGAAAACAAGGACAGAAGTGATATAAGAGGAGGAGAAGAAGAAGAAAGAGAGGAGAGGACAAAACACAAAGAGTAGTGAAGACAAAAGAAGAGAAGAAAAAAGAAGACAGAGACAAAGGAGAAAAAAGGAGACCGTGAGCAGCAGGAGAACGAACGTTTGGTCTTCGGTTTAATCAGCTTATCAAAACAGAGAGACAGGTGAGTAACAGAGGGACACTTGATGAAGACAGAGACAGTAACAGAAGGACACTTGATGAAGACAGAGACAGTAACAGAGGGACACTTGATGAAGACAGAGACAGTAACAGAGGGACACTTGATGAAGACAGAGACAGTAACAGAAGGACACTTGATGAAGACAGAGACAGTAACAGAGGGACACTTGATGAAGACAGAGACAGTAACAGAGGGACACTTGATGAAGACAGAGACAGTAACAGAAGGACACTTGATGAAGACAGAGACAGTAACAGAGGGACACTTGATGAAGACAGAGACAGTAACAGAGGGACAGATAAAAAAAAAAAAATTCAAAGTGTTTTATCAGAAAATGTGTCTGTGAAGGACTCTGGACTCCAGCACCTCTATGATCCTGACCCAGAATCACTTTTAGGAATGGTGCTAGCAGGTGAATGTAAGATGGTGGAGGATGTACAGAAGGGTTTGTGTGCTTAGGGTGTTTTAATATTGAAGTGGAACATCCGTGTCCTCACTGAGGACTCCTCGGTGTCTCACTTTAATCACTTCCATCTTCATTTCAGAAAACAAACAAACAAACAAACAAACAGGACGAGTCTTATTCATATCTGCCCTTATTTCTTAAGAGGCAAAATGTCTCTGAACATGTTCCACCAGTTTCATTGTAGTTCAACCTGCTGTTTCACCAGTTTAGGTCTGTTACAGTACTTTATGCAGGACCTCATGTCTGATCAGATCTGATGAAGTCCAGAGTCTGGATCGGGTTTCTATCAGGTCTGGCTTCCCCTCATTTTTCCACAAGTGTGCAGGTGTGTGAATAGTGTCTGGATATAAAGATGATCAATAACTGTATATAAAGATCATCAGAGACCATATATACCATCAACGTACTGATTGTTAGTTTGGTTCCTGTCCCACCTGGGGGCAGGGCTATTGGGTTATTCTGCCTCCAGCAACCAGGAGGAGATCCAGACATTCTGGCTTCACTTTGGGAGCAGTGATGTTGCAGACTCCAAAGTCATGAACGTGTCACTGATTCTGATTTCGTTGCGGCTTTGTTCCAGTCTGCAGGCCAGGACAGTTTTGTAGAACTACATGAAGGAGCCACAGGTGATGGCAACCACCTAATGGATGGTTACCAAGGTATCAACAATTTTTACTCTGAGAACCAAAAAGAGTTGGACATCAGTGAACCTGTTGATGATGTGATGTCCTGATCAACCTGTTGTCTGTTTAAAAGTCAGTCCACCATGTCCCTCATCTTCCTCGTCCTCCTCGCCCTCCTGCTGGCTTTGGGCCATAGTCAATCCGGAGGTCAATTTGACCTGTGTCGGTCTCTGCGCAGCTCGGAGGCTGGGCCAGGCTGGGAGTTCTACTCCTGTCAGCCTCCACCCACCAACATGAAGGAGGTGATGCAGATCAGGGTTGACCCCCCAGGGATCACCTGTGGAAACCCACCTGAGAGATTCTGCACACTGGTCAGTAACACACACCTGAACACACACAGTCAGGGGGGATGGGGGTCCAGGTTAATATCAGTCCATCAATATCTGATACAAAAAAATCTATGCTCACTTAATCTATGATATTTTAACAATGCCTTTACAGCTTTATTTACAGAGAAAATCAAAGATTATACAGCACAGTGCACAGTGTTATTTTGTCACTTCTGCTTTTGAAATCCTTCTTTGAGTTTCACCTCAATGACACAAACATACCAAACAAGGCAGCAGTAGACAACCAACTCCCATGACCCAGGTCTTACAAATTAAAAATGTGAGTGACTGAGGTTTGCTTGGTCTTATTCTGCCTCTGTTGGTCTTTGTGAACAGAAATGATGTAACATTATTTGTATGCTGCTTCTTTGTCTGAAAATTGGCTTTGTCAAGTAATACTATCAGAGCTGCAACACCAGCAGTGCAGGACAGGAGTTCATGCAGCAGCAGGTAAACTGAGGCATCATTTTATGGGGTTTCGTGAGAGAAGTGAATCATCTTCAGACTGGAGGCTGACTAGGTTGATCTAGTCTACCTGCTGATTTGTCTGTGAGCAAGACACTTAAAATTGCTCCTGATGGATATGTATGTAAAAGGTTTGAACAGTATGTGAAAGAAAAGGCACTGTATGAACATACTTGTCCTTTGAGTGGTCCTCAAGACTAGCAAAGCACGACATAAAAACAGACCATAGAGATCACTTTTAATCACATTTAATATTCAAAGTAATTCAATGTGATCCAGTGCATGAAAAAGATAAATAAAAAATTGCTATCAGACCAGCTGCACTAAACACTGTCTGATGTTGCCATACTGATGATTCGCTGGAAACACACTTCACAATTAAAATCAGAATCAGAAAGCCTTCTGTTGTCATTGCATAAGAATACAATGACATTAGTTGTGATCCTCAAATGATGTATCTAAAAACATAAAAACACTAGAGTTAAAACATAACGTGCTTATAGTACGGCATTTAGCAGCTGTATTTAGGAAAAAAAAATGTCTATGAATAGAATCATGAAAAGTTTTAGGAAGCATTTCCCAATACATTCCACTGAAGATTTTATAATTACCACCGTTTTAAAATGAGGTTCAGAATAATAACAGTGTCATCTGATGTCCAGGTCAATAATGAGTATGTGTCAATCATCAGGTGGTCTCCAGCAGGGTCCTGAGCCTCAGGTTGGGAACCACATGCTCTCCCATTGTCAGTCTAATTGTTCCTTTGGGGAATCTGAAGTCATGCCTGAATTATTGATAGATGTAACAGTAGTAAGGAAGTAAAAACTAAATGTCATAAATTAATCGTTGAAAATTTTATTAAAAAAAAAAAAAAAAAAAACAACATTGCCCATATTGTGAGAAGTGATGGTTTCAGTTCCACAATAAAGCTGCGATTTATAGAACAGTAACAACACACACAAAGTTAAGTGATTTGTGGTTATTTGTAGTGTTTGTGGTTCTTTTTTCTATTGAAATAAATGGAAAGAGAAACAGAGCACAAGCAAAATAAAAATGTAGAAATCCAGACTTGGAACTGTTTAGGCTAATGAATTACTTATAATCTATGTAGTAATAATGCTGTGGATGGTAAAAAAAATTCCAAAAAAAACCTAAAAACAAAGAAATAATTAGATTAATGACCAGCAGTCCAGCAAGGGCAGTAGGAGGTACAGTACCCCTAGCCACCACCACCACTAATGATTTGTAAATAAATATATATATAATATTATTATTATAATTACAATAATAATAATAATAATTGTTATTGTTATTATTATTATTATTATTATTATTATTATTATTATTATCATAACAATAATAATAATACTAATAATAAATAAATGAATAAAAATTGGTAAGATTAAAAACAGAAATATATATGTGTAATATTATAAATTAAATGTTGAAAAATCTCATAAAAGTAACCATTTTATATATGCATATATTCAGTAGTTAGGGTCAGGGTCAAGGTTTAAGTTTCTAGCTACGGTAACTAACTGTAACCATGAGTTTGTTTCTCTCCTCATCCTGAGACTCAGTGTTGGTTAATGAGGTTTGTAAAATTTTGGTTCAGCTGCAGTGTGACAGTTGGCAGCACCAGCTGAAGTTAAAGGATAAACCTCTTACACACACTGATAAGATTAACATCAGTGTTAATCCATCACTGTTCATGGATGTTGTTAGTGGGACAAACACACACAGGTTTGCGCAGTTAGTCTTCTTAGGACACTGCATTGACTTCCATTCATTTGAAAGGCCTAAACAAAGTGTTATCTCAAACCTTAACCATAACCAGTTAATGTCTAACCCTAACCTTAACCTAAGCACAGTTCAAAGTTAGTCTTCATGAAAACTACTGATCTGTTTTTATGCCAGAATACATTAGTCCATCCTTAAACTCCATTTGTTTCTCTGAGTTTATCAGGTTGATTTTCTTCAGTTAAAACATTAAACACTAATGTAAGAGTGGCCGACTGTAATTTTGTATCTCTGCGTCTTCAGGAAAACCCGTATCTGTGCAGTGACGAATGTGATGCTTCAAGCCCTGACCTGTCTCACCCTCCTCAGCTAATGGGAGACAGAGAGAGGGGGGGGCTCATCACATATTGGCAGACAGTCACATGGTCCAGGTATCCTGAGCCACTTTTGGCCAACATCACTTTATCCTGGAACAAGAGTCTGGAAGTGGTAGATGACATCACTGTCACCTTTGAGTATGGTCGACCTACCAGTATGGTGCTGGAGAAGTCCATGGACAAAGGTAATTCAGTGACAGATATATCCAGTGGTATGGCATCATGTGTTTGTTCATATCTTTAGGTTTTACGAGAATGTAAACAGTGGGCCCTGCCCTTTTCCATATGATGTTGAGTATAAAAGAGCCAAACTGTACAGGGCCCAGTACTGAGCCCTGGTCGACACCACCATTTTCTTGTTCATGACCAACTAGTTTATTATTTCTTTTTCATACCACTCATAACATGGAACAAATAAAATGACATGTATTAGTCAGATAATAATAACTGAAAAATAATAAGGAAAAGGAAAAAATATGACATGTGGAGGTCAAATGTATTTTTCTCATATTCAAACCCTAATATTCAGCTCAGTGGGTGGAGTACCAGTAATTCATAGCTTTACTTGTGCTACCATTCTGTACACAGTATATATAATGTGTATCATTTTTACTGTATAGATTGGTGATTGTGATTTTGTGATGTTAGGGAGATATTGTTCCATACTTGTTTTTAATCGATTACTTGACCATCACTTTTTTCAAATCTGTGTTCCAAACTGCAGTTATGCCAATATAGTCTGGTAGGTTCTCCTGTATCTTTTAATTATGTAAGAGATAAGGCCACTTTTACTGTAGAACTTCAACCATTGGATGGGTTGGCAAATGATCACTCAGGCCTATATGTACATATAGCAGTGTGTAGTTGTAAGTAAAAAAAAAAAAGCGGAACCAGTAACCAGGTAAGTTGTATTTTTATTTCAAGTCTTGAAAGAACATCAAGCCACAGTTGTTCATCATATCTGAAAAATAATGTACCCCCTCGAGTTCGCCACTGCGGAAATTGGATTGTCTGTAATTTGTTTTGAAAGATTGGAGTATTATTATGCCAATTGTTCCCATTTACATAATTTATCTACATGTTTCCACACCTTCACAGCTTCACCAATAATTGGTCCAAACTTTTGGGCACAATCTTGAACAGATTTAACAGAAAACAGTATATCTTCGAGTAGTCGTGAGACTATATTCTTTTCAATTTTGACATTAGAGTACATTAGTCTTCTCATCAAACCAATTTATCAGAGATCGCATCATAAAGGAGTAAAAATACACTTTAATAAAAAGTTGCTCATTGTTGTACATCTGTGTTCCACCGCTGTATCAATGTGATGAAGTCGATCTGAAAAATGAGAAGTCATTA
This sequence comes from Solea solea, assembly GCF_958295425.1. NCBI lineage: Eukaryota > Metazoa > Chordata > Actinopteri > Pleuronectiformes > Soleidae > Solea > Solea solea. The sequence continues at coordinate 9,718,640 of NC_081141.1, read as the reverse complement.
ATGCCCTAACGCTTTTGCTGAGCTTGATGCCCCAAGCAAGTGTAAACTCTAATCATTGACATTTCCAAAATGTAATTATTTCCCATTCTTGTTTCAGGTGTAACGTGGCAGCCTTATCAGTACTACGCTGACGACTGTCTGGAGACATTTGGCATGTCACCTAAAGGAGTCTCTGATCTAGCACCAAGTAACATAACACGAGTTATCTGCACTGAGCAGTACTCTCGGTGGGTTGGTGCTAAGGTGGGTAGCTGGACCTCATATGAGTCAAATAACCAATAAGACTAATTAACAGTTTTGATCACTTGCTGCAGAGCACATAAACTGACCTACAATATATTTAAACCATAGGAGGAGAAGGTGATAATGTTCGAGGTGCGTGCTCGCTTTGGGGTGTTTGCCGGTCCAAAATTGATCAACATAGATGCTCTATATACACGTATGGAGACCATGAAGGGTCTGAGAGAATTCTTTACGTTTACCAACCTCCGCCTGAGACTCCTACGCCCAGCACTAGGAGGAACCTATGTTCAGAAAGACAACCTGCTGAAGTACTTCTATGCCATCTCCAACATTGACGTACCTGCCAGGTAATGAAAACAATCAGCTGACACTACATCCAAAAACTAGTCATGTTTACGTGGGAATAATCGCTAAATACAGCTGATGTGTGTATTACTGTGTGTGTGTGTGTGTTCCTGCAGGTGTAAGTGTAACCTGCATGCATCTCGGTGTGTGTTACGAGATGCAACACTGCAGTGTGAATGCGACCACAACACAACAGGACAGGACTGTCAACGCTGCAGCCAAGGATTCAAGTCTCGAAGCTGGAGACCTGGATCTTACCTGCCCCTTCCCAAAGGCACCGCCAATCTCTGTATGTAACACACGCACTAGTCGGCTCCTGGAGCTACAAATTGCATACAATGATTTTTATGCTCCCAAACTGTGTACTACTTAACAAAATCGCAGGTACTTTCTGAAGTGGGTTTGCATTTTTAAACGGTCAAACACCAAACAATTCATGTTTTTCTCTGATTCTTATAGTGACTCAAACTTCAAACTTCATGGATGAAATGTTATTATTGATGTGTTTGTTTGTGTTTTTCTCCAGGTGAAGCAGAAGAAGCAGCAGCCAGTAAGTAACGCTCACCTGTTTGTCTCCTCACATGTCTGTCTTTACACCACCCAGGGCCTCCTGAAAGTGTTGCATCTAGTGAACAGAATATGTCGCGATTTTTCATATGTTTGACATAGGGATGGCTTGATACTACTCTTTCATGTCTGACACCAATATCAAAACCTTGAGTATCTACTGGTACCAACCGCCAGTCCAATATCATATTTTACCCTGGTTAAACGACTAAGTGTCTCACAAGTGTGCTGATGCATGCACCGACCAAAAGCCTCCAACAATGTGATAAACAAGCACAGCCTTCAGTAAAGTCCTGGTAACCTGGCACATATTTTTTTAAAGTTTATGAAAACTACCAAATTTTACTTTTTCTTTTTCTACAAGTCAATCTCAATGATTTTTATCAGACCAATATTGAGTATTGGATCGTCTCATCACTAGTTTGGCATTACATCATATTTTTTTAACAAAAAGACATGGCAGTAAATTCATTAATAAATCAGTCAATCAGTGGCTAGGTGAGTGTTCACATGTCTGATTTCAGGTCAAGTCTTTGAACACTAATCTGTGGTTAAGAGCAGGTTAACACTCCAGCAGATGGTGTGTGTGTGTGTAATCTGTGTTCATGGGTTTTAACCTGTCAACACACACACTCACACAAAGGGGGAGGAGGTGATAGAGACAGACTGACTGACTGACTGACTGACTGAGAGACAGAGACTCATGTTTTTAGGATAAAAGAAAATCTGCCTTATTAATAATAATGAAGCGATTATTTCCAATGTAAATCTGATCTGAGCTCAGATTAATATTCTGACATCTCACAAGATGCAACAGTGACAGTAAACATCAATAGAGTAGACAGTAGAACAAATAGAACAGACTGAGATCAATAGACTGGTGTGATATCCGAGTGTTGTAGAGATGCACCAGCCTTAATCCACACACTCTGCTCGGATACAGACACAAAGTCTGTCTCATGTTTATTTAAATCTTTAAATCTTAAAAAAAAAAAAGGTAAAAAAAGTGCAATATGAGGTGTAATTTGTCCAGCAGTATGTGGTGCTGGTCATTTGTAGAGACACACTGGATTCCAGTAAAAGTCTCTGCAGCACAGAACCGGGTTTCATACTTTCTGAGCAGGGATGTTGATAAGGCAGGCAAACTGTTTTATGTTAAATGTACAAGAGATTGCAGCAACTCTTTCAATAGACACATCATTAAGAGGCCTCATGTCACTAGCTTGCTACAAAAAATCTTCATAAGTCAGGTCAGAGTGTTGGAATGGTTCAGCATGGGGCCCTCTTGGATGTTTTTGCCTAAGAACCACCAAAGTCCCTTAAAAACATCCCTGCTCCCAAAAAGTGTCTGGCTAGATGGGCACAGATGACAGCTGCAGTAGACTCCAAACTACATCCTGTATTTAGGTCAATTTATGAAGAGCACTGTAGGTCACGTATCAAATCAAGCAAGGTGACTGGTTGCAATAGAGAATGAGTGAGCGTGACTAGAGACCACCTGGTTCTGGAGCAGGTGTGAGGGTTTAGTGTTTGTACGCAGACCCATAGGAAGATGTTATGACTGACCAAGATTGTTTTCAGACTCAGTGAACTTTATAGGAATATTATTTCTCTAATCTAAAACAGTCCTATGTATTTTTCTACAAAGAATTAAAAGAGGAAATGAGCTCATCCTCACACACATACAGAATCAAAACTTCAGTTTAGTTCATTTTAGTTTAATGAAAACCACCTTGTGTAACACGGGGCCTACACTTATATGTAAAATCTTTGAAGGTTCAGGTTCAGGTTTAGAACAGGTATGTCCTGTCCTCAAGGATTTAATTGTCATGTCTTATCTTTTGGAGTCTACTGTCAGCAGTGGGTGTGAGGGGGGTGGGGTCTGCTCGGTAATTCTTTTTATATATTACACAGAAAAGTTCATATAGTTCAATGTTCTGCAGAGTACAATCAGTTTCTGTAGAGAACAGAAAACTGGGATTCACTAAAGGGCCATAACTCTTCTTCTCTGACAGCGGCTGGTGACACTAACACAGCAGCATCTGCCTCATCAGATGGAGTGACTTACACTACTACCACCACTGGCAGGACCTTAACCACTACTGAGACTATTGATTTTTTGACTACTGCATATATTTCTGTATCTCCTGACAGCACGACCAGTGATAGCATTTATTTTACTAAGACCGCTACAATGGTTGACACTACTACATCCACTACTGACCCTATGTTTAATTCAGATAGTACTGGTACTCTTCGTATGGACACATGGTCTCCTGATGCAGTCTATATAAGCACAGAAAGTCCTCTTACTATTAGAGACACAGCCAATGATTCTCCTACCACTGACAAACGTAGTATTACTACTATAGAAACAAGCACTAGTAGTAGTTTGACAACTTACTTTACTAGAACGAGTGATACTGACGAGTCTCCCAAATCTGGTGAAGAATCTATGACAGTCGACACCGGTACTACAACTTTCACTATTGTTAGTAGTAATCTTAGAACTACAGGCTCTGATGAATATCCAGACTTAAGCATCACAACAGGACCCACAGTGGACAAAGCTGCATTCAGCAGTCCTGAGGTGTCCAATTTTGACACAGTGACTCCCCCTGCTGACCCCACTTCCTCATCAGACAGCAAAGACTCCACCCCTTTTTGGACTGGTACTACCAACCTGATCACTGGTACAACCTTATCGGCTGAAGGTACCACATCAACTGGAATAACATCCCTAACAACAGTCCCAGAAATAACGACACCCAGTGATAGGGCTCAGTCCACTGCACCAGCTTCAACCAGTCGAACTGGAAATGCTTCACCTACAGAAGGAACTGATGGACCATCTCCTGATGTTCCTCCTAACACTTTGGCAAATATACCATCTCCTAATGTACCCCCTTCTGATGTATATTTTCCTGATGTGCCTTCACCTGATGGACCTCCTGCTGATCCCCCTTCTCCAGATACACTTCTGCCTGATTTAGCTCCTTCATGGGTACCTCCTACTGATGTACCACCACCTGATGGACCTCCTGCTGATCCCCCTTCTCCAGATATACTTCTGCCTGATTTAGCTCCTTCAGGGGTACCTCCTACTGATGTATCACCACCTGATGGACCTCTTGATGATTTTTCTTCTCTAGATATGATTCTTCCTAATATACCTCCTCCTTCTTCAAATGTACCACCTCCGGCAGTACTTCCTCCAGATGTACCACCTCTTGCTGTACCTTTTCCTGATGTAACCTCTCCCACACTACCTCCTCCAGATGTACTTTCTTCAGATGTTTCTCCAGAAGTGCCATCTCCTAGGACTCCATACTCTTTGAGCGATACACCCCCTCTAGCTCCTAGTTCTACTTCAGAGTCCTTGCCACCTTCCTCTGAAGAAGGAGGAGGTGATGCTACAGCAGAAACCAGCTCCAGCACTATAGATCAGTCTGACCCTGCTGGTGATTTGGCTCCTGTGGACTTCACATTTCCTTTGCTGGAAAAAACTGATTCAGTTGAATCTGGACTAGATTCTGGATCAGATGCTGGACAAACTTCTTCTGGACCAATGCCTATTGGTGATCCTATTACTGCTCCAGATGATTCTGGTAGACCTGCTGATCCTCCTGGATCAGATTTATTTGATCCTGGACTTGACATCTTAGCAGGTCCAGACACAGAGGAAAGACAAAAGAGTGGACTGGAATCAAAAGATTCACCTGTGACAGATTTGGAATATGAGCCAGAGTCTCCAGCAGTAGATGATCCTGGAGTAGATTTGTCTCCCTCAGAAGAACAGAAGGAAGGAACATCTGGAACCAATTCACTTGCTGGAGAACTCTCAGGAGGTTCAGAATCAAATGTAAAGGCAGACAATAAAGGAGAGAAGACAGGGGGGCAGAAAGAGGATAAAGGTAAAAAAATGAATAGCTTTGCTTGGTCTGAAATTTTAGGATAGATTTTAGTGTATAATATGTGCAGTGTCAGTTCATTATGATATGTTTGCAGGTATAACAGCTATGTAGGCCTTATAAGATCAGATTAAGTGGTTCAAAATGAAATCAAAAAACATTTACTTTAACAGGTTACTCTGCTTAGCCTTAGATACAAGTTGATCCCTCTGTTGAGAAATTATTTTCTTAGTGAGTTTAACTGTAACAAAAATAACCCTGATTCCAACAGAGTAAATGTGTTTAGTGTCATATCAGGTAAAGCAGGTTAATTTAAAAATAAATGTCTCTTCCTCATTTTTTGAGGATGTAAGTATCCATGTAGAACTGAAATTTACATTACATTACATTACATTACATGTCATTTAGCAGACGCTTTTTATATTTATAAGTTATATTCAGAGCAGCTGCAGGATTTCCATGCAACTTTAAATTCTCTTCCTTGTGAAACCAAAAGCTTCTGAGGCCAAAGAGGAAACAACAGAGGAAAAAAAGAAGGAAACTAAAGAGAAAACACGAAATGAAGAAAAGAAGGAGAAAGGCTATGAGAAAAAAGGTACACCTAGAAATATCCCAGTGGTACTAGAGACTGCATTGTTAATGCCACTGACTTGCTTTGTGTAGATCTGAGCTCTGATAGTTGAGAGGTTAGCCCTGTTACCCCCTGACTGTAGAGTTAGGGTTGTTGCTACGTGCCATGGTTCACACATTGCTTTATGTCTGAAGCAACCCAGAAGATTCTGATTCCAGGAGGACCAAAGTTCAGTCAACTCTCCAAAATTGCCTACATCAACTTTCAGGGTAAGGCTGTCTCCAACCAAATGACCCCTTTATCTGTACTTGGCCACTGAATACATCCACCTCCCCTGTGACTCTTACACTGCCCGTATATTTATGACCCCTGCTGTTGTACTGATGACTCCTCCCCCTGACCCTATCAGAGTCAGGGTCCCAAAGACGTTATTTATTTCTAGGGCTGCTAAAGTATATACATTTATTATTGTACACATTTTTAGAGCCATTGATACCACTGAAATAACTACCATGTCACCACTGCTTGTTTTCCCTGATTACAGGAATGTGTTGTGTAAGTGACTCTTAATACAATACTGTATCAGATCCAAACTGAAAAATAATAAAAACAAAATAACAACCATAGCTACAGAGAAGGGAAAAAAGTTACAGAACGCTTCATTTTAATGCTGCTCTTTAAAGTGGCTCTAGGTAAAAGTCTATTCAAGCATTAAACTTCATTAGACTTCCAACCACTGTTGCCAAAGCAGTGAGCAGCGAGTTGTAGACTGCATGGAATAAAATCTGTTTATATACAACAAACTCCAAGGAGCGCACAAACTCTAACTGAAACCCCACAAAAGCATAAAAGCAAATTCCAAATTGTTTGACAGTTTGACACTGTAGTTGGCATGACGTGGCAGGTTACCATTATATTAGTTACTGTATATTACTTCAGTTACATTAAAGTCTGGTACGTGACGTTCAGTATGTTCTGATTTTTGAATGGGCCATGATATGTTCTGTTGGTTAGATGATTTAATTGATGCTACGTTGCCTCACTTACGTTACCTCATTGACATCATATTACTATACAATTCATTTTATTACACTGCATGACAGCATGTTTAAAGTCGTAGCTCCAGGTGTGTTTTGGATTGCGTTGCTGACATCAGGTCTTTGTCTTTCTTTCTCTCTGTCTCTCTCTTAGACTGTGAGTGTAACGGACACTCCAACCGCTGCAGTTACATCGACTTCATCAACGTAGTCACGTGTGTGAGCTGTAAACACAACACGCGAGGACAGAACTGTCAGTACTGTCGCCTTGGTTACTACAGAAATGCCTCACTGTCGCTAGATGATGACAATGTCTGTGTGGGTCAGTGGGACATGTGCACATAACACAAGACAAAACCTTACATCAATAATTCAAATATAATAACAACATTCAGTAATGAAAATAAGGCCAACATTTCTCTGTGTGTCAGAGTGCGGATGTGATGCTGAAGGCAGTGCTTCTCCTCACTGCTCTGACTCTGGTCTCTGTCAGTGTAAAGATGGAGCCACAGGGAGGCGCTGTGACTCATGTTTAAGTGGATATACCTGGAGAGGGGGTGGGGCCATCTGCACAGGTACACACTGGCATTATCATAAATAATCAATGAATAAATGTTTTTTGATGGTTAAACATTTACATTCTCCTCCCTCAGTGAACATTTGTGATGAGGAGCGTTTGATTTGTCAGAATGGTGGAACCTGCATTGACTCCCAGCGTTGTGCCTGCCTGAATAACTTCACAGGTAAACACACACAGCTGGCTTGTGTGAGACATGGTTATGGCACAGGGCAGATATTTGGGTGGTGTCTGATGATGTCATTGTGTGTGCAGGTCCACTCTGCGAGCAGCCCGTTTGTCTCAAGAAGGGTGGTTGCCTCAACAACGCTGCCTTTCTTATCTCACACCTTTATGTGCTAATCCTAAGTCTGATCACCTCTACCTCGTGCTGACCCGGCCCACGGACCTGAATCTATGCCACACAATGTCTTTCAATGGTTACTCTCTGATTATTGTTTATTTATTTATTTATTTTTTACCAAAATTGTTGGAAGATGATGTGACATTATAGTCATAGTATTCTGATGTCAAGATCAGGCCATCCCCTCCACATCAACCTGACTCATATACTGTGGCGCTTAAAGCTGTTCCTGTTCCCAAAAACTGATGTTAGTAACCATGGAGACAGACAGACCAACAGACAGACTGTATTTCATGTATGTTTTAGATGTGAAGGTTAATGGTCAATTAATCTTGACTCAACACCTGAAAATAAAGACATGAATTGATAAAGGTTGTCTACTCTTTCTCTCTCTCTCACACACACACACACAGGTTTGCACAGCACATTTTTCTTAGGACATTGCATTGACTTGAATTAATTTAGACAGGCAAAACAAAGCCTTAACCCTGACATTAATAACCATCACCATTTAACACCTAACCTAACCACAGTTCAAATCTTATCCCTAAACTTAACCAGTTTCTCAGAAAGGAGATTCTGCCTCATTCGGACCATAATGTGGTCTCAATAAGGACTACTGGTTCTGACATGGTCAGTGTTTATATCAGAAACGTTCCTAAAGAGCAAGAAAACAGTACAACACACACACACACACACACACACACACACAGAGGGGCTGCTGTTTCTCTCCGATTGGCTGCAGGAGTATTTTAAAGAGTAGAGAACAGAGAGATGAGATGAAAATCATGAACATTTTTTCTACCAAAGAAATTAGGACAATTTTTTTCGGTAAAAATAAATTTTTCCATCTCCTGCTTCACAAGGAGACAAGCAAACAATAGAAATCCTACACTGATGTTTAAAAAAATGCATGATTTAATCATCTGTGTCTGAGTGTGAAATTGTAAAAGTGCATCTAGGACCTGGACCATCATCATATGTCAATCATGTGAACACTCACTTAAACACAGAGTGTTTAAAGCAGCAGTGTGTGTAATCTAAACCACAGCACATAAAGATCACAACTACACTACAACATAACAGGACTAAGATATTTAGGATTTTTTTTCAAAGACATAACAATACAACTGTACATATATATGACAAATGAATATATATACATATATATTCATTTAATTTATTTTTGGGCATCGTAAAAAATATAACTTGTTTTATAAAATTAAACAACACTTACAGCACACCAATAATGAAAGAAAAATGTATCTCACCAACATAATATAACATATTATACAATATATTGTATTTATTTATTTAGTCAATTTAAAGTGTCCTATTAACAGTGAGAAATGGGGATTGGGTACCTTGCTCAGTGGCACCCCAGCCCTTGACCTAGCGGGGATTCGAACTGGCAACCCCCCATGTGTAATTTAGTCGAATGACAGCTTATGACGTCATCAGAGCGCGTCCCCTGTACTCGGAACCGGGGAAAGCATGAGGCGGTGGTGTCGGACTGGTGCGACCTTGGCTATTGGAGCGGGACTCGGAGCCGCGGTCAGCCGCCTCCTGAGCCCCATAGGCGGCGAGGAGGAGCCGGACAGATTCGGTCTTCTTAGCAGAATCCCGGTGGTCCCAGTACCGAGCGTTCAAGCCTCCGAGCTGACGGTGTGTGTGTGTGTCCAATTGTCAAACAAATTTATCTTTGTGAAGACAATTTGTCCTTGTGAGACATTTCGGCTGGTCCACACAACTTTAACGGGCTTTTTGAGGATTTAGTTGTGATGGTTATGTTAGTGGTTAGGGACACATTATGTCTCATATTAACTTGTACTGAGTGCATCTGTCTATGCTCCTCTGATGTGAGGAGCTCAGGTCAGACAGGTGTAATGGTAAAAATTGTTTTAGTCTTGATGACTTGATGAGGCAGGTTAAGTGTCTTGTCCAAGGACACATCGGGATGTAGACTAGCGGAATCGAACCCACAAAATGCAGCAAAATAAACTTTAAATAAGAAACATCAACAGCAATTTAAAGAAGACATTGAAACTGGGCAGACTAGTTGAGCCACTATGACGCAATCAACTTTCAAATGCAGCCTTTGGCAACAACCCCTGACTGGGGAAACAGCTCATAGACTCATCATTCACACTAAATATTGATTTAATAATGTTTGTCTTCATAGATACTAAATTGCTCTCTGATTGGTTACTGTAGTGACCTGACTCACCTGTGCTCTGTCTGGTAACCCAGGTAAGTCCAGGTGGGTCGGGAGCGGCGATGAAATATGGCTTTCCCTCATTGGCCAACATCAAGACGAGAGAATCCTACGTCATCTCATATGACCCCCGCACACGCACTGCATCTTGGGTAATAGAGAAGCTAAACCCTGCCTCCCTGAGCGGACCATCAGATAGGAAATGCTGCGAGTTCAAAGAGGATGACAGGTGAGACACGTACAAAGGAAGACTGATGAAATGAGTGAACAGGATGGCTGAGATTAGGTTAACGGTTTCAAACTTGGAGCGATAGTGGTTTGTTTGATTTCATTTTGGATGTATGAGGACTTGACATAAGGTCAGTACTGACTGCACTGTGTGTGCCCTCTTTACCTAGAACCTATATTATACAGATTTGTTTAGTGGCTAAAATATGATTATGTTTGTGTTTTGTTGACATCTGTAATGTTAATATTGTCCAGTTAACTATAGTTACTAAAGTATTTTGTTTATTGATCTAACTAAACTGTGTATTTTCCAGTGTGCATGTGTTCCACAGGTCAACCAATCAGGACTACAAGGGGAGTGGCTTTGACAGAGGTCATCTGGCTGCTGCAGCCAATCACAAGTGGAGTCAGAAAGCCATGGAGGACACTTTCTACCTGAGCAACATTGCTCCACAGGTAAGCAAACACATTGGTACACACTACACCCACATAAACACTACAGCTGTACCCACCATGCACACTCTTGTTTTGCTGTTCTTTGTGTTTTGTGTTAAGAGCCCTCACTTGAACCAGGTCACCTGGAATAATCTGGAGAAGTTGTGCCGCTCTTTGACCAAGCGTTACCTAAACGTCTACGTCTGCAGCGGACCCCTTTACCTGCCCAGGTAGTCTCTGTTTAATTTCTGTGGTAGTGTCTTAGTGAGCTGCAGATCAACCTCAACCTAGATAGAAATGCAGTAAGCAGCTATAGGCCAATATCAAACTTACCATTCTTTAGTAAGATACTTGCTAATAAACGCCTTTCTTAAAGAAAACAACATCCTAGAAAAATTCATCAGGCTTTAGAAAACATCATAGCACTGAAACAGCTACTGATAAAATTGTCAGCGATCAGACTGATGAAAATATGGTCCCTTTGTGACTGTGTCTTGCACTGATTTAAAACTTACGTCAAAGGGACAAAGTTCTTCGTCAGACTGGGACACAACTGTACATTTCTGCTGAACTAAATGATGCTGCAGCAATAAATTCCATCACTACCTGTCTCATGGCAGTGAACAAATGGATGAGTGATAACTTATGAAAGCTAAATAAAATGAAATGAAACAGAAATCCCGTTAGCTGGCCCCAAAACAAAAAAGAGCGATGCTGTCCACTAACTTGGGGAAATTAACTCCCAGGGTTAAATCTGAGGTTACAAGTCTCAGCATTGTATTGGATCCAGATCTGGTTTCGTTGCTGCTGGTTTATTGGAGGTTCCTCACAACAGTCGAGAAAATTGGGGATGCCGCCTTTGGAACACACTACCCTTAGATTTCGGGGGGAAGCCAGCTCACTAGATATTTTTAAAAGAAGACGTAAAACATATTTTTTTACTCTAGCCTTCAACTAGGTTTTTTATTTGCATTTTTAGTTTATTTTAAAGTTAAAACAGGGTTTTAACCTCTTCACTCTAACCTTTTCGTATTGTATTCCACCCTGTGTTGTATTTTACCGTTTTATTTGTATTATTTGTTTTATTTAGTTAAGTTAAAATAGGGTTTTTACTTTTTGACTTTAGACTTTTCATTCCACTGTTTTATTGCTGTATTTGCTTTTTAAATTTGATTTTCATTTTATTGTGACGCACTTCAATTGTGTTATTATTACCCTCTGCATGTTTTTCAGGCAAGAGGCTGATGGGAAATTCTATGTTCGTTATCAGGTCATTGGACGAAACCACGTTTCTGTCCCGACACACTTCTTCAAAGTGAGTATTCCCCACCAAATGACCAAAATGACAGTGTCACTAGTTTTTCAGCACGTCACCTGTCCTGTGTCTCTTCAGGTGTTGATTCTAGAGCAGATGGACGGCAGAGGGGTGGAGCTCCGGTCTTACGTTTTACCAAATGAAACCACAGATGAGAAGGTTCCTCTGGAGCGTTTTCTTGTTCCAATAGAAACCATTGAGAGAGCATCAGGACTTCTGTTTGTCCCAAATATCATGAAGAGAACCAGCAGCCTGCAGGCCATCACCAATAAATGAACAACAATACCCAGGATACATCATTGATCAACTGAACTGTAGTGCCCAGCTTATGTTCATGGGAACAGTTCAGCTGCACATTCAAGACTATCCATTTGAAAGGCATCAAAAAGAAAAATAGCCAACATGCCTCATGTTACATCAGCGCTGATACCCAACATACTACAGAAGCCTTAGTATCTTGTGGATCCACTGCAGCTCTCATAACAAAGCTACGACACGCAACTCTCTGGTAACTTATGAAAGCCACCAACAATGTGTCCTGAGGAGGGAACTGATACTAAAGTCCAACAAGGAGGTTATGTTTTCATCGGCATGGGTTCATCTGTATGTTTGTCAGTTTTTGAAAGATCAATCTTACCATTACATTTTGTCAAGATTCAACCCACTGATGTCACAAAAGAAATCCCATGTCTTATAATAAAACCGTGTAAACTGTCTTATCTAAGTCACATCTCAACAGATCATATGATTTTTGTCATGCTTATGTAAGATGAGAATAGCTTAAAGCAGACTCGGTTCTATAAAGAGCCACATAATACATATACATATACATATAATTAAATTAGAAACCTTTCACATTCCGAAATCTGATCTTTTTATAATTTAACGTTTTATCATCTAAAACAAATTCCTTGAGATGGTTCTGTTGACCCATTCAATTGTAAGAAATAAATGATGAAGAGTGATAAATAATAAAATGAGGCAACAAAAATGCTGCGACAAGATGCTTAGGGACAAAGTCATTTCATTAGTAAAAAAACGTCGACAGATAAAACATTTGGGTTCATTAGTCTGAATCAAGTCTAATGAAGTGAGTGGGGCCAGTCATTTAAGTCTTTAAGGAGCTGCTGCCTTGAATTCCTTCTGTGTCTTGATTGGCTAATGGTCACCTGCTGTTGTCCACCTCTACATAATCCTCATCCTCAGAGGTGAAGATGTCAGACAGCAGGTACTTTCTCTCCTCCTGATCATCCTGCTTCCGCTCTTCCAAGCCAAATTTCTTCAGTTCCCTCAGTTTCTTCTTCAGGAGAGGAACCACTTCCTTATACAGGAAGTCAATGATTTCTGAAGAGGAGGCATAGAGGAAATCAGGGATGGAACAGCAGCAGGACAGAAAGACATTGACGGGAAAGGTGGAGGAAATTAGATATTGAAGACTAGTCGTCTAAACTCAGATTAAAATGGTAACTGACACAGGAATGCAATTCTGACAGATACAAGAGGGTAGAGGTAACAGTAGTATTGCAGTACTGTCATGCACAGTACAACAGTGTTTGTACTGCAGTGCAGACCGATGCATAGACAAATGCTTTATTGACAATGCCCATGTTCAATCTCAACTCCCCCCAACAATTACATCACATCCTGTTCCTCCAAAATAAGAGCCCCCACAAAAACAGTTATAGTAACAGGTGGTCGTATACTTTGAACTTGACTAACACAGCACAGTCAAATTTTCCTCACCGAGCTCCTGCTATTCATAGAAAAATACTGTACTAAAATCTGCATTCTGTGAGTGTGACCAGAAACCCACAGAATTTAGTTACACAACTGTGACATTTTTAACCAATATATGCATATTTTTTTCATGAGTCTTACGGAACACGATGCATTCTCTAACTTTCCCCTCTTTGAAAAGCTTTCATTGTAATATCAACATGTGCGATATACGTACATATCACAAACGACCGCTTGAACTACACTTAATGTTTCTCCCACATTCTGTCATCTGTGGCGTGTGCCCCCTCAGCGTTAATCACAATCATTAATATCAATAGGCTCAGTGTTTTTTGCACTACTCATTTGGAGCAACACTTGCTTAATCTCAGCTCAGTGTGTGTTTTAGCGTGTTTCTCCATCATTTCCCTCCTCTCCTCCTGCCCACTTCTATATCTCATGTGGGAGCACAGACACACATGCAGAGTGGAGTGAAAGTTAATTTCAGTAAATGAGTTAAATGCTTCTCAAAATGTAAAAACCAAGCTGAAATATCAGCGCAAGTGAACACATTAAACTATTAATAATGTATCTGAGTGGTTATGAATAGTACTGTGCAGCTAAAAAAGAAATAAAGAGACAAAGGACTCCTTGAATAAAACCACTGGCTATGAAACCTTTTGCACATTTTATCGTCTATTTTATCATCTTTTATTTTTGACTGCTTTTTGTTATATTTATATCTTCATCCTTCTGTTTACTGAACAGCTATAACTATGTACACAAATAACTATTTTTTTTCCCCTTACTATGTCAAGAATCATTGAGTACTTTGAAAGGCCCAATAGTCTTTAAGGTATTATCATTCATCATTATAAGCACTTAACAGTGAATCACCAACACTGTTCCCACTGAAAACAAACACTTTTATTTGCATCTTCATTGCAATATTCAGCAATGCATGACTCCCTAATATCGTGCAGCCCTGATGTGCAGCCAGAACAGCTGATCATATATTGAGGAGAAATGACTTGTTTTGAAAATACTGAGTACTACAGTACTGGTAACAGTAGAATAAAGTATTGCAGAACTGACCTCCATATGATAAACGGGTCCAGTTGGGAACTCTGGAAACTTTCAGCCGGTGAAAAGCCTTTTGTAAACACACGGGAGTCGCGTTCCTGTAATGGACATATGCACAATACTACAGTCAGTACCACAGCACAGTATTGAATAGATACTACATAGGTAATGCCCCATCACAAAATACTCTTTAAAACCCTCTTGTTCACAAATAACTATTTTGGGTTTTTTCCCTAGTGTGTCAAGCATCATTGAGTTCTTTGAAAGGCCTAATAGTCTTTTAAATTATCATTATAAGCACTTAACAGTGAATCACCAACACTGTTCCCACTGTAAGACAATAACATGTCTGTGACGGTTTTCTGCAGGTACTCTAACCTCCTCCCACAATGGATAAGTATGAGAGTCATTTATGGATAAATTTAACATACTACTACAACTAGAACACGGTGGTACTACTACTGCTACATAACAGTACAAAGTCATGTGGGCCTTTTAACACCTCAGGGATTCAGAGAAGACTGAATGTGAATAAACGTCATCTCAGATCAGTCACCATGACCATTGACCTCACCCAACAAGCTTGGCAACCTCATCCCAGTTGATCTCTGCTGCATCATCCACATGCATGTTGTACAATCTGAAACACACAAATGTTATACTGTTGAACCAATTCATTTGTACTTTGGTTCAACATGGTCCTGGTAAAAGTGCAGTCTGGTTCAGGTGAAGTTAAGGCTCACAATAATACAAACATCATTTTTAAGTGATAAACCAACCAAAATGCACAATTACTAAGGTAGTCATCAGCTCATTGGAAACATCATTTTGTAAAACTCACACATTTTGGCCAAACAAATGCTTGCAATCAGTAATAAAACTATCCGTGTAATAAGGTTGAGGTGGAGCCTGTTAAACTGGTGCTCTGTGATCTTACGTTTTGATGAGGTTGAGTTTTGCCTGAATTCCATCAGGCCTTCTGTTGAAGACGCTGCCACCTGAAGACAGCTTTGATTTCAAGATTGAAAACCTGAAACACAGACAGAGAGCACAGTACATACATTTAAGCATTTAGCAGACGCTTTCATCCAAAGCGACTTAAAAAGAGAGGAGTAAGCTACATAGAAGAAGAAAGAACTCCACACATTTAATTTCATTATTTTCAATCAGTTTTCAATATAACTGATAGCTATGAGTGTGTGCAATGCAGATAATAATCGGACTCCGTTATCTGCATCAACATACAAATCTGGAGGTCTCTTGTGTTCCACTGAAATGCACACTTGATGAACAGCATCAGAGCCAGAAGATGTACTGACCACTTGAGGCGACACTGGCACCAGGATCTGGTTCCAACCCGCTGACTGATCTCCTTCCAGGGCAGATTGTTACATAGCTGTTCTCTGGTCAGACCAGCCTCTGCAGGACCCTGCTGGACCAAATCCTCCAGACGAGCCTTCATAGCCAATTTCAACCTGGATACTTCATCTGAACTCCACGGCCCATTCTCTGCAGCTACACACCCAAAATAAATAAATATACATACATACAGTTTAGAACTCATGTCTCCATTACGGCAACAGTCTAATTTTTCTCAACTTAACATCTACTAACCATGTGATCTTTCTAAACACTTACCTATGGTGGCAAAGCGTTTCTCTAAGGCATAAACACTGCGGTCCATCTTTTTAGAGATTGCTGTCCAATTGTTACCATGGAAGTTCTGTAACTTGATCAGAGAATGAATCTCCTCCTCTGAGAACCTGAAAGAAGACACCCACATCACAGAGGGTTTCCAAAGGTACAATGTACAGATAAAGAGTGTTCTACCAAGTGGTACACCAGAATAACAGATCTGTATCATCCAAGTTTTATGCGCCCTTTCCATTGAGGTACCAAGCACAAGGTGAAGCTAGACACACTGCAGTCCACTGATTTGTTGACAAAAGTTGGACTGCAGGGTTTTTCCTTGCAGCCTTCTCTCAAACAAATCTTAGTTTGAGAGAGCCGCACTGTGGCAAGATTAACTGCACTGTACCACTTAGTGGACAGGACACAATACATGTAAATATGCAATTACTGGGGGTTTAATTATGTTAATTTGCTATCCTGGTCCAAATACACACACACACACACAGGTGACCTTAACCATGTTTACACATCATTTAAACATTTTCATTAAGTTGACATAAGTATGTACAAGCCACCCATGTACAAAATGTAAGTATTTTAAGATATAAGAACATGACAAATGTCATGCATGAGGCCCATGATGATGATGATGTGCCCTCCATTGTAGTTTGTGTCATCAAACTACCTTCCATTGTAGTTTGTGTCATCAAAGAGCTTCACAGCCCGGGTGTAAACTTGATGACATGTGCGAGGGACCCCCTCAGCTAAGAGACAGAGATGGAGAGAGATGCATTTAAAAATAAAGTCATTTTCAATGACAGCTGCTGACGGTCTGATGGAGGCTGCAGCAGAAGGATGATGTTGCATACCAATCTTCTCCATGAAGTGATGCTGTGCTTTTAGCTTCCTGATGTCTTTCTCCTGCTCCTTATACCTCTGAGGAAACAAAAGCCGAGTGGCTGAGCTGATGCCAGTCAGAGCCAGGAAGTCTGACACGTTCTGTCTGATTTGCTCTATCTCCTCCTGAGTGTACCGTCCATGATGTAGTGAGATACCTGGAGGAACATGTGACATTTTTTTATTCCAATCTGTGATTTTGTACATTTATCTGAGACATGACTGTTTCCTTACTTTCATACTACGTGAATTTCCTCAATAAAAACACTTAACAGATTGAACTATTTGCAGTATTAGTGCCTTATATTATTTGCACATTTCACATTTTGATGTCTGAACTGTTCACAGTATTCCTACCTTGCCGTTTGAAGTTTTTGAAGCGGTGCAGGTCATATCGCAGCAGTCTGTAGATTTCATGTGCCGACTTTTCCTTTACATTTGGAATAAACTCTTGCAGCTCCTCTACCAAGGCCCAATCCGACCTAATAACAACACACGTTAAAACAGTAGGACTACCTTAGCAGTACAACCAATAACGGTAAGTACAACTTTAATTAGAACAGTATGTTTAGGAACAAGGCAATTTCCTATTACAATTTTATCACACATTGACATAAGTTAATCATGGTGAATTTCCATTATGAGGATAACTATGAATTGGGAAAATATTAATATATCACCAGTGACTTGAAAATGTCATTCCAGTACCTAGAGATTTATAATGATCTTTTAAAATGTATATATCATATATGTGAGGGAAAAAAATGTAAGGTGAAGTGAGTGTTTTAAAGCCATGATACAAGTTTAAATTTTTTCTACTATTATCACAGAATATGTGAATGGCAATAATTTCAGTCAAGATAATGAAATAAAAGAACATGTCGGTGACGTGCGGTGATGTTCATGACTGGGAGGCACTCGTCAGATGTACAAATATATGAACCTAAAATAGAAGTATATTTTTCAATTTTGACCTTAATTGAAACATAAAGTTGTTTTAAAAGCTTTTGATTGTGTTTTTATCAATTCCACTGCGTTTAACAATACGATAGCAAGAAAAACAAATATATTTATTAATATAAAGTAAAATTAGATTTTTTAATATTTAAATGTTTTTTTTTTGGCTGATCTTTTTTTATTATAACTGAAAATCATGTACATTTCTATGGTCAAAATCACTGAATTTACACATTTCCTGTTCAAATACACGGGAGAACGGTGAGATTTTGACCATATAAATATTGAAATACATACAGAAAACTAAGAGATATTCTTGGAGAAGGAGACCATACACGATTTTCAGTTATAATAAAAAAAGATCAGCCAAAAAAAAAAACATTTAAATATTAAAAAATCTAATTATTAATCTATTTTGCTCTACACACAACTCACTGATCTTCTAAAGCTGCCGGTCCTCCCCTCCTCTTCTCAGCAGCTCTTCCTTTCATTGTGCTCTTCTTCCCCATCTTCTCTTCCATTTGTTCTCTCGTCCTCTCTTCTTCATTTATCTTTTTCTTCTTTTCCACAATATCGCTTTCATGAGACACCACTTCTGACTTTATTTCCTTTTCCTCCTCCATGCTGGTGCTCTGCTCCACAGAAAGCAATGAGTCAAATTCTCTGTTGCTCTGATTTGTCACAATGACAGCACTGGCCTCACTCACGTTATTCTTGTGTTTCTTCTTTTTCTTTCTCTTTTCTGTTTCCCTGGTTAATACAGCGGCTTGCACCTCCTCAGCCACTTCCTCCTGTACTCCCTCCTCCACCCCCACCTCATCCTCCTCTTCTCCTTGTTCCTCCTGCACCTTCTTTTTCTTATGCCGTTTCTTTGTCTCTTCATAGGCAGTTGGAGGAAGAGGAAGACTGACCTCCTGCTTATCCTCTTGTCTCCTTTTCTTCTCCTTCTTCTTCTTCTTGAGCCTCTCAGGTGTGTTAATGTCAACAGGAACAGGAAATTCCTTCACACTCTCTGATTTTCTTCTTTTTCTCTTCTGAGGGGAGGAAGAGAGAGAGTCTGTTGGAGGATTCATCATGGTGGAGAGTTGCACTGCTGATGTTGCAGGTCAGTTCATTCAAACTGAAACAGAAGAAACACTTTATTCAAACAACTGAGATGAGTGAATGTGGTGGGAGCCCTCCAGTGCCTGAGCTACTGCCCAGTTGGAGGTGGAGCAACTTCATTGTCAGTAAGTCCATCAGTGGACACTGCTCTCCCGTGGCTGCTCCGATATGTCAGATTTTTTTTTAAAGTAGTTTTGCTCCAGAGTGATGGTTGAAGACAATATACATTTTGGAAAACATGGACACTTTTAAACAGAAACCTTTTATAAAATCTGGAGCAAATGGTGTTACAAATGGGGGCGCATTTTTTGAAAGAACTCAGAAGGTAGAAGGTCCAAAACAACATAGAACTAACCACAGATCTTCTGTGGATGTATGCTGGTTTAAATCATTGTCTCTCCATGTAATCCCAGAGAAATACACTATCCTATCTTACATTTGGCATAAAGTGTGTTTCGATCCCTGAGCTGGCTAGTCGATAATGGCCAGTGCTTTTTCCAAAATGTATGGTTCTGTCCAGATTATAAGCACAATCGTGAAAATGTAAATATTGAAACACCAACACAATGATGAGCAGTCAAAGTTAGCTTCCCCCTTCGCACTATTTGATTATGGTGCAAATTCTCACATGTTCTGCACAGCAGTACCTGACCAACCTATGACTTGTACTTGACATGACTCAGTCCAGACCATTAGCACAATCATGAAAATGCAAATATAGAAAACCCAGACACAGCCATGAGCACACAAAAGGTAGCATCCCCCCCTTCTCTTCTTCTGTCCTGGTATCCCACAGGCTTAAATAGGCTGTTACCTCCTTAATCTACATCTGCTTCAATATGAGTAGGCAAAATATGTTAATGTCACTACATAAGAGACTAAATAATGTCTGCAGTTGGGTGCAGGGGTAAACATATATCGGCCCAAGCACTACATATATATGGGCATATCAGATATTGGCAAAAAAAAGCCCAATATTCCTAAATTCTATTACATGTCGACAGTCATAAAAATAAACCAAACAGTATACATTAAATAGTCACAGTCTTCTGTATTTAATACTAGTTTAAAAATTGTATTTTTGCACTCCTGTGCCCTAAGGTATCTTTCTGTTATCAATCACAATATTGCAGTAAACCACAGTGAAATGTGTACTGCATCCCAACCCTTTAGTATGTAGGTTCAGTATAAGTTTTAATCAAAATATATGAATTATTTACAGTCACTATTCAAAAAGCTTGTTGTTAGAATACAGTGTAAGGACACCTTTTATAACTATTTGAAGTTAAATTGAGAACTTCCTGGTCACTTGTGCGGGTAATAAAAGTAAATTATCAAGTACTCACACAGAACACGTAAGAATACTACACGCCACATACATACATACTCGGATTCTCCTGTGTGTTACCGAGCTGGGGTGTCAGGATTCAGCAACTAACCCTGTAAACCAGACTAACTGTTAAACTCTCAATTTTGACTTACCGTCTTTTTACTTCCCTGTTGTACGCTTGCTAATAAATCCACGCGGCCAAAATAGCAAAATGGCGGTTACTTGTTTATTTCTGGTTTAGAAACCGCGCATGCGCCGAGGGCCTCGAAAAAGTTCGTCTGAAGAAACAGATGTCTCACTCTGTCGTTTTTTTTAATAGGCCTACCTAATAGGTTTACACAGACACAGAGCCGAGAAATTAGATGTTAACTAACAGAGTACTGTTTACTGGGGTAACCGTCAGTACCTAATACCAAACCGAGTAGAGTAGAGCCCAGTAGTGCTAGAACTGTATAATGGAAAAGCGCTGTTAGTCTTATGTACGTAAGTATTTCTTCTCTGTACTGAGGTGTCTGGACTCTGAGATAAAATCTGGTCTATATAATTTGCTTCTTTATGTTTGCGTTACTGTACTCTAAACTATAATTAAAAACATATTTCTCAGGCTCCACCTTGACAGGACACAGGTAAACACAGACGTAATGGTGACATCATGAAGTAACAGTTACTTCATGAGCCTCTTTACCAGGCTCATTGACAGTAAGCAACAACACCTGTGTTTACCTGCTGTTTATGACAAAAACTTGACTAGTCACATTTCAACAACATTTTTCTAAAGTAGCAGTCTTGAACACAGGACCTATGCCTACTGTAAACAGATTATTGTAATATATTTACAAGTTCTTCCTCAGTGATGATTAAAATAAAAATATTTCTACAGTTTACAGTGACATATTTAAATTATTTTATTTATTTGACTGGTTGTTGTTAGTTTTAATGTTTCTTTAAGTGAACACTGATCTTGACCAGTTTCTTTGTTCTGAACATAAATTGACTTTTTAATTTATGTTATCATTTTATTTGTTTACAAACTAAAACATAAAACTGATCCTGGCAGTGTTTGTTAGATTCATATTTAAATCAGATCAAGATGAAAATATTTGACTGATTCAAGTTTTACTAATGCTGTAGTTACGGTTAAGATAAAACCAAAATAATGTTCAGTACAGGACAGAAGCATATTTTCCCAAGAGAAAGTCATCACACAGAACCTTCCAGGGTTGCTTCTAGGTTTTTCTGTTGCGATGACTGTTTGGTTGGACAGAGCAGTTAGCACAGATCTTTTTAAATTAAGAGGAGATCATGACCCAGACCTGTGTTTCACATCACCTACATGGGCCCAGCCTGGGGCCCACAGAGAAAGTGTAATGCACAGTAATAGCTCATTTGACCACTCTTAGATCAGATTGTTGATCTTAAATCTCAGGTTTTGTGTCCACATCAGCATAGTCTGGATTCTGGGTCCTTGTTACAGTCTGGATAAAGGTTTTAATCTGAATCCTGCAGGTGGACTCAAAAATACCCAGACTCTGTTCAACTGTTGGACACAAAGACACTGTACTCCGTGAAATCCAGTCCCTATACATTGAGACTCTGATCTTTGTCATTGATGTCAGTGAGGGACAGGGGCGATGCCAGAGTGAGTGTCATCATCATCCTCAGTGTGTGACATCAGTAGTGAGGCTCTTTGCTCATCCATCCTCCTAGACTGGACTCTCTGGATCAGACTGAAGAAATCCTCCTGACCCTCAAGAACTGAACCAACCACATCATCCAGGTCTGGGAGGGAGCAACGCTGGTCTTCCATTCGGTCAGACTGTGTAGGGAGACAAGAGGGATGCCTGTCAGCTCCACAAGACTCTGTCTGTGTTTCCCAGTGTAGCAGTGTTTCGATCTCATGTCCCCAGTGACATTCACATGCTGTGCTCAGAAAACTCAGTCATTCAGCAATATGTAACTGTGCACCAGTGCTGGGTAGGTTACTTTAAAATTTTAATATATTAGATATTGAAAGTAAAATGTTATGTTGTACTATTTCTTTGTAAAGTAATACAGTATGTTAGTTTGGCATTTACTTTTATCAGAACACCTACTGGAGCGTGGGCAGCAGCTGAGGTTTGGTTCACTACGAATCAACCAGGCTTTCTTTCACTGACCTGGCTCAACAAAACTTGCTGGAAGACAATGAGGATGGTGTTGGTTGGATGGTTCATTTTATCTCTAAATTGTGTGCTTATTAATGTGATGACTGAAGACCCTTTAAAATAATATAACAATAAAACGATATTGCGTTATAATCGCCTATAAAGGATATCGGGAAATTCACTGAAGAGGTTCTTTGGTCGTTTAAAAGAAAAAAAAACACTTGGTTAGATGTAAAGAGATAGAGAAAATATCACTGACATCATTTAACAGTGTAACATTATGTAGCAGCAAACAGGTTAGGCGATGTCTTAAAAGTAACACAATTACAAAAAAATAGTTTTCTAACATTATATTAATTATGACTACAACATGTACATTGTTTCTGTTCATGAAGACTAAATCTGTGCATAATAATAACGTCAACCCCCAAATAGTTGCATACTGCAGCTTTAATGAAGGAAGTATGAAAAACATTTTCATGTGACATGTTTCTACCTGGTAGTGAATGAGCATGTTGTAGAAGTCTAAAGTGGGTGCAAGAGGCTGGTCATGGTTGCAGGTCTCACACAGACCAGCTGCTCCTGGATCAGGCAGCAGACTGACACTGGCTCTCTGGTCATTCAGTCTCTGACCCTGTGATTCAAGGATCAGGTCCAACAATGCTTCTGGCTCATCCTGCTGACTGCTCCTATGCTACAACAGGAACCAGTCAGGGTTATTTGACAGTAGTAGAATATGAGGAAGAGGAACTCTTTGATTCAGAGTCAAAACTACAAGAATCTGCTGAAGGAGTGAAGTAATCTACGACTGCTAAAGCTAAAGCTTCACAGTGTGTCAAACTTTGTAGAAATCAAAACAGAGTTACCTTGCTTCTTGTAGCTGTAGTTCTGGTTCTCACACTTAGAGCTGAGCCAAGACTCTGACCTCGAGGTCTGGGGAAACTGGACCTGCCTTCAGAATCAGAACTTTGTATAGAACTCACAAGACCTCCAAGGTTCCTAATGGATGAGGTGGAGTCTGAGGTCCTGCCATTGGGGGCAGAGAGAACCTGGAGAACGGGACTAATGTTTCTAGAACTTTGGTGTTCTAACCCTTGGTCTGGACTGCCATTTTGGTGAGGAGGTGGAGAGGTTTTGGATGCTGCTTGTCCAAATCGTCCATTCCGATGTAAAGGAAAAGACATGAAGGGAGAAGGCACACCAGAGAACTTTTTGTCAGTCATGATGAAGCTGTTGGTGTAGGTAGGGTCAAAGTGGTGATGTCATCAAGGGAAGGAGCTAAAGTAAGGGAATAGGACAGCGAGAGATTAGATTAGGAAATTGGACATAAACCTATCTAGAAATGAAAACATGGTTTTATACAAGACTTCAGAGTTGTTAATAATACCATATTTACTGGTCATATTAGGGCTCAGAAGTAGTTCATGCTTGAGTCACTTCACTTTCTGCCCTCTTGTTTCTTCCTAATGGTTGGAGGCTGTGTTTCAATCCAAGGGCTGGATCCTCACGAGTGTGCAGCCAACAGAGGAGATGATGCTGTCACTGTCTCATCCTGGTTGGATGTTCGTACAACGAACTAAGTCAGAATTAATTTAGTAGAATAGGTAAAGGCCCACTTTCTCAGATATCTCAGATTTTTTCAGATTTCTTAATTACATTTTTGTGCAACAGCTGCCTGATGTGGTCTCTATAACTCACGGTTGAAGAACACTAGACCTGGTCTTGATTTAGTTAGTCCAGGTTTTGTTTTAATCCAACCCTGAAGTAGAGCAGTATTAGCCTGATTCTGATTCACTTAATCCATATTAAAGTTGACCACATCAGCATTGGATTGCACTCATAACAGTGTCACTGGGTTTCTCCATGTATTTCGCTTCACATTGTGGCTGTCCAAGGACATTACACACAAACCATGAAAATGCAGCCAAACACACACACAACCCTTAACATCAGAGATGAAAAGTTCAATTGATGGGACAAAACCAAAACTTAAAGTTTTGTCTCTGACTCAGAACTAAAACTAATACCATGTCCACAAACCAACAACCCAGAAAAGCTGACTAGACAAAGTTCAAACAATCTAAGTTTAAACAATCTAAGTTCAATAATTCAGTTTTGTAAAAATAATGAATTACTTCACTGCAAAATCATGTTCTTTTGACATTTTCCCATAAACTTACTTTTTTCTTCGTCTCTTTCAGGTCGTCGCTCCCTTCTCATTCACTGAAGTCTTTCTATCGTCATCGTCACACACAGGAACACACACACACACACACACACACACACACACATACTGACACATTGAAAGAGAAAGAGGGCAAACTCCCCCTCTGGGCTTACATCACAGTTACTATAGTAACCAAAGAGAGGCTCCAAATCCTGCCTCCCTCTGTCCAAACACACACACACATACACACACACACATTCCTGCACTGTTGCGAGGTAGTCAGTTGTTGAACCTAGAGAAAGCTGTTCTTCTGTTGTGGGCCTCAAAAATACACTAAAACACACACTGATAGACATGCATACAGATTATCTGTGTTCAGAGGACTCAAAAAAGCACACCCTCAACTGTAAATGACTTGAAATGTAGAAGAAAGGAAGGAGTCAGTGCCAGCTGCAGATGATTTAATTACTGGATAAATTAATTCCCTTTCATTACTACCTTGTGTTTTTTTGTGTGCTTTTTTCCGTCCGTACCACTTGTTATTTGTTGTTAGCGTGTTCATCCATTTGCATGTATGATGCTACTGACTTTTGGTTGGACCTGACTTACAAAACAGATTTTTAATCACAGCGTGACATGACTGAAATAAAGATGAATGTAAAAGTATTGTATGTAGTTACAGTATAGTTCACAGTTAAGGTTTTGCATGTATTTCACCATGGAGTTCACTACTTTGCCACCAGGTGTCACTATGATGTCACAGCAACTTGTGCAGAAACAACAGAAACGTTGATGTTGCCACTATGATGGTCACGTCTACCTGATGCAGCTGGTGGTTGTGTGTGTGTGTGTATGTGTGTGTATTTTCTTGTAGTTTTGTATAATTGTATAAACCACACAGAGTGAGGACATTTTGGGAAAGTGAAGACATTTTGGCTGCTCCTCACTTCTTTAAAGGGCTTTTTCGGGGTTAAGACCTGGTTTTAGGGTCAGAATTAGAATTGTGTTTAGTTTAGGGTTCGGGTAAAGTTTAGGGTTAAGCATTTAGTTGTGATGGTTAAGGTTAGGGTAAGGGGCTAGGGAATGCATTATGTCCACGAGGGTCCTCACTAAAAATGCTGGGCAAACGTGTGTGTCTGTACAGACTGAAAATAGCACAATGGCTAATCCTTATCACAGCAGGGAATGTTAATGACGCTGATGGTTTCCATATAGGACCAACACCTTGTCAGACAAAGATACTGAAAGACTTAGGAGATTTGAGAAGTACTTGATTGGTGAGCTGAGTCTGAAAAATTGATCAGTGTGGATATCATCAGAGGATTTGGCATTTATTTCAACTCATGATCTGAGCTTCACTGACAAAATAAGAGTTAAACATAGTCAGAATGTCTGTCTTAAATTTTCATTGGTTGCACAACGCTCAATCACTTGTATTTGTAATATTTATTTGTTTATTTTTGTTTATTATCCTGTTTTATGATGTAATCCTTACTTTGTGGATTCCACAAAGTGTAATTTGGTAGTGGATAGTAGGGTTTCAAATAAATGTAACAAATAATGTGTGATAAGTTCAAATGAAGCGTTTATAATATAACCATTTATTAATTTAGTGAGATTAACTTTACAAACAGTATGGACAAATGAAACAAATTTATTATATATATCAATAAAAAATGTCTGCTGCTTCTTATTTTTGTCATGTTACTGTAAACTAATGTATCCCTATTGAGTTCACCTTTGAGACCAGTTCAAACTGGTTCACTTGGTCCTGGAACTCTCTTATCGTCAAGTGTTTCTATTCCAGTTCTCTTCCATCTTTGGTTGTCTGCTCTTTCTCTCCTCTCTCTCTCTCTATCTCTCTCCCTCTCCCTGTCTCTTATAAAATGGACAACCTCTCCACCTCTGTCTGTCCCCCACACTGCAGCAGAATGGCACCAAAGAAAGTGGAACCAAAAAAGACAGAGGTGAAGAAGGTGGAGGCGAAGAAAGAGGAGCCTCCTCCACCTCCCAAACCAGCAGAGCCAGAGTCCAAACCTCCAGAGGTTGACCTGAAGAGCATCGTGGTGGAGTTCACTCCAGACCAGATAGAGGAGTTCAGAGACGCCTTCACACTGTTTGATGAGACACCAACAGGTGAGATGAAGATCACCTATGCCCAGTGTGGAGACGTGATGCGAGCACTGGGTCACAACCCAACCAACGATGACGTGTTGAAGCTGCTGGGCAGACCAAAGGCTGAGGATATGTATGTCAAGCTGCTAGATTTCGACAGCTTCCTACCCATGCTGCAGCACGTGGCGCGCTCCAAAGAGCAGGGCAACTTCGAAGACTTTGTGGAGGGTCTGAGAGTCTTCGACAAGGAAGGAAATGGCACAGTAATGGGGGCTGAGCTCCGTCACGTCCTCGCCACGCTTGGAGAGAAGATGACGGAGAAAGAGGTGGACCAGTTGATGGTGGGACAGGAGGACGCCAACGGACACATCAACTACACAGAGTTTGTTAAACACATTCTGGCTGGATAGAAAAGAACTGTGATGACTTTTTATCTGATGCTTTTTCTCCTCAGTGTCATAGAAATAAATCTGACGCAATCCATCACAAATCATGCTTGTGTCCTTGTCTAGTAGTTTTATTAATTGTACTTAATTTACACATTTTGTTTTTTTTTTGGCTAGTTATTTAAATTTTTATTGTAATAAAGGACAAAGGTTAGAGGTTTGTCTCGAGAGGTGGGACAGTATTAAGACCTCACTGTTGTGAATTAGTTTTAAATTAGTCTGTTTGTTGACAGCTTTACTCTCAAATGTCCCTAATCACACTGGTTTGATCAACAAATCTATGAAATAGGAATACCAAAAAAGCCAAAATTGACAAACTATGTTTATTTGTCTCACTGTGTCATAACTCACATTTATTTATTTGTAATACATTATATATTTTACTATCTTTCTCCTCTTATTTTTTTTGACTCCTTTTTACCATTGACACATCTGACAAATGAGAAAATTAAAAGATAAACCTATTTTAAAAGAAAATAATTAATTTCACCACCACTATTGTTCTAAGTGTCTGGATTAAAACAATTGCTACTGAAAAACAGAGTAATTTAGTCAAATTGTTCACACGTCTGCTGCTTCTACTGCATTTTATTACAGGAAATAAAGGGTCATTAAACACATACAGTAGGCCTACAAGTCGTTAAACCAAACAGGGTCTTTGTGGACAGTCACAACATGTGACCAAAACAGTCACCCGCCAAAAGGAAAATCTTCAACTTCTTATGTGCATCATATGACATTGAAATATGTGCACCCAGTGTTTGCCTGTAGTGTAGTGAACAAAGTGTCATCACCACATTCATTAGAGCATGAAAGAATGTGGATGTTGTGTGTAAACAGACACACAGGCAGCTCTGCGAGGTTGTTCTTCAGCTAAATGCTAAGGGTAAGCATGTTAATGTTTCGTTTAGCAGAAGTTATTCAGTTTAGCACATTCACTAGCATGCTAAAATTATGCAGGCTAACGCATGCTAACGTTAGCCCACAACAGTTAACACCACACAGCAAAGGCTGATGGCCTGTCATTAGTTCTGTGATGGCCCTACAGCAATTATTCATCAGCTGGGAATGTAAATGTTTTACATTATATTTCAATCTGAAACAAAGACAAACAAGTAAAATAAGTAATAAAAAAAAAAATTTGAGCAGCAGAGGTGGAGATTTCTTGACATTTACACCACACACACTGCATTATACATTTACCATAATGCACCTGGATAGAGAATGTTTGTTTCTTTTTGTCTAAGGGTAGAAAAGAGAAGCGCACATCCAGCCAAACGGCCTCTGACCAGACCAGCGCTTCTGATTGGATGATCATCAATTACTCCACTTTGTCCCGCCTCTGTCTGCTCTTTTATAGTCATGATTGACTGTTAGGCAAAAGCCCAGCTCAGCTCTGATTGGCTAATACTGTGGCTGTACGTGAGGTCTGATTGGCCAACCGGGCATAGAGTTGGGACCGGAGGAATCTTGGGTAGCTGTCAGTCTCCATTAGGCTGAAAATCTGATCCTGGGCCAGCTTGAAGGAAGTGGGGTTAACACCAAGATGCAGGCTTTGATTGGTCAGTTCTCTGACAGATGAGTCCACATTGACCTAGACACACAAGGAGGTGAGGTTACAAGACAAGTCAGAGGATCAGTCACATAACAGACAGACAGATTTCTACCTGTCTTGCTGCACTGGTAGAAATGAACTCGTCAAAGATTTTCTCAGCTCTGGCAGCCATCTTGCTGAGGGGGCGTATTCTTTTGAATGTCTCCACAGCCAACCAGAAATCCAAGTTCTCATCACTGAACTCTGACCTCAGAAAGTGACGAAACACTGCGAGACCATCTGACCAATGAGAAGAGAGCAGGTACATTTTTCAGCCAATAGTTAAACACCCCTCGCTATTGGGTAAACACAAACAGGAATTCGATGAGCTTACACTGATTGGACAATAGAGCCTCGAGACTCTCCGCCCACCTCAGCACTTCCACAGGAGACGGTCTGAAAAAACAGAACATGACAGATAGTGAAACCCCTATGGACCCTGTTGAAAACAGACAATAATCGCATAGGAATCAGCTGGAATCATTTGGCAGGCCTGGTCACTTTCTTGATAAAGGTCTCACAAGTACAATTGTGCTGAAGTGTCTGTTATTACCGGTTGTTTTTCAGAGCTTTCTCCAACTGTTACCATGGAAACGGGTACAGTTTTTTCGTCGGCGTAGAAACGACAGGCGACTCCGAACATCATCAGCTCTGAAGAGATAAAAACAACAAGTCAAAAAGACAGGCATGGACAGGACAGGACAGGACAACGAAAGTGTGTGTTTACATACAGACTCTTGGTCTTCTTCCTCAGGTGAAGGTTTCTGACTCTGAGTCCTGAACAAACAAAACAGCAGAGGTTCTATCAAACTCAACCTTAATGTGTACACTTTATGGCAGTAAGTCTCAGTGCCCTCTGTTGTTCTCTACTTGTTTTTATTAATTTCTACTTTTCTATTGTCTTTACTTACATCTTCTGGTTTCTACTGGTCTGGTATGTTCTGAATTCTACTGCTTTATCCAAATATGTGATATTGTGATCTGCTATGGTTTCTACTGCTCATTAATGGTCTGTTCTGGTTACTCCTGCTCTGTTCCGATCAGTTTTGTTATAAACTGCTCTGGACTCATCTGTCCTGGTCATCTCATGTCTGTCCTGTTTAGAGTGTGGTCTGTTGTTTCTACTACTTTGTCCCAGTATGCTCTTATTTCTGCTGCTCTATGCTTGAGTGATCAGGTTCTACTACTCTGTCCCAGGATGTTCTCCATTTCTATAACTCTGACGTGGACTTCTCTTGTCTGTCCTGCCAGGTCTGGTCTGTTCTTCTAATGCACTGATCCGACCTGCTCTGGTTTTGCCTCCCCTATCATGGTTTGTTCTGGCTCCTACTGCTCTGTCATTGTATGATCTGGTTTTTACTGTTTTATCTTGGTATGATCTGAGTGTTGCTATAATGGTGTGTTCTGTCTCTAAAGCACTCTCTCAACTGCTGTGTCCCAATATGTTCTGGTTTCTATTGCTCTGTATTTATATATATCTATCCTAGTCTTCTGTATTCTATCCTGTGCTCTGTTGGTTTGTACTTGTCTGTCCTGGTCCATAATTGACTCAACTATCGTCTCTACCTTGGTGCCATTTAGCAGCAGCAGCATGTGATGCAGAGAACCCCCCTCCTTGGTCAGCTGTTTCCTCAGAGTGTGTGGGGAGGGTGGTAATGGTTTGGGGCATGGACGAAGGTCAGCATCAAAGGTCATAGTGCGGGTGAGTCGGTGGATGGTGCTGTCAGAGAGGAAGCGGGGCGATCGGGGCTCCTGCAGCAAAGAACCCTCAGAGAGCGAGCGCTGCAGAACTGAGCAACAAACACACAAGGAAAAACAGATTTGAGCAACAAAAATCTAGCTACACTATACGCTAACAACATCTAGATGACTATGACCTGGATGACTGAGAAACTTCACATATGCATCTTTATCTATTTAGCTTATTTAAG